>NW_017731829.1:79480-148117 GCF_001890085.2 Hipposideros armiger
AGAGAGAGAGAGAGAGAGAGAGGGAGAGAGACTGGCCCTTCACAGCTGCCCTCCTATATATCATGCCCAACTATAGAGACACCTTCTGAGTCTGGCATCGCTGCCACTTCTGATTTCAGCTTCAGCTGCAACACAGCTTGTGGGCTCAGACTTGCCTTGGCAGGCAGGGCATGACCTCAAGAGGGCGCAGTGTGCCTTTCTGCTTCGAGCCTCCTGGCCTGTGTGCAGCCTGAAAACGCAGGGAAGTTGATGCCCTCAGAGGTAGCCCCAACCAATCGGGGGTAGAGGCTGCCTTCCATTCGTCAGGGGACAGTGCTAGGAGGTACTCTGTACAAGGAGCGTCTCCGAGGACCTGGCAGGATTGAGCACAACACTGAAAACACCCCTGTTTGCCGGCCTTTCCTCCTTTCCTGGCTCACTCGTCCTGTTCCTTCACTCCTGCTTCTTGGGGTCAACCCCCCTCCCCCAATAACACCACCTGTGTCCAAACCGTGATCACAGACTAGCAATCTGATATCAGTTTAAGACTTTCTCATCTGGAACTATTAAAAACTCATGTCTGTTATGAGGCTTGGAGCCACAGACTTTCTGAGAAACCCCAAGACAGGCTCTCACATTCAGCAAATCTATCCTGCTGGCCACCTGTCCCCTCTCCCTCTGGGCCACCTCCCCAGTGTCTTCATTCCTCGGGGCTGCTCTGTCTCGAGGCCGCTTCACCCAGGAATAGAGACCCCCATTTCCTGGTTCCTGGAAGCGTGGTTTCTGCCCAGATGCGGTGCTTAATGAAAGGTTTCAGAGGGCTCGAGGCCCTTAGGAGGGAATTAGATTGCAGAAAACATGCATCTACACGTATGAAGGACTCCCGTGAGGTCCTCCTGCCCTTACTGACCGTCTTTCTCAGCACAGGTCCTGGGAGCCAGCGCACTGCAGCACGGGGGCCCCTCTCCCTCGGAGGGGAGGCCCTGTAACTCCCCACTCTGTCTAGGAGCCTGGAGGGGAGGAGGATCCCCCCTCCCCAGCTGAAAACCACCACCGTTCCTCTCCCTGGGTGGTGAGGGTGGTCGAAGGCAGCAGCCATCTTCAGGGGTGAGTCCTGCATTACCCCTCATGGCCTGGGCAAGACCATCCCACGAGTCCCCACATTTTCCCCTAAACCTGGCCATTCCACCCCAGATAAGGTCGGGCAGTGGGCACCAAGCCACGTTTGGTTTCCTCTTCAGCCCCTCCCTCGGCCTGAGGGAGGGGAAGGTCCTGCTCACCCTTGATGTGAGTGGGGGAAGGGGCTGCTGGGTGGCAACGCTTTCTGATCTTGTCATCTGTTGGGAGCAAATACCTAAAAGTAAAAGAGCCAACAAGTCCTCTTTGTTCATATTTGGGGGAAAACCATCAATCCGCCGGGGCAGGGTCTTGCTAAGAGGTATCATTTGTGGTGACATCTGTCAGCCTGGCGCATCTGTGTTTGGGGTTCTTCACTGGTTCACCCCAAGAACACGGGTGGGGACTTGCCTGCCAGCTGTAAGGTTAAATGGCCAGGTGCTCCCTCTTCGAGCCGAGAGTGTGTTTGGCCCCAGAGAAACGCCAGCTGCAGCCTCCTCGGCTCACAAAATCTGCTGCTGGCCCTCCAATGGTGGAGGTCACACTGGGTGACACACCTTCCACCTCTGAAACCACTCACAAACCCGAGTCACTGGCCCGTGTCTTGTTTGTAAAGTGGAGAAGCTGCCTGTTGCCAAGCACTCGCGGGGTTTGGTCTGGGTGCCTTGGGGGTGGCTGGGGAACAGCTGGCAACCCTCACATAGGTAGGAGTTCAGACAGAGGGCCAGTGATGGCCAGGGAGGGGGTTGCACCTGGAAAGTGCTGGGTGCTCATGTACAGGCAAAGAGATAACACTTTCCCAGACAGCTCCCCCATCATGGCAGCAATGCTGGTGCCCAGGGCAGGGGCTGCAAAGTCTCCAACATCACAGAGGTCAGCAAAAAGGTTAAGTAAGACTGATGAGAAGTAAGGCGTTTGGGGTCACCTGGAGAGCCCTGGCACCCTCCAAAACTCACTTTATGAGAGATGCTTTATGAGAAGCCAGAGGCTCAGATGTTTATGTGAAACTTGCTGATTTGTAAGGCGGTGGGCGGGTCAAATAAGACCCTGAGGGCTCGAGTTGGCCCACAAGGTGCGGGTGGGTGACTCCCTGTAACAGGGGCAACTCCTCCCACCAGCCATCCTGACATCTGGCTGGGCGATGCCATCCTTGCTTTAATGACCCTCAGGCACCTTCCTGAGTGATCACGAATGATTAGGGCCTGTCCCTGGTGTGAGAGAATGGGCAGGCCCCTCAGGAGTGGTGAAGCCGTGCAAATATTTGTGTTTCACCAGGATGCAATCGGCACAAACCGGATCAGCGAAACCTGAGAAAGCCCGAGGCCGAGGAGGAGAAAGCAAGGTGTCCCTGTGGCTCCTTAAGCAACTAGCTTTGATGCCCTGGCAGCTGCTGGATTCCAAAGGCAATTCCAGGAGTTTTGACTTGGAATCAGTCTCTTAAGACACACTTAAAGGTATCTGTGGCAGAGAAGGGAAAACCCAGTATGGGTGGGTGGTGATGGGGTGGGACAGGGACTTGTTTGTTATTTCTGTCCCCAACTATGTGCAGCGTTGTTTCCTAGAAGGAGATCAACGTCTTTGTGTGGGTCCAAGGGCTAAACCCAGGGACAGCAGGTAGAAGCTGTCGGGAGACAACTTGACCTAAAGGGCTGCCTAACTATCAGACAGATGTAAAGGTGGAGTCAGTTGCCTTTCAAAGGAGTGAGCACCCCATCATGGGAGGCATTCAAGCACATGTTGTGAAATGGCTACTCTTTGGGGACAGAGTGGCGAGAGGGGCTGCTTTAGATCATCTCTGGAGTCTCCTCTGTCCAAAAAATTTTCTGATTTATCTTATTATCACAGCTTGTGATGTTCAATTGACTGGTTTTTATTGGGGTGGGGGGGTCTTGTTTTTGTGGGGGGTTTTTAATAAAGAAAATATGCAGAAACTTCAGAATTCTCTGTCGGCTCTAGAAATGGGACTTGGAGCTCTCAGCACAGGAAACATGATGAGTGGAAGGTAACCCAGCATCCTGGTACTTTAGGGGTGAAGGAAGCGGTGCGTCCTTGACATTGGCTTAATTTGTGGCTGCCCAGAAGAGTTCAAGTCCAAGCCACGCTTCTGAGAAACAAGCAGGTGAATGGGCAGATAGGACACGGGAGCCTGGAATCAATAAGAACTCAAATGGCTGAGTCACTGAGCTAATTTCAAAGTCTGACGGTAAGAGAAAAGGAGGAAAAAAAACCCCCAGACAATTGGAAAGTAATGAAGGCTTTGCCAAGATCCCAGGTGACCGAAACAACAGGAGAAGCCGGGAAAATGTAATTACACACTGATGTGTGAGTCCTCTCAGCAGCCGGACTATCCTGCCCTGGCCTCCCCGTCTCATTTCATTCCTGCCTGGTCGATGGCAGCCCCCAACCCCAGGTCACAATTAGACAGGCAGCGGGCTCACCATTTGCTCAAAGCAGCCTCCTTCACTCCCAGTTATAGTGCCAATAAGTCTGCCACGTGTCTCTCCCTCTCCGTAAGGACATAGAATGTCAGAACACAGCTGAACATGGGAAGCATCTTGCCCATTTCACAGACGGGAAGGCTGAGGCCCAAAGAGTGATTGCTGCGCTGAGTGCAAAGGGGGAGACTGACGTGTGCAAGAGTTAATCCATTTTCTCTCCTGAGCTAACAGAAAAAGAAGCTCATACTGCTAAAGTCAGAGCTGCTGCTTCTGCTTTAAATACACCTTCTTGGGGCGCTAATACGAGGCATTTCCTCAACTCAATAACTGGCTTTTCAGGGATAGAGATTTCTCCTATCCCACACACTAAAAGTCACCTTTTCTGTGGACTGGGTGAAGTTTGGGGATGTACTTAGGAGCAGTGAAAAATCTGTGTTCTGCCCCATTCTCAGACCCATCCAGAGAGCAGGCCCGCTTCTGGGCGGTTCAGGGGCTGGCAGCCTTTGAAGCTGATCCAATTTGTCTGACTTTGAAAGACAAAGAGAGGCCCCAAGATGGTTTCCCAGCAGGACTGGGCAAGTCAGGCAGTTTTCTGAGCCAGGGCAGTCATATCCGTAAAGAACTAGCGAAAGCATGTCCGTACTCTACGGATTTCTTTATATTTTTTTCAGAATCAGACAGTGTCCCCAGACTGCTCTTACAGGGTGCTTCACCATCCTCACACCCACCGTTTGCTTTTCCGCCCACCCTCCTCCTCTTCCTGTCTGGGAGGGAGGCCTCTGCCCTTTTTTCTCACGGCCCTCTCACCATTCCCAGGGCCCCCAGAACCTCCTAACCAGCTCTCTGCTCCACCTCAGCCCGCAACCTGCACACAGCAGTAAGACAGACCATTTATCTATATACAATTTCTGTAGTGCTGCTCTCTGTATAGAGCCGTCAAAGGCTGTTGAGTAAGCGCCATCCTCCTCAAAGTGGCCAGAAGGCACCTTAAAATCAGGCCCCTGTCCACCTCTTCAACTCCCTCCCCCACCAGCCGCACCCTCTGCCCGACTCACCCCTCCCTGCCCTCTGCAGGGCTGCAGTCCTGCTCACCTCTGCTCTCTCACCTTGGAAGGCCTCAGGCAGGGCCTCCCTGAGCACCGGCCCAGGGCCCTTCGAGGCTTTCTGAGTTAACCCATGGCTCTGGTATTGTCTCCAAGCCCTTGTCAATATCCATTGCAATCTTATTTCCATGCTTGTTTGTTTCTAGACTCTCCTCGCGGCTGGAGTTGAAGCAGGGGCCTTATCTGTCTTGTTTACCACCACAGCCCTGGTTCTAGAACTGCTCCTGACACATAACCATCGCTCAGAAAATACTCGTGGGGAGGAAAGGAGGGAGGCAGGAAGGATGGAAGGAAGGAAAAACAAAGGATGGACGGAGGAAAACTCTGTACCTACATATTCTAGCTGGTTGTTAGCCTAAAGAGGGTAAGAGTTAAAACGGTTAACTAGGGGCTTTCGGGCATCAGTAGCAGTAATATCAGGGGCAGGTTGGGAGGGTTGGGGAGCCCCCAAGTCCCCCCTCCCAGGCAGCCAGCTATGTCATGTCACCCCAGTGTAGTTCAGACAGGAGCTGGTGGGTGGAGGGTGGGGCCAAGGAAGCGCCAGTGTGAGGCGCTGGACGAGCTGGAGGAGGCGAGAAGCCCGTGTCCTCACAGGTTGGCAGGACCGGCCCTGCCTGGGAGAGTCTTGATAGCAGCCTCTGCCATTCTATGAACTGCCTCGGGACGAGCATTGCCCCCAAACAACCTGGACTTAATGAAAGGGTTGGTGCAGTGCAGATATTTAGACCTGGGAGGGGAGTAATTTCTCCCCTTCAGCTCACGAGCTCCCTGGAGACAGGACCCAGGTCTTCGGAGGTTGTGCAAATGCAGCACATCCGCTCAAGAACTGGCATAGGTTGGCACTCCACACACAGCTGTGCAGTGACAGATGGCGGCCTGGGAGGGAGGGGTGAGGCTGTATCCAGGGAGGGGAGGGGGGATGGTGCTGGCCTGCCTCCCGTGTTCCAGAGGGCAGGACTCACACAGGTGGACACAAGCTACCCATCCGCAGACAAATCTTTTCTAAACAAGGATGCAGACACTGGACAGCCTGCCGGGGGATGGAGGGGCCTTCCCACACTGCGGGGGTTGGGGGGAGCAACAGGGCTCAGGTATTGTGGGGGGATAATGAGAACGGTGGTTGGGGGTCCCTACCAAACCTGGGGCTCTATGATGCTCAGATGAGCTCCATTTTCTGCTAATGCTCAAGTGGCCTCAGAGCCATCCGGGGAGTGCTCAGCTCAGCAGAGAAAAGTCAGGTCCCTGGGGCTTTTACTTATAACTTTGTTTGCAGATAGCGAGCCTTTTCCGTCCGGCTCCTCATCCTGGTCCTTTCTGCCTGTAACAATCACATTATTTAATTTAAACGAGTGAAGTTACCTTAGATCAATTATACTTATTTTTCCTGGGTAATTTCCAAAGCTTAATATCTCCATTCAGGCCCAGCCTGGGGGACAGGTTGTCTAGCAGAGTCCTAAACGATTTCAGCCCTTAATTCAATTGTACTTTTACCACAGCCCAGGCAGCGAGCATAATTCTTTTATCCCTAAGATGTCTCATTAGCAATAATCTAATAGCACATATTAAAATATAGGTCACCGAGGTGGGTTGCCAAGTGGAAGACTTGTCATAACTTTGAAGGCTGGACAGCTGTCTCGTGCCCCCAACAGCATGACGCCCCAATCCCAGGCTTAATTCTAAAACAATCAACTCAACAGAAACAGTTTACTTTCTGCAGTTCAAGGTTAAGGACTTACCCTGGCTAGGAAGTAGAGTTGATAGTTGGGGCTGTGGGGAGTGGTGGAGGGTGCCGTTTCTTGCCAACATGACATCGTGGAAAAGATCTCTGGCCTCAGACATTTGGGGCTGAGGCCCTGGTCCCAAGAACTTGCAGAGTGATCTGGGGGTGCGGCTCTTAGAGACTGTCTCTGGCCTCAGTTTTCACACCTATAAAAGGGGGAAGTAGTGGAGTTAGACCCATTGTTTCCTAAATTCTGGCGCTCCCAGTTCAACTTGTCTTAGTATAAACTTGACCTTTCCTTTAAATCAACTCACTCATCTTAATTAAATACATTTGTTTTATAAAGGAAGCTCAAGTATCAACATGGAAAAATCTCAAGAACGTTTGCGGAAAGATTTATGCGGAATGATACCATGTGTATAAACTTTAAACATGCACGAAACGATACTTCCTATTGTTTACAGGCAAAGTGAATCTACGTCATAGAGGTCAAGACAGTGGCTACCTTTGGGGACGAGGGAGGAGATGATGACTGGGAGGAGGTACAGGGGGACTTCTGGGGGGCTGGTCATTTTTTTAATGGCCTGGGTGGTGTTTTTAATGGCCTGGGTGTATTTACTATGGAAAAAGAGCACTTATAATCAGTACACTTCTCTGTGTGTGTTAAGCCTTTTAAATACACACACACATATAATTTTAGGAATAGTATATATCTCCTATCTATCTATCTATCTATCTATCTATCTATCTAGTGGAAACAGACATACATGCTTGGGAATAATCAACACTGCATAGGACGCTGTCTGGCCAGAGGAGGTGGGAGGAAGAGGAACATATCTGAGGAGATACACAGGACATCAACCATATTTCTAATGTTTGAGTTTCTGAAGCCAGCTAGTTGTTACAGGATTGTCTATATTTTTATGTAAGTCTGAAATACCCCATACATTTTAAATCATAAAGGTAGAAGTAATAAATCATGGAAGTATCCTTTATATCACATGCCATAAATAGATGGTACGTGTAAAAACGAATGCAATGGGAAGAAAACGCTGTTGTGCAATTGTCTTTGATGATTATTTGGGCTGAAGACGCTGCCCCCCCAGCCCGGCTTCCTTCTGTTGAAATGGAGATCAGTAAATGAGAGAGAGGCACCCCAGACAGCTTAGCCCAGACGAAGACATGAGCTTTCGGTAATCAGGGTTAAAAGGCCACGGAAATAAGGCTCAAGCTTCCTCCGTATATGAATCAAGGAGGACCTGCGTGACCCTAAACCATCGGCCACCTCATCGACCGGCTGGGCTGCTCCACTTCAGGAAAGGGCGTCAAGGTCCCTCCCGGGCTGACTCTCCTGGCTCCTGGGTGGTTTGGGGTGTGTGCAGACATCTTATTAGGAGAGGGAAGGGCGGCAGGGGGAACGAAAGAGGTGGAGTTATTATTAGCAAAATCATTAGCAATTATTAGCAGAATTGGAAAGCCTTGAGGAAAAGCCCCGTTTTCTCCTGTGACCCCTTCCCCAGCCTCGTGACTGCCTGGGAAAGTGTCAGGCACACAGTCCCCTCTGTGTGATTTGTTCTCACGCTGAGGCTCCAGCAGGAGGCCTCTGGGAGCGGGGCACTCACGCCTGGGAGGGCGGCCTGTCCCACCCCGACACAGCCCCGCTGTGCTCCATCAGCCGGGCCCTGATGCCCCGCAGTGTGTCCTGATGGGCTCTAGTCCTGCTCCCGCTCTTGGGCCACACAGAATGTAACTGTGACCTCCCCTCTCTGACCACATGTACCCCGTGGGGCCAGTAGGTCTGCCCCTCAGCCTTCATCTAAGGCCACGAGTTTCTCACCACTGCCTCTCCTCACGCTCGCTGGCACACGTGCACATAGAAATGTGTGTTATATTGTGGAGGGTGGGGCCGAGTGCCTAGACTGACTTCCGCTCAACAGCCCCCATCTATTCATGGGCAGAGTGAACCAGCTTTCCGCTCTCCCCACCGGACAAGCGGTGCCTTGGAGGGTTAACGTATGCACTTCTGTGTCCCTTGGAACAAGCAGGGATGGCCTGATGATGACCTCTCTTCAACTCTGTCATCACCCAGAGTCCTACCTGGCCGGGACCCGTTTCTCCCAGGACCTCGAAGTCCTCCCAGCCGCCTCATCTCAGTTTCCCTATCCCATGTGTCCTTCCTTCAGGAGGTGACCAGACCACCGGTCTCATAAACACTCCACAGAGAGGGTGTGGGGTGTGGGAAGAGCCCTGGACGGTGCCAGGAGCCAGGAACTGAGTTCTGGTTCTGCCACCAAGCTGTGGGACTTTGAGGGTGAGGCACGGAGGCAGCGGGGGATGGGTTCTCCTTGTGGGGAAGGGAAAGGAACATGCTATAGCACTAAGGGGCAGGGGGTGCCATCAGATGGAGAAGACCTGGACAGGTGGGCAGGTCAGAGGGAGGGAGAAGAGGGAAGAAAAAGAGAAGAGAAACAAGATGGCGTTGGGGCAGGGCCTGGAGGTGATGCGTGGGGTGGGCGGGGTGGGAGGAGGGGAGCCTTGGGGAAGGTAAGACTCCGGCTCTGAGGAGCAAGGGCCAGAGAAGGTGGTGGCTACAAACAGACAATGCTGGGGTTCAGAAATGCATCAGCCACAGCCTCAAGCACCCCAGCCCAAAAGGGTGAGGGGCCCTGATGACAATGGGGAGCTAGAGTGTGTAGGGAGGAGGTGCGACGGTGAGGAGGTGAGGAAGTAAGGAGGACGAAAAGGGTGGGGGACCACATAGGGAGCCACTGAGCCATTGGGATAGAGCAGTGGTTGAGAGCATGCACCCCGGAGCCAGCCTAGATCTAGGTTCAAATCCCACCCTCTGACCCATCATAGCCGTGAGACCCTGAGCAAAACATTTAACCACTTTCAGCGTTAATTCGTTAATCTGTAAAATGGGGACATAATATATGACATACTATGGTGCCTGGAACAAGTAAATGCTCAGTGAGTGGAAAGACTGCCATATATATAGCAAATATCAGTGGTGTGCTTAGTAGGTGCCAAACCCTGCTGGAGCACTTCACAGTCATGATGCATTTAAGCCTTACAACAACCCTAGGAGATGAGCCCCATTGTACAGAAGAGAAAACGGAGGCACACATCGGCCCAAGACAGTAACTGGCAGACCCAGGATTTGAAGCCCCAAGCAGTCAGCATGGAAGTTAAGTGCCCCTATATAGGCCTGCTCCTCACATTAAGGAACCCAGGGGTCAGGGGTCTCCTAAGAAATTAGAAGGGGAGGGTGATGGTGGTTACCATAAAGAAGGGCAGAAAATCACTACCCTGAGCCCTGCTCCCTAGTTCCCTGCCCTAAGACGACTCAGCTTTCGTCCTGGGGCCGAGAGTATGTAAGCAGGAAGAGGCAGCGATCTCTGTGTGCGGCCCACAGAGTGTGGACTACTGCCTGCCTCTGCATCACACAGCAGCTTATTAGGTCCAGGCTCCTGGGCGTGAGGGCAGAGCAGGACCAGCTCCAGCTGGGGGTAGAATCTCCCAGCCCTCAGCCTCACTGTGGGCAGGCCTGTTCTGAGGCCTCATGACGATCACGCTGATAAAGGTGCTGTTCCCACCTCCAAACGCACCTGCTCTGGGGGTTTACAGCCGCTCCTGGTACTTCCAGGACTGTCCTGCAGACAGCGAGCACGAAGCCGCTTTTCTCCCTTCCGTGCCCTAGAGGGCGCCCGTTCACACTTCCCAGGGGAAAGACAGCTCAGCCCGGGAAGGGCTGTGTGATTTTTGCTAAGAGCAGGCAGAGCAAAGCGGAAGAAGCATCAGCGCTCAGGTCGGGCAAAGAGAGTGTAAACCGCTCCGGCCACTCTCAACCTGCAACTGTGGTTATGAAGCATAAGTCACTGATACTGGGATTATTTTGTTTAAACAGGAATTAGACATGCCGCATGTATGCAGATTCCTGATTCTCACTGCAGATCCACTGAATCCAGACTTCTGGGGTGGGGCCCAGGAATCTGCACTTTTACCACTCTGCTAGACTGGCATGAGCTGGGAAAGTCTGGAAGAGGCAAAACGACTCTAGGAAGAAACAGTGACCTTCAAGGACATGACTGCCACTGGCATCACAGAGCTTTGATAAATGGGTCCCTTCTGATTGTGTTCCCAAGTCTTTCCCACTGATCATCTTAACTGGTATATTATCCCTGTTTTACAGGTGGGAAAACTGAGGCTCAGAAGCCAAAGGTCATCTAGCAGGCAAATGGGAAAACCAAGCTTGGAACCCAGTTTTGTTTTGTTTTTTAACTCCAAAGGCCTTACTCATAACTGTTATAACAACCCATATTAGCTATTTTATTCCAGTTTTGGGATTTGAAATTAGATAAACCTAAGTGAAAATTCTGGAGAAGGTCCTGCTTCCCACAGACATGGAGAAATTAAACTTTTTGAAACAACAACAAGAAGTAACACATATGCTATACCAGACACTGTTCTAAGAGTTTTACATGTTTTAATTCATTTGATCCTCTCAACAATTCTATGAAGTAGGTACTGTTATCATTACCATCCTACCCACTTTACAGATGAGGAAACCAAGATACAGAGAAGGAGGAGAAGTAGGAGAACTCGGCCAAGATTTCACAGCCAGTAAAGTGTGCAGCCGGGATAAAAGTTCAGGCAGTGTGGCTCCTAAGTTCGTGCTTTTAGCCCCTCTGCCATCTACCCCACTCTCTCCAGGCTGCAGGACAAGCTGAGCTGGGTAAGCCCCCTAGGAATAGATGTCCAAGGGCCAGTGAGACAAGCGGGCAGGGGTGG
The DNA here is from genome assembly GCF_001890085.2 of Hipposideros armiger. Classification (NCBI taxonomy): domain Eukaryota; kingdom Metazoa; phylum Chordata; class Mammalia; order Chiroptera; family Hipposideridae; genus Hipposideros; species Hipposideros armiger. The sequence continues at coordinate 90,628 of NW_017731829.1, forward strand.
GCAGCTGTAAGCATCACTGGGGTCATATTTATTACTGGCGAAGCCATTGGGAAGTGTTTCTTGAGGAAAAAAAAAAGAGAGAAATGTAGTCATTTTAAGGAATTCTGAAATGGATTTCATACAGGAATCTGCAAATCCCCTAAAACCATATTTAAAACGAAATGTACCTTGAAGATGACAAATACCATGGATATATGTACTGTATTCATGAATAAGAAGCTTGAATACTGTAAAATATCAATTCTTCCCAAATTGATCTATAGATGCAATGCAATGATAGTTGAAATTCCACAGGGATTTTTCATGGAACTCAGCAAGCAAGTGTTAAAATTTGTAGGGAAGAACATTGCTAAGACATTTCCAAAGAAAAAAAACTGCAGTGTCTTGCCTGAAAAGATAGGAAAACTTATTAGAAAGCAATGTTTGTTTGTTTGTTTGTTTTCCTAGGCTTATTGAGGTATAATCGACAAATAAAATTACACATATTAAAGTGTATGACATGATGATATGACATACATATACATTGTGATATGATTACCATAATTGAGTTGATTAACCCATCTATCACCTCACATAGTTACGTGTGTGTATATGTGTGTGTGTGTGTGTGTGTGTGTGTGTGTATGGGAAGGGATATGCTGAAGGAGGGGCACACAGGGTCTTGTAGGGGGTTGGAAATTGCTCTTTTCCTTATTCTGGGGAGGGTGCTCTTGTAAGTTCTTATTGTTAATATTATTTAAACTGTAAACTGTTCATACATGTCTTATATACTTTCTCTGATATATGGTAAATTTTGCACTGAATTTAAAAATGCTGTGTGTATGTGCATATTTCTGGGAGAGTCCACATGTCATCAGATTATCTCAGGAGTGTTTGGTCTTCAAACAGAGCCCAATGGGGCATAAAGTTTTCTGAGGTCCCATCCTGTTCTGATATTCCCTTTGTACCAGCCTGATTATGGCCCATCCAGGTGGCCAGCTGATCACAAACCCCTCTGCCCTGGAGAGGAATGCGAAGCCAGCGTGAGTCCCCTGTCACCATAACTCACGTGACCACCTTAGCACCCCTGCCCCTGCCTGACCCACAGTGTCATGGGACCCCAGGCTTGACTAGGGTGCATTAGCAAGTCCATAAAGGATGTATTTACTCCTTTTGTGAGACAGGATGACCTTGCAGTGTTGGTTGCGAGGAACTGTTAGAAGGAAAAGACCATCACCTGGAGTGAGACAGTCAAGGAGGAGCAGGTGTGTGGGTGGGTCAGCAAGGGGAGGTCAGAACTCCTGTTTGGGACATCACGAGCCCCAGGTGCCTGTTAAGACCCATGTAGCTGGATCCGGCAGAGACTGTACACACGAATGTCAACGCTAGACTGACGCTTTTTAAACCTGAGGCCTGACCTTTAGGAAACAAACTCAGATTCTACCCCTTTCTCTCTCCAATGGCTCCCATCTCATTCAGAATAGAGTCTGAGTCCTTTCACAGCTGAGATAGATGAAAGAGTAAATGTGTCCTCCTGTGGACTCGACAACGCAAGCCCAGCCCAGCCTCACGACCCCCGTGGGATAGTTCAGTGAGGAGCTCAGTAGAGGAGAATCTAGACTCTTCTGAGCCACGTCTGAGTGGGCTAGGAGCCTTGAGGAGCCCCTGGGAGCATTAGTGGGAGGAGACTGATTTTAGCTCATGGGGGTCTTTTATTGAGGATATTCTTATGCTATTTGTAAGTGCAGTATAATTTTTACCAGTGACTAATGGCCCCAGGGCAGGTGAGCTGCAAAGGTATACAGGTCTATTGCCCCCTGACCCCCAAACAAACAAGTGAAAACCAAGAAAAAGAAGGAAAGGAAGGACACAAATATACAAGCGAAACTCTCCTTCTGGCTTTAGTTCCCCCATCAGTGTAATGGAGGGGCAGTTTCTGAGCATATCCTCAGGACACTTCCAGAACCCAGCCCCTTGGGTTCCAAATGTCCTGTAGTCCAGCCTTTGTGTGTCTGGGTCTTGGCGTCTATGAGGAGATGGACAGAGCTGTACTGAGAGCACCGGCCATCACCTTGTGCCCATGGCCTGTGTCACCGAATGCCATGGTAAATGGAAGTGACGCCTCGCCAGAGATCATGTTAGCTCTGATAAGGCTCCAGCCACCTGCCCACCCACTTGCCCTCAGGCCACCTGGAGGGGCAGGACACAGGGCACAGAGAGAAGCCACATGGCCCTATGGCCCTTGCAGCTGTGGTCAGGGAATCTGGACCAGAGATGGAGAGGGACACCTTCCTCTCTGCCCAGCCCCAGCCTGGTGCCCTTACTGTTATCCCCCAGACGCCTCTGAGCCCACAGGGTGGAACTCTAGTGAACTGCTGATTGGCCGTCTGATGGTGTGTATGGGTGTGTCATGGCAGTGGGGGGAATGCCTTCCTCCATCCCCATAAAAAACAGTTCCAGCGCCCCGGCCACACCCCTCATTATTCACTGTTTCTGCCAACACAGACCTGACCCATCAGCTCCCCACGGCCAGTACCTGGGGCTCTGCTGGGAGCCTTTTTGTGGTGACAGGAGTGTCCACACACCAGGCAGGCTGGAAACACCAGCAGGTTAGCGCCCTGGGAGCAACCTGAGTGGGTAAATACTCCAGCTTCCTTGCCCGGAAGTGGGACAAGCGAAGCATTGTCAATGCAGTCTCCCAGAGGTCCCCAGCAGGACTGAACATGAGCCGCCCATACCTGGAACTGCCTCTTAATTTCCCTCTATTGGTGTCCTTCCCTTTTCTGCCTCACCTCCCCACTTCTTCACCAGTGTTTCTATGGGTTGGTCGCCTCCTAAATAAATTACTTGAATTCAATTCTTCCTTTCAGGTTCTGCTCTGGAAGAATGCAACATAAACCACCCCAACCAAAGACACCCAATGCAACCAGCGATGGCGATCTCCACTGGTACTGATTTGTACACATCTCTGGAGCACAAGCCTAATGTAACAGGATACATTAGGCACTGCCCTTGCCCTAGTAGCGAAGTCACAGGTATAACTACTGGGCCAATACACAAAGCAGTATGAAGGATGTGATTTGTCTGGGATGTGATTATCAGGGAAGGCTTCAGAATGGAGTTGACATCTGAAGTTTTGAAGGGTGAATAGGAGTTCTCTAGGTTGACAAGAGAAAGATGAAAACAGCATATTAAAAAACCCAGAGGTATAAAAAGGCACAGTGTCCAGGGAGCTACTAGTAGTTGAGTAGTATCTCCCATGTTGCTAAAAAATGAAACAAATTTTGGAGGCAGGAAAGGGTTTGTAGGAAGAGTGAGGAGAGAATTAGAATAGGAAGAGATGTGGTTAAATAGGCAAGCAGGGTCTTATCTGTACTACTGAAGTGGTTAGATATTATCTTGGAAAGATTGGAGGATTCTAAGAAATTGTGGGTTATCTTCTGATTGCCTAAGTATCAAAAGCTCATTGTAGAAAAGTTGGCAGATAAGGAGAATTATAAAGAAGAAGATAAAATGAAACCTCAAATCCAGGGTTAATTAAATCATGTTGACATGTTGCTGTCTCTCAGAGGAGTTTTAGACAGAAGAGCGAGGTGATCAGACTTGACTTTTACAAGGAGCCCTGGCAGCTGGTGAATACCATGTGGCTGGAAGCTCACAGCTAGGAGGCTGTGGCGGTGAAGGTGACGGGGTCTTCTGTGGGGACGCTGAGGCCTCCCAGGGCCTGGGAGCTTCAGGACCAGTTGGGTGGAGCATGGCGGAGAGGAGAGGAGGGCAATGTGATTACTAGGGCGATTCCCAATGTTTATATCCATGAATTGGTGAAGGGGACAGGGGCTGGGAGCCAGGAGACCTGGGTTCCCATCTCAACTTTGTCACTTGCCACCTGTGGGACCTCAGACAGATGCCTGGAATCCTCAGAGCCACAGCTTCCTGACCTGAAAACTGGAAAGATGATTCCACTCCTGCTTTCCTCACAGGCTTGTCAAAATGTCCCATGGGTCAAAGGAGATTAACATCCTTGATGGATGGGAGCCTGTGGTTCCAGGTTCTCCTTTGCTCATTCCTTTCCCTGATCTTCTTCCTCCAATCATCAGCTCCCAGAAGGCCAGGACAGACAACCCCCCCCCACCCCCAGTTTTCCCTTCCTCTCCTCTCTGCATCCTTCACAAAGGACATTTGTCATCCTGGACCCTCTGGTGAAAAATGCTCTAAACACCCCCCTGCACCCCTATTAATTCATGCACTTTGAATGAATCTGTGGGGAGCCCACATATCACCTTCTCATCCGAGATAATGCATTTATTTATTATGTTTGTTGTTTTCCCCGTCTCCCCCTGACAGAATGTAAATTCCATCATGTCGGGGATTTTTGAGCAAGTTGTCCACTTATGCGTCCCCAGCGCCTAGAACCGTGCCTGGCACATAGCAAGCATATGTAGGAACAAACGAATGAAGGGGTGAATGAACGACAGTCCTCAGCCTCATAGAACAGAGGTCACGACCTTCCAATTGCTAGCCTGCCCATAACAGCGATGATGTATTAGTAAGGGCTGGGCTGTGACTTTTCCATTCACGCCAGCCAAACAAAACCCACCCAATGGCCTGCCAGCATCAGCTTGGCGTCCTTGGCACTGAGCAGAACGTTCCCATTTTGTTGATGGAGCAACTCTAGCAGGGTAGTTTAAGAGGCCTGATGCGGAGGACAGAGCAGGTACTGAGCCGGGCCATTTGCTCTCCCCAGTCTTTCCCCGGCCCCCTCTCAGGAGTTACTCAGCCCCTAGTTCTGGAGTTCCGCTCCCTTCGCGTAGTCGGAGATCCGAGCTTGGTGCCCCAAACGCTGCGTCTGGTGCTCCCGTGCTTGCTGGGAAGGGAATGCGCGCCTGAGTTCCGCGAGTCGCCGGGAGCGAGGCCGCCACCCCCGGAGTCCGAGCCGCGCCCCCACCCCTGCCCATCCCCGGCCGCACTGTCACTCTCCATTAGTGCTAACAGGCTCCAGACGGAGCGGGCCCGGCGCTGGGTTAATGCAATCGGCGCGTTACCTGGGGCGCAGGCTACATTACCAGCCCGGCCCCCGCCCGGCGCTGCCAGAACCAGCCAGCCCGCACCCCGCCGGCCGCCCCACGCCTCCAGCGCTCCTTGGGCCGCGCCCGAGCGCCACGCGGCGGAGCCCAGCTCCAGCCTGCGCCCCCATAGCCTGGCAAGGCGAGGCGGGTCCCCGGCGGGCAGGGCGCAAGGCATCAGGGATCCCACTGCTGCCGGACAAGTGAGTGCGCCCTGCGCGCGGGACCCAGCTAGATGGGCCAAGGAGGCCGAGGCTGAGGCATGCAGAGCTAGAGTGACAGCGACTTTGAAGTGCAGAGGTGTACACGTCCGGGGAGGCTCCTGGGGTTGTTGGAGGTGGCACAGACCCGAGCTGGGGGGAGAGAGCAGACAGCTGCCCTGGTCCAAGTAACCGCCCTGGGAAACCTGACTCGGCGCGTCCAAGTGAGATCATTTGGGACTAAAAGTCAGCTGCCGAATGAGGGAAGCGCTACCAGGTCCCAAGCTGGACCTACAGGGAGGGCAGGGGCGGTCTCTGCTTCTAAGTTCTGTCTCAGTCCCGGCGCGCCGCTACCTGTTTTCAAATCGTTCCAACAGACGCGCGCCTTTTGCTGGGAACCTTGTGTCCGCTCAGCGCGCGCTGACCGGGTATCCCTGGTGATCTCGGAAGGCGCAAGCAGGGCGGAATGGCCCAGTGACTACACCTTTTCCTTTTATCCAAGCAGAGCCTCGGCGTGCTCCCAGTACCGCTGACGTCCCTCCCGCCAGCCGCACCCATGCTGCTGGCGCGGATGAACCCGCAGGTGCAGCCGGAGAACAGCGGGACGGACCCGGAGTCCGAGCAGCCCCTGCGGGCGCGCAAAACTGCGGAGCTGTTGGTGGTGAAAGAGCGCAACGGCGTCCAGTGCCTCCTGGCGTCCCGCGACAGCGAAGAGCAGCCCCGGGAGACCTGGGGCAAGAAGATAGACTTCTTGCTGTCGGTGGTGGGTTTTGCGGTGGACCTGGCCAACGTGTGGCGCTTCCCTTACCTCTGCTACAAGAACGGCGGCGGTGAGCCTCCGGATGGGCTGCGGGCTTGGTCTTGGGAGGCTGCCTGTCCCCAGCGGTGGCGGGAAGAGGAGCTGGGATACACACGGGAGAAGAGGAAGCACGCGGGGCAAGTCTGGGGCTCAGGAAGGGACTGGACAGGGCTCAGGAAGGGACTGGACAGGGCTCAGGGAAAAGGCATTGCAGTCCCCTGTGGAAGAGGGGAATGGAGGCATGAACTTGGACAGTGATAAGCGCATGGGTGGAAGGACAGAATCGGAGGCACCAGGCTGGGTGAGGGGCCCTGAACTTTGGCGATTCACAGGAAGGGAGGTGGCGATTTGGAGAGCTCTGGAGGGGGCAGCAAAAGTGCACGGGAGGTGACAACCAGGTACAGGGTGTCCCTAAACTCAGTTTATAGAGGACTCGGGTTCCCTGAGAGCACTTGGAAAGCCCTGTATTCTTGGGGACACAGACGCTGGAACAGAGACACACAAAGGGAAGCGAGTGTCAGAGAGAACTCCACTCCCAGTTGGCACTGTTTCGCTGGAGGGACCAGAGCACACAGCCTAGGTGGGATTGGTTCTGTAGGTCTGAGGGCTGGCCTGGTCCTGGAGGCAGGAGGCCTGGGTGATTGGGACAGGGCCTCCACCTCCTGGGATCCTGGCCACATGGCAGAGTGGAGCGGATTGGGGCCTGGAAAAGACTCCAGTCTAGGAGCCAGGCTCTCTCCCTCTCCCCCTGCTGGGTGACAGATTACCCATCTACCCTGGGATGAGAGCCTGGAGATCAGCTACAGCCCAACCAGGTGGCCAAGTACTGCGGGAAGCAGCGCCGAGAATGGGATATTTGGGTCTTAAGGCCCTAGCTCCTTTCTGAGGGTCTCTGCTCCTGGGTGCCCAAACCACCCAGTCCTGCCCCTTTTGCTGGGATGAGCTCAGGGGTACCCTGCAGGCAGCCTAGGAAAACTGACCTAGAAGGAGTTGCTGAGGGAGGCCCAGCTCTGGAATCCACTCTGTATCCACTGGACCATCCTGCCTGGCAGGGCACCTGGCTCAGGACTCCAGGGGGTCAGAGGGAGACAGGGCCAGGGTTTGGAGCTGGGTGAAGGGAAGGCTCACGCCCTTGTCCCATAGAGTCTGGGGCCCAGCTGCTGGCTTCCGTGTATGCTCTAGACATGCGCTCCTGTCTTTGGGTAAGAAGTGGGAATGTGAGCCAGAGGTGACACTTGCACGTTTGGCTAATGTAGCTTCTCAAGAGCTTCTGGTCAGGCTTAAGCGTTCTGACCCTTTGCACCCAAGGAGGGAAGAAATGAGAGGTTCTACGTAATTTTAGCAGGCAGGCAGATAATAAACGAAAGATAGACTGGACACACCATCCCAGCTGTCCTCTGTGACTGCCCGAGACTGCTTGTCCCTACGCAACGGAAAGCTTCACTAATTAGCCCTATTTATCGGGTTCCTCTCGGCGTGAGGCCCAATGCTAGGCTCTGCAGGGGTCACCTAGATGTATGAACCACCCCATCTGCCTGCCAGGAGCTTTAGTCACCTAAGGGCTTCATTGTCACGCTGCTACAAGTCATTTCCATCGTTATAAGTGTTTGTTGAAACTAAAAGTGCCCCAGATGGCCAAATAGACCCACCAGCTAGACGGATGTTCTGGAGCTATTGCTGGTACCATGTGCTCACTTGGCCATTGCCACTAACACAGATCGAGAGCGCCTGCTGTATGCGAGGTCACACGCCAGGCGCCCAGGGCACACAACAGAGCAAATTGGCCACAGTTTTCCATTTTTAAGCGAAGTTGGCTGGAAGCGCCGTGTCCTGGGCTTGCTAGCCCTGCATGTAGCCTGTCCCCAGTTGCTGGGTCATGTGTCTCTTCATGGGTCTGTCTCCCAAACAGGCTGGGGCACCTTGAGAGCAGAGACTGTGGCTTTTTCATCCCTGTATTTCTAATGTCCAAGATAAAGCTTAGGTCCTAGGAAGGTGGTAGAAGGTGCTCAAAATACTTGAAACTTGAAATGGCCCAAACCCTCAAAGATCTAATGCCCCTCAGGAAACTGGCAGAACCCCTGGTGGTAACTAACAAAGTGAGGCGCCTGCGCCGTGGGGGCGGGGCTGGCAGCCTGGAGGTCAAGAGCCTTGGCGGTGGAGTCCTGGGCTCCAACTTCCAGCTGTGTGACTTCAGGTGACTCGCCAAGCCTCAGTTTCCTCATCTGTCCAATGGAAATAATGGTGTTCAACTCAGTGGCTTGTTGTGAGGACTAAATGCGACTGTGCCCATGGAGAGCCTGGCCTGGAGGATGGCCTAGCAAAGGAAGCTGCTTCTCAACCTGACGACGTGTGAAACAGATGGGGGAGGGAACAAGCCGTCTAAAGGCGTGTGGAGGGTGCCGCTTAGGAAAGACGTGGAGAAGGTGGGCTGGGATTGGAGCTCAGACGGGAGGAGTACGGACAAGCCTCGGGATGAAAGGCGGTCTTCTATTTATGCCAGAATACACGTGGAATTACCTCAGAGGCTAGGCGTGGAGGCTGAAGGGAAAGCTAGGAGAGGCAAGTGGGGGCCGGGCCGTGGGCACCTTGAACGCCAGGCGAAGGGGTGGGGAAGTGTCAGCAGTGAATTTCCACTTCTGGCTAGGATGTCCATGGTTGGCACAACGGAGCAGTGCGGCCCCCATCTCAGTCTGAGGCAGCTTTTCTGTCTAATTTGCTCCTCAGGCCTCTGGGGGATGTTCAGCGAGCCCCTTCTGGGCGTTATCTCTGCTGAGACATTCAGGCTGCTCTTTGTGGACCAGTTCTTATCCAGTGATTCTGGAGTCAGCCCCAGAGATGGGCAAGTAGGCTAGCAGGTGGGGATTATGGAAGCAGCCCAAAGACCCAAATTCAAATCCCAGCTCTGTTACCCCTGGCGGTGGCACAGCCCGTCTCTGAGCCCAAGTTCCTCCCTATAGCTAGAGGTGAGCTTAGATGACCCCTAAGATCCATCCCTCTCCTGGCCCAGTACTGCGCTCAAGCCAAGACTCACTGCCCTACTATCTAACAGCCTGTGTGCTCTCCTGGGACCAGTATTGACATGGTAACCTCCAAGTCCAGCTCACATCGTCCCAGACTGGAGGGTGTTGAAAAATTATCGAGGTGCTAATAGTGTAGGCCCCCGGCTAGTGTTTTCTGAATGAATTACTGGGAAGGGTCAGCCTGTCTGAACATCTTCCCGTGGGCCAGCTGCTTGGATGCATGGGTGCAAGAGGCTTCCTTTTCGAGAAGCCACCTTTCGAGAAATTCCAGGGCTTCCTTCAGAATCCTGTCACACAGGGAGGCAGTGCCAGGCAGTGGGGCTGTTTCTGGGGTTCTAGATTTTCAATCTACACCTGTGGTCTTGGGCGTGGCCCATGCTGATCCCCGGGGAGGCGTGAGTCCCTTTGTCTTCCTCCCTGCTGGGGGAGAGGCCACTGTGAATTATCCTTTACAAATGGCTGCTTCTGTTTGAGATGTGACCTGCTGACAGCTAACCCTGAGCTGTCAGAGGCAAGGCCTTTCCGTTCCCACAGACCTGGGTTTAAACCTGGGCTTGACATTTCTGGGAATTGTGGCCTTGGACAAGTCACTCATCCTCACTGGGCCTCAGTTTCCTTGGGCAGACATGGAGAATAACTGTACCTTCCTTCAGGGTGACATGACATTATAGGGAATATATGCGAGGACTCAAAATAATGCCACAGAGCAGGCGCTCAGTAAATGGAGTTATTACCATTGTTTGTATTGTTCAATGACTTTTTTAAACCATGGGCTAGACCTAGGAGTCAGGCAGGGTCCTGATTTTTGGGAGGAACAGAACTGACTCTAAGAGGAAATTGATAAAGGAAAATAGGGCCAGAAGTCGTCATGCTTGTGTGTGGGGAGTCAAGAGGCGAGTGTCACTCCATATTCTGACAGCCTAACCTTGTCTCACTGTAGTTTCCTCACCTAGAGAATGGGGATCAATATGCATCCATTTTCATGGGGTCCCATGTGGTTCTGGGTCCCAAATGGGGTTTCCCTCTTTCCCCAGGTAAGCTCAGGGTCTCAGGTACCCATAGCCATTTAGAAACCCTCTTGGCCAAAATAGCTGGGGTTTGTTGAGACAACGTAGGAGGTCATGGCTGGGATGGAGGGCAGCAGTTGCGAACTCAGTACCCTCGCATCTGGCCTGGCTGGAAGGGGGCTGTCTACACCCCAGGCTTGCTAAGCCACGTTCAGCCCAGATGCACATGAGCCAGCCAGCTGGTGTGGCCCTTCAGCGGACAAGTTGCAGGAAGGAGGTGCTCATCAGGGGCTGGAGCTGAGACCTGGATCTGAGGTCACCAGCATGGTTTGGCCCGTTGCTCGTGAGCTGGCCGAAAAGATCTAGAGGGGCTGTTTCCAGTAAGATGGGGTTTCATAGGGATAAATGTTACATCCTGCCCTGCGGTCCCAAACCCAACTGCCTAAGTCAGGATTAGGTCACAGCATGAGTGGGGAAAGGCCCCGGGGAGTTCTCTAGCTGCATTCTCTGTGTGACTCACCACTGGGATCCACTTATTTAACCAAAAAACATGTACTAAACGCCTGTCATATGGCAGGAATGCCAACATGAGCAAAAGGCAAGCCCTGCCTTTAGGGAGCTCATAGTCAGTTGTAGATACCCTAAAAGTTAATGTCAGTTTAGAGTGGAAGGGTGCTAGGGTACACTGAGGTGACAGGGACCCTGAGGCCAGTGGGCAGGGCCTACAGTGGCTGTTGAGGACCCCAAGGAGAAGATCAGTCTTGGGGAGGAGACACGAGTTGGCACCACATGGCTCCGGGTGGACAAACTTGAATGATCGGGGCTTGGTTTATTATAGGAACTGGAGTGTTTTCCTATAGAAATGGGCACAGGAAGCCAGCCGTTTAACTGGCAAAGACTCAGAGGGGGACCCTACACCTGACACTGAGGCACAAAGAGCTGCTTTGGAAAAGCCTGATTTGGCTTGTTGTCCGTGGCACTGAGGACAGAACGGGGGCGTAGGTGGGGGCTGCACGCGAGGGATGTCGGGAAGGACGCAGAGCTGGCCAGATGGGGACGATGAGCTGCCAGATTCGGCAAAGCCTCAGCTGCTCTCGGGACCTCCAGACCCGTCCTGAGTTGGAGGGAGGGGGCTGAGACTCTATGTCCAGGCTGATAGGTCACTAGATGCCAGCTGCCCTGGGGAAGGGAGGTGGCTGTGAGTAAGGTGGCTGTCTTCAGCTGAGGCAACTCCCTGACCAGCCTCCCCTGCAGTGGTCAGGTCCTCATTTCTGAAGGGGACCTGGGCAGCACTGCAGGGGCCCTTTTTGGTCATGGGGCTGGAGGCAGCCTGGGGAATCTTGGCCCTGCACTTGCTCGTGGTCAGCAGTATGTTTGGATACAAGCCTCCCTTAGGACAGTGACATGGGGAGTCCAAGGGACTGCCTCAGGCTCCTCTGTGCTTGCCAGCCTCCAGCAGACACTCATGGCTGTGCTCTGCGAAGGCCCAGGCCACCCGCAATCAGCTGACAACCCTCGGCTCGTGGTTTCCAGTTTACAGAGGTGCGCCCCATCTGCTCTCGTGTGTGACAGCAGGGCATGAGTCCCATTTACAAAGCACCTACTAAGTGCCAGGTACTCTGTTATCTCTAATTATTACAGCAAAACCAGTGACACAGGTGTTCCTGTCCCCACTTACAAAGAGGGAACTAAGGCTCGGAGAAGTTCCATCTACTCAAAGTCACAAAGCCATAAGTAGCAAGACTTGGGGACCAGAATTGCCTCTAGATCCAGGCAAGGGGGTAAGAGGAAAATTGTTTTTATGTACATGCTGCATTCTTCTGACACCAAATGTCTGGGGGTTTCCCCCACACTGACCCATTCTCCAACTCTTGGGACATCAGCTGGGTGTCTTACAATTCACTATCTACCTGGAATTAGTGCAGACCCCAAGGTTAAGGGCTCAGTCCCACAAGACTGTCCCCACTTCAGATGCCGGTCACAAGTCCAAGTTGTCATCTGTGCTCCTGACTGACCCCTATAAATGAGAGTTCACCGAATCCCCTCTTTAGATTTGATAATTTGCTATAAAAGCTCATAGAACTCAGGGAAACACTTACCTACATTTACCAGTTTATCATAAAGGACATGATAAAGAATACGGATGAACAGCCAGAGGAAGAGATACACAGGGCGAGGTCTGGAAGGGTCCCAAGGGCAGGAGCTTCTGTGCCCATGGAGCTGGGTTGTGCCACCCTTCTGGTGGGTGCATTCACCAGCCCGAAACTCCGGGGTTTTAATGACAGTGTCATCACACAGGCATGGCCAGTATTAACTCAGTCTCCAGCCGCTCTCCCCTCCCTGGAGGATAAGAGGTGGGGCTGAAAGTTTCAAACTTCTCATCACGGCTTGGTCTTTTGGGTGACCTGCCTCCATCCAGGAACCCACCAAGAGTCACTGCACTAGAACAAAAGACAGTCCTATCACCCAGAAAATTCCAAGGGATTTAGGAGCTCAGTGTCAGGAACCCAGATCAGAGACCGTATATATTATGTCACAGAGGGTCTGCCCTGGGCCCTGTGCTTTAGAGGGCCCTGTTCTGCCCTCCTCCCCTTCTCATCGGGGTCGGGGCCAGAGGGCCTCGCACCCCCCACCACACTCCAGGTAATGGGACTCGGGACTTCCCTGCACAAGCCACCCCAACCACCCCAGGACTGCAGGCACATTTCACCCGGTTCCTTATTCCGTAACATCGACTGTGCTATAAGCTGGCACAGCCTCAGGCCCAAAGGGGAGACCAGGGGCCCATTATCTGCAGAGGCTGTGAACAGAGCTTAGACTTACGGGCACAACAGTCCACATGTATGTGCAAGAGGCCTCACACACGTCTGGATGGAGCTGAGGTGGGGAAGAAGAAAGAGGGTGCGGGGCCAGCGGGGCTCCCCCGTGCCATCATATTCCAGCCCAGAGCTGAGGGTCCCAAACTTGGACTTCACCCCGGAACCATTCCAAAGGTCTAGTTATCAAGGCAGGAAGATAGGACGTGTTTGAGTTGGCAGCTTCAGGCTGATTTGTCACCTTTAAATGTGTAGACAGTGCAGTGAGCCTTTGCCCCTGGCCCAGCTCGTGTCTGGGTCGGCCTCTGGGAGCGGCACTGTCTCCTGTTAGAACCTCATCCTTTCCTGCACCTGATGTTCACTGTGTGCTTGGGATGTTCGGGGAGGAGGGACAAATCCAGCTACCCTAGGCACTGACCAAGGCTTTCTTGGGACTCTGGTGAAAGCTGCGGCCAGTGACAACCCATAAGCTGAGCTCTGGGCACTGTGGGGCTTTGCTTCTTAATACATCCGGGTGTTTGCAGAACCCTGCCCTCAATTGGGAAGCTGGTCCAGCTAGGTTTCGGGGCCCCTCCTCTCCTCCCTGCAGCCTCTCCCTGGCCACACCCCCACCTCCTACCCTCAGTTCCCCACCAGGCCTGGGCCATTCCCTCCCGCTTCCTGGGGTCCTCCTTTACCCACCCAGGCTCTGATCCAGCACATGCCACCCAGAACTTGGCAACCACTCGGCTTCCCTTCCTGAGGACTTGGCATGGGCACCAAGGATTCCAGAACCCCTCTGCGACAGCAGGGCTCCCCTCTAATGGTGGGGTGTCAGGCGGTGTGTGTTGGGCTAGAGGTGATAGATGCTTTCCTTGCTAAATTCATCCAAAGGCCACTGGTCGGAGTTCCTCTCACAGTTGGCAGTGTTTTTTCTTGTGCGTTTGTGTGAGTGTCTTGGTGTGCAGACGTGTACGTGCGCCTTTGCATGAGCATGTGCGGTGGGCACTTGTGTACATGTCTGTGTGCTGCAGACTCCTGGGAGCTGAGACCCCTGGGAGGTGTGCTCTGCCTGCATTGCTCTAGGTCTGCCCCTGTCACCCAGCACCTGCACAGCCAGAACATTCCAGAGCCAGGATTCTGGGCTTTGTGGCCCCTGAGCTGAAGCTCGCTGCGCTCAGGCCCCGTGTGAGGCCGGTTGCAGCTGGCACCACCACACATGGGGATGTAGCAGGGCTGTGGGCATGTGACACTACAGGCCCGCCAGGGCAGTCACTTCTAGGAAGTGTGCGAGCCAGCCTCGGTTTCTCAGGAGCTGCTTCAGGGCTGTTTCCAAGGGGGGCGTCCTCAGCTGACCTCAGTCAGCCTTGAAACGCCTTTCTTTTTTTTTTTTATTGAATTAAAAAGAAATTTTTTCGGTTCCAGCTGACATTCAATATTATATTAGTTTCAGGTGTAAGGCATAGTGGTTACACATTTACTGCATTTTTTGCCTTTTACTGGAACGAACCCCTTTCTGACCCTTCAGCTCTGCCCTGGCTTCCTCCAGACCTTTCTGCACAGGGGCTTGGGCCAGCTCTCCTGGCGATGCCCTCTTTTAGAAGAAGGCACTGGCCGCTGGGCAGCTTGCTGGTTTTCATTCATATTTAGCCGTTTCAACATTCTGGCACGTTCTCAGCCTGTTTCCACCTGAAGCCTGGGCTGGCCCACATCACACGCTCTCATAGAGCAGGGCCTCATATTTAGCCGTTTCAACATTCTGGCACGTTCTCAGCCTGTTTCCACCTGAAGCCTGGGCTGGCCCACATCACACGCTCTCATAGAGCAGGGCCTCTGGCTTGTGCGGACCCGTCACCTCCCTCCTCCCTTCCTTTGGCTTGGAGACCCAGACAGCACAAGAGGAGACGGATTCCAAACGGGGCAATTCACCAACCTGTTGGCGGTGCCACCCAGAGTGTTGGGGCTGAGAAGACGGGCCAACGTGAGATGCTGGTTTAATTGTCTGATGTTGCTCTTTCCCTTCTTGTGGAAAAGAACATCAGATCGGCAGCGGCAAACCACGGCCAAGACCTGAGCCGTGACTCCCGGCTTTGGCCTTCCCCATAGTCCCTTGGGCCACCAACTTCCGTCTTCAGGCCTATTAAACAGTTTCATATGTCTATTTCCCCTACTTTGTGGCTCCAGGCTCCCAAGGGGAGAAACAGGTGGCCACAAGGCAGAGCGGGGTTCAGACAGATGCAGGGTGGAAGCCAAGCGGCATCCTTTCTAGATGAATAATTATGTAAAAACTTAGTGTGTGGCTTGGCATATAACAGATGCTCAATAGATAGATGGTCCTTGTTACTTTCACCAACCCACCATCCCCACCACCATTGCTGTCAGCAGTGTAGACAGACATGGGTGCAGGCCTGCCCTGTCTGTGTGGGAACTGGACAAAGGTAGAGACTGAAAGCAAGAAACGAGGAGGGGAGAGAGAGGTTGGCTTGTGGCTGTTTCAAAGAGGCTCAGCCTGGAGCAGGCGCTGGAGTGTCGGACCAGCCTCTTCTGACCAACAGCAGCCTGGATGGCTTATCTGCCACCAGATCGCCAGTTTCAGAACACCCTTCCCCAGACTCTGTCCTTCACCTAGGCTGGAATGTTCTGGAATCTACAGAATATATTGAGAATGGCTCTGAAGCTCTGGAGGCAGGCAGACCTAATCCCAGATCCATCACGTACCAGCTGGGTGAGCTTGGTCAAGTCACTTACTTTCTCCACGCCTCAGTTTCCTCCTCTGAAAAATGGGTATAGCAGTTGCTACCCCAGACAATTTCTGGGAATGGTCAGTGGGATCACAGATGTCCAGTGCCCAGTGCTCTGTTTGATACATAGGAGGTACTCACCTCCCCAATAGTTGCTTTCCTACTGCCCACCCTGCTGGTCCATCTCCTCCTGCTACAGAAGGGACTGGGTCTCAGACCACTGGGGAAAACGCTTCATGCTTTGTCCCTAAAAGCCCTGGGCTTCCTGGGAAGGAAGTGGAGAACGGATAGTCTGAGGAGCTGGGTGAGTTTGACCCTGGGTGTCGTGTGACGGCCACAGTTCACTGCTAGCTTGGTGCCTGAGTTTCCACATTTATAAAATGGAGGTAGTAATAATCTTTGCATGTTAGGGTTTTTATGAAGACTGAATGAGACATTGCATGGAAAGTGTCTGGAACACATTATGGGGCATTCTATTTCTAATGTTACCATCCTTAAATATTTCCCAATTTCTGCACTTTCCTGGTGTGGGCGGGGCAGAGAGTGTTTGGTTTCCCAGGTTACAGCAACCCAGCCAAAGGCCAATGGTGGGACTCTGCATCTGGCCTGGCCACCTCCAGCCACATCAGGGAAAGGAGCTGGCATTTTACTTTGGTCAGCCTCACAACCTGGGCGGATGGGGGCATGAATCCCAGTGAGTCACCTCACAGCGCCAGAGCCTGCTCAGTTCACCGCAGACTGCAGGGCACACTGAGAATTGTCTCTGGGACTCAGACATGTCTAATTCCACCAGGAATTCTCCCAGGGATCAGCTGCTGCCCATTGCCAAGGGACCCTCTGGTTTCTGCGATGATCTGGGCAGGCATTTTCACTGTTGTCTGTTTACCTTCAGCTGCCTGAATTTAAATCCTGCTTCTGTCACTTATGAGCAGTGCAAACAGCACCTGTGCAACTCCCTTCTCGGCCCTCAGTTTCCCCAGGGGAGGGGGAGATCTAATGACCCAGTCTGATTATGACTGTGAGCTGCCAAGAAGAATCCAGTGAGCCTGTGTTTGGGAAAGCCCCACGTGACCTTAAAATGATGCAGATATGAGCAAAATGAGAAACTCAATCATATGTCACTTTGGGTACTGTCTCTCCCTCTCTGGTCTCAATTTTCTTACCTTTTAAAGGAAGGGTTTGGGGCAATTGGCACTCCTCAGAGTGATGATTCGTGGAAGAAAAGTTTCTGTACTTGAGTAAATGAGGTACAGGCTGCACCTATGTTCCTTGTCATGTCGCTTCCCGGGGGGGGGGTGCTGAAGGCTAGGCGAACCCTGCAAAAAACATGCCTAGGTAGCTTTGATTAACCCAGGCTTTACTAATTTGAGTACAGAACTTCGTTATGACAATTATTACCACTACTCCAACTGTTATTATTACTGTTGTGGTTATTTGTACTAACCGTTCTGGGTAACTCGGTTTACCTGCCACACGACACTCCTTGGGAAGTGGCGGGGCCAGCCAAGGAGCGAGGGCGCCTGCGCTCTGGCCGACACGGTTCCAGGCCCTTTGCGGACAGGCCCAGGCTGCACGGGTTCTAGGGGCTCACGCTCTGCCTCTGTGTCCCCCAGGTGCCTTCCTGATCCCGTACACACTGTTCCTCATCATTGCTGGGATGCCTCTGTTTTACATGGAGCTGGCTCTGGGCCAGTACAACCGGGAAGGGGCGGCCACGGTGTGGAAGATCTGCCCACTCTTCAAAGGTAAAGAATGGGTCTGTCTGGGGGAGTCAGAGGTTGTTTGAATCTGCTCCAAAGGTGGGATCTGGGGTAGACCAACTATCTTGTTGGATTCACAGGTATTGACAAGGTCACGTGTGTCCCCCATTCGGAGTTACACGGAGAGTCTTTGGTGTTTCAGAAATAACTAGCTTAGAAAATCTGGACACCTGGGTTCCACTACAGGCTCCACAGCTAAGTGATCAGAGGGTATCTGCTTCCTGTATGGGAAATACTTACATGTCAGAAGTACCTAGCATACATATCACTACTCCTCCCTCCTGCTCCCATAGCAGACATGATAAATTGATCGCAGAACTTTTTGGGCTCAGCCAGAAAGCTGCCTCACAATCCTTAATACAACAGCCACACTTATTTGATCACAGATGGAATATGAGATGAAGCTTGCATTCAGGACTTAAGGCACATCTGGAGAAAGTGGCCATAGCAACTGCCATTTCTTGGCCCCTGTACAGCCGTGAGAAGGGAATTAGTGTCTCCCAAGCACCATTTAGAGAACTGGCCCAAATGGCACTGAGCACCAGCATGACTCCTACGAGCCACTTCTCAGCTGGCATATGTCTCCTGAGTACCTCCTATGTACTCAGTCCTGGAGTAGATACAGGTTGATATATGAGGGTTATAAGACATGTGTATAGTTAGGAATTTTTTGTTTAATTTCCAGGAACCCCACTCAAAGTGGCTTGAGTATAAAATAGAATGTATTGGCTTATGATACAATACAGCTTGATCTAGGTTCTTGAATAATTTTATCTGGAATCTTTCTCAAGTCTGTTTTCATCAGTATTAGCATCAGTCTCAGGCTTTCTTCTCAGATGCTAGCAGAGCTGGCCATCAGCAACAAGATTAAATCCTACCAAGTTTAACAATGACAAAATAACCCCAAATGCCTTATATCATCATAGTTTCATTAAAAGTCCCAGAAAGGACTCTCATTGGTGTGACTTGAGTCATAGACTCATCTATCAACCAATCACTGTGTCTATGGGGAAGCAGACGTCTGATTGGCCAAGCCTGAGTCATGTGCTTACAGCTAGGTCAAGGAAGTGAGGGATTAGCCTGATCCAAACCTTACAGGCTAAGAATACTTGAGGCTACGCCTTTAAAGCCATGCTAAGTAGGCAGAGCGTTAGAACTAGCTCTCAAGGAGCTCCTGATACATTCAGGACGAGGAGATTGGCACACAAAGCAGGTGGTTGAGAATAGGACCCAGAAAACACAAAGGGCTGAAGTTCTGATCAGGGGGTGCTTGTTTGGGGTTCCCCAGAAACAGGTTCTGAGAGAAGGATTGCAGCGTAAGAAGTTATTTGGGGAGGTGATCCCAGGAGGCACCAACAGGGGCTGGGGAAGGAGAGGAATAAGCAAGTTCCACTGTGGGCCCGGGGCTCCTTCCTTCCGGGACAGAGTGTTAACACGCCTCAGGGTTATCCTGCTCAGGGTCCAAGGGAGCTGGGATACCTCTGCTCCAATGCCTGACCCAGCTGCTCCCTGGGAGCATTACAGTCCTGGCACACCTGGCCTGCCCAGTGAGTAGGCAGCAGGGGATCTGGGTGGGGCTCTGACAATCTGCTACAGAAAAGGAGAGGCATAGGGGTCGGGTAGTGTGGAGGTTGGAGCCAGCTCCCCCGCAGAGCTGGCTCCGGGTGGCCTGGGGGAGCCCCTGCCTGACCCCTCTGCCCCCACCCAGGCGTTGGCTACGCTGTCATCCTCATCGCCCTGTACGTCGGCTTCTACTACAATGTCATCATCGCCTGGTCGCTGTACTACCTCTTCTCCTCTTTCACCTTCAACCTGCCCTGGACCGACTGTGGCCACGCCTGGAACAGCCCCAACTGCACTGACCCCAAGCTCCTTAATGCCTCCGTGCTGGGAAACCACACCAAGTACTCCAAGTACAAGTTCACGCCGGCAGCGGAGTTTTATGAGTAAGCCATTGACCCCTCATCCTGTTCACATGGGCGCACTGAGACTTGTGCTGGGAGGACCTGAACCCAAAGCTAAGGAGAACCACGAGAGAGAAAGGGGACACGCCAGTCATTGTTTGTAAGGGATACTGAGCAGCTGCCACAGGCCAGACCCTGGACAAAGCTGCTGGGGGAGCTTGTGTTCTAGCTCAGGAGCGTGGGGGTGGGGTAAGGAAGCAAGAACTTTTTAGAGAGTGGCAATAAAACACACTTTAGGGAGTGTAATTGTCCTTAAGGAACTAAAACCAGGTATGTGGCAGGAAGTGATTGTGGGGGCGTGGAGAGGGCACGGTCAGGGAGGGCCTCTGTGAGGAGGTGTCCTGAGACCTGATAAACTCAGCCAGGGGAACATTTGGGGCTCGACCGGCAGGTGACAGAGCTGCAGCTTGATCCCAAGTCAATCTGATCCTGCTTGTGGCCTGGCCCACCCAGCACTGCTCTTCCTGGGACTCCCACGGGGGAAAATTGCTGTGAGTGAGTGCAGGGAAATTATTGGGTTGTCGGAAAAGTCATGACATATTTTTTTTCTATGTTTTTCGTTGCAAAAATGCGTCATGGCTTTTCTGACAACCCAACATTTGGACTATGAGAGGCACTGACCGGTGGCGGAAGATGAAACATCATTTTAAAAAGTCACTGTTTATGTTGAAATAATTTTAGATGCAGAGAAGTTGCACAAATAGTCCACAGAGCGCCTGCGTCCCCTTCACCCAGCCTCCCCTAATGCTGACACCTTAGAAACCATAGTGCAGTGAGTGAGTCAGAAAACTAATGCTGGCATACTATGAACTAACCTACTGAAGAGGTTTTTTGAATTCATCACTTTTCCCAATAATGTCCTTTTCTGGTCCAGGGTCCAGCTTAGAGTCCCAAGTGGCATTTAGTTGTCCCATGTACGGCCTTGGGGCCGTGGTTTGCTGCCTCCTGGTCCAGAGCAGTGCTGCCCAGTAAAACTTCCTGCGATGATAGAAAGGTTTATATCTGCGGTGTCCAATGCAGCAGCCACTCACCACACATGGTTATGGAGCAGCTGAAATGAGGCCAGTGTGACCGAGGAGTTGAATTTCTAATTTTATTTCATTTTCATTAGCTTACCTTTAAATAGCTACCGGTGGCCAGTGACTGCCATATTGGATAATGTGGATCTAGGGAATGAGAAAAGACAAATTCACAAGCTTCAGGGTCAGTATCTTCAGTCCTGTGTGTTCCCTAAGCCAAAGACCCGGGAATGAGTCCTGATTACCCAAAGATGGGAGGGTGGCTTAGGACCATTTCCATCCCTGCTATCTTGGTGTAGCAGGGCCAAGGAGATTCGGCTTGGTTAAAGTGGCTCCTGGAAAGTCTGCGGCCTCCTGGGGTTCAGGGAACTTAGGGTTCTTGAGACCCAATAAGGCCTCACAGAGGATTTGCTAAGGGTCCTGGACCTGTGTGTCCACCTGCTTCCATCTATGTTTCCTGTGGCCTCCAGTGGGCATGTGCACAGGTGTGTTTGGGGGTTGGGGGTGGGAATTTGCTGGCAGAGGTTCCATAGCTGTCACGGAATTCTAAATACAGCTATAGTCCCCAAAGGACCTGAGGCCCTGCTGTCACTTGAAGCGAGCATCTTTTTAAGTCACAGCATCATTCCTGGTTTCCTCACTATCACACGAACAGCTAATCACTTACCATGTGTGCCAGGCTGTCTGCCAACTTCCTTGTGCATATTATTTCCATGGACGCCTCACCCCAACCTGATGAGGTTTCTATGACTCTTACCCTCATTGCACACGCCAGGAGGCTGCAAATAGGAACTACATTTTGGGGATGAGACAGTAAATCATTGGCCTATCGCCACATGGCTGTACTGTGCAGAACCATGATTGGGGCCCAGGCAGCTGGCCCTTGTAGGAGTGTGAGCATCTCCATATTCTGTGCT
This sequence comes from Hipposideros armiger, assembly GCF_001890085.2. Classification (NCBI taxonomy): domain Eukaryota; kingdom Metazoa; phylum Chordata; class Mammalia; order Chiroptera; family Hipposideridae; genus Hipposideros; species Hipposideros armiger. Next base: position 111,892 of record NW_017731829.1, read on the forward strand.
CCAGGGAGCTTATGCTCCTCATCCTAACCTCAGCCTTTCCAGGCAGTGAAACCTTGGAGCCTGCACTCTTAACCTCTCTGTTACATTGGATTCGAACCTTCGTGGCTGTTAATCAGAAATATTGTCATAGTCACAGCTAACATATATTCGGCTTAGCTTAGGTCCCAGCCATTGTGCAAAGTGTCTCTGCTAGCTTTTAATCCTGACCACTGTGGTCTAAAATTATTGTTATTTTATGAATGAGGAAATAGGCCCGAGCAGTAAGTGACTCGTCCAAGGTCACACAGTATAGATGTAGCATTTAAAGAGGGTTTGAGCCCAGGCAGTCTGGCTCAAAAGCCCACACTCTAAGCCCAGTGATGCTAAACCCAGGTGGTGCCACCTGGAGGGCTTTTAGACAGGTTGATGCCTGGCCGCTACACCCAGAGATGCTGATGTCAGAGTGCAGCCAGGACACAGGGACTTTTATTAATAGCTCCTCTGTGATTCTGATAATCAGCCAAGATTGAGAATTCTGGACTTGGCCACTGCACTCTCCCGTGTCAGGTAGATTGAGGCTCTTGCTGGGGTCAGACTCACATCCCTACAGTGTCGTGGAAATCTAGAGCCTCCTTCACTCTTCTAGAGGAGCATTGCCTCAGCAAATCCCAGAAACTTTACAGAGCTTGTGGGTGCAGGTTTCAGGACTTCCTAGTTTCTGAAGATAGTGAGGCAGAGGGTACCACTCATACGTGTAATCGGTTCCAGGCTTTCTCCTTTGTCATCTCACGGGAAAGCAAAGAGCCTGAGTTTTCTTTTTGCTCTTGGAAACCCCTGTCCTTACAAATGAAAAATGGAAAATGATAACCTCACCTCCAGTCTAGATATTATTTGAGTCCTTTGATTCCTTCTCTGATGTCTTAAAGGCCAGCAGATCTGCCCCAGCAGAGACATACAGCAGACCCGAGAGGTGAGCTGGGTTTTGAGACGCTGGTTACTTTAATTATAGCCCTAAACATCCTCCCGGCTGAGCTGTGAGCAGACTTTGTTGGACAAAGACGGCGTTCTTAGGCGTGGGGGCTGAGGAAGCTGGGGACATCGCGGGGAGCAGGAGCCAAGGCTTATTTTAGTGGCTTTCTGCGCTACGCAGCTCCCCTCTCCTCCTGTTCTCTCTCTTTCCCTGTTAAGCCCTCCTCCCCCCCGCAGCTTCATAGCTGCCATGAGCCAGGCACCAAAGACCCGTTCACATCCAAGTCCCATGTAGTCTTCACAGTTCATGTTGGTGAGAAGTATCCCCATTTTACAGTTAAGAATGCAGAGGCTCAGGTTTTAGGTTCAGTGGCAGATCAAGGCTCTCACCCCATTCCCAGGCCCCTCTGCTGTCTTTCTCCTCATCTCATCAGAGACTCCAAGGGGGTGTATTTGGATAGGCGTGCAGGAGTGTCTGCAGGTAGAAAGGAGCCCATCTTTGCATCTCTTTCTCACCTGCTTTTGTGAGCTTCTAAGTCACTAAGTCATGAGCTGCCTCTAGATTTTTTCTTTTAACGGCACATGGCCCTTTTAACCAAATAGTTCTACTTTAAAATAGTCATTCCTATCTCTTTCTGGGGACCCAGCAAGCAGGCCTCCTCCTATGCCAACCCTGAGGAGCTTAGTTGTTTGTCTTTCCTCAGAGCCTGCAGTTCTGTTGCCATCTTGTACTCATTTAAGCTGATGGATTAAACATACCATTCAAGGGAACAAAACCACTCTTCTCTGCAGGCTCTGGGCCTGGCGCCAAACAGCCAGCGGCTAAGACGAGGCCTGACGCTCCGTAACTTTATCTGTAAAAGGGTATCTTGGCGACCAAGCGCCGGCCACAGAGAGCGGCTACCCCCTGCCTGTTCCTGGCGGGGAAGAGGACTCTTCCTCTGCCACCAGCACCCTGCACGTAAATGTCAAGGGAGAGAGTGAGCCCTTTTGGCGCGCAGACATCAGAAAGCCTGGACCGTACGAATACTCCACGATGATTCATTTTTAGGAAGCTGCTGGAAAACGCCAACAAACCCAAGCTGCGTGTGCTAACCCCCAGGGCTTGGGGCTGCTGGGGAGAGGAGGCTGGGTTCGCGTTCCTCTTGGTGGGAAGCACATCGGGAGCCTGGCCTTTTCACCCATGAGATATCGCGACTGCAACCCTGAAAGTGGGTTCACCTGCATGTGGTGTCTCCTGGGGCATTTCAGTCATCCGATTGACCTCTAGAGGGGTTTTAGTACGTTTCAGGGCAAGAACGGTTGGCTTAGTGCCTTCTCGTCACAATTTTAACTGTCACATTGAACAAATGGTCATCGATGCCGTTCAACACTTGACCCGTAAAGCAATGGGAAGAAGCAGAACTAAGAATCAGATGGGTTCAGTGCCTGATTCCAGCGTGCTGTCTTTTTAGATAGGCTCCGCCCCTACCTCCACCGCCCGCCCCTGCCCTCCACCCTCTTCCCTTCTCTCCCTTCCTCTCCGCCCCCCCCACTTCTCATTTGTCTCTTTCTCCCACTCCAAGGGCATAGGAAAGGAGCCTAAGTTAGGAGTCGAGACTAGCAGGATGAGAAGTTTGCCAGGCAGACAAATTGGGCCAGGAAGTGTGTTCTGGGCCGAAAGGGACAGAAAGTTCCAAGGCCAAGAGTGATGAGAACTTTATATGATAAGGGAATGACAAGTGTCTGGCCATTGCCAGGAGCCAAAGGCAGGGCGTGATGAGTCAGGGGACACATTTGGCCTGGGATGATTATGAAAGGCCTGGGATTCTGAGAGGCTTAACGTTTTTATCCTTTAGAGCAGGATTTCACAACCTCGAGAGTTTTATCACTTTGGGTAGATAGTTTCATGTTGGAGGTGAGTCGTTTAAAGCCACAACATCCAGCTTGGGGGCTGTTGGCAGGAGGGCCATCTGGGGAGGAGGGACGGGGGTCTTCCTGGGACTTGGTCACCGACACAGCGCTGCTCATCCATTCACGCATGCTCACTTGCAGACTTGTATGCCTGCCCACACTCCCTCGCCCCAGCTTTCTCTCTGCCATACCTGTTCTCCCACAGACTGGCACAGAAGGCACCAGCCCCCTCCTCAGTGGAGCCAGTCCACTGACTCCCTCGACGGAGTTTTCTGGGGTTCCTTAGTTCCTTGGCAGATGCCTGCTGCTCCAGCAAGCTGGGACTCAGTCCTGAAAGTTACAGCTACCATTTGCTGAGCATTTCCTGGGTTGTTGGCATGGTCTCCCATTCTGATGTCATCCTCATGGGAGAGCCATTTTACTGAAGAGGAAAACGGCTCACCACGGGAATCTTTGCGCCATCACCCACTTGTCCACAGCCCTGTCACCAGCCCCCAGCACACTGCCTGGCTCACAGCAGATGTGCAGAAAGAGTTTATGGAATCAGTGAAAGAACCCAGGCCACACCGTAGCTGGCGGCAGGTCCAAGAGGGGAGCCTGGGCCTGTTAGACCCCAGAGTCAGAATAATATCTGCGCCCCATTCTTCTATTCCTGCAAATAATAGACGCCGATTTTGAATGAATGACGTAATGAATGAATGAGTGAAGGAAACATAGACAGCATCAGTGGTGGCCTCCAGCTCTTCATCTCTGGGAAAAACATTTTAACTCCCGCCCAAAGATAAGCTGACCAAGCTTCCTGATTCGGTACAGCTGCTCCTCACAGGTCTAGGATCTTCCCGTGTCTGATGCACGGCTCCCAGCGAGGACAGCCACCTGCCTCCGACTCTGGGGGGCACATTGGACACCCAGCCTTCCAAAACATTTCCAGCTCACTTTTTATGAGCCTCTTTGAGCCTTATTTTTCTTTAGATAGCCAATTTTATTTTGCCAGGGAAGTAAAGACAGTTTCCAGAAGGCTTAAGTTTGCTCTAAAGAAAACCCGTCCTTTGAGCGGGCCTCTAGTACGGTGGGCCTCAGTCAGCTTTGGCTGCCCAGAAAGAGCACCTGGGGAATTTAAGAAGCACGGGCACTCAGGCCCCATTCCTCAAGGGTTCTAATTTCATTGGCTGACAGCAGGGCCCAGATGTCCGTAATTTTTAAAGGATCGACAGCAGGGCCCAGATGTCCGTAATTTTTAAAGGATCTTCAGTTGATTCTAATGTGCAGGTTGAGAACTCTGTTCTTGTCAATAAGCCTCAAAATTACATTCTTTTGACCTCGTATTTCTCTTTGGGGAGGTAGGTAAAGAGGAAGGAGAGGAAAAGAGAAGGGAGGTATAAGGGACAGGGGGAGAGAGACAAAGTGAGAGAGAAAAGCGAGAGAGAAAGAAAGAGAGAGAGAGAGCGAGAGAGAGAGAGAGAGAGAGAGAGAGAGAGAGAGAGAGAGAGAGAGAAAGAGAGGGAGAGAGAGGAGAGAGAGAGAGAATTGGCTATCTTCTAGCTTATCTACTGCATTTGTATAAATTTTTTACCATAAATGTGTCTTTCTTTTGGATTAAGGCACCACTCCAAAGACAGACAATATATTAAGCTACTTTTTGCCTTCAACGCTAAGTCTGAATTGATTAACATGCTGCTTTCTGATTGGACCCCTGGCTGAGAGCAAGCCCTGTAGAATGTGACACAGGGAAGTAACGCTCCTACAGGGGAAATGCATGGTTGCCCTGGGCTGTGTGAGACAACTGGACAGAAGGGTTAGGAATTTACGACAAGTCAGGGAGGAGTTGCTAAGAGAAGAAGTGAGAATGTGGGAGACACTGACCCTCTTTCCTTCTCAGTTCCCCTTGGGCTGGTCCTGGGTCCCATTTTTTCTAGAAGTTAGATTATTGGGGTTAGCAGGAAAGGGTGTGAGCCTTTGTTCCTGACCCAACCATCCTCCCTGAGCTAACAGGCCTGCCTGCCAGGCCGGGCTTAGCGCTGGGGGCCCAGAGATGGTTAGTCCACCTCCTCATCCTGGGACAGCCCTGTACACAGCCAGCCCTAAAGCCGGAGGCGCAGGCTTTGTTTGGGAAATGAGCCAAGAGCCACAGAACTGAAAGGGTTGAAAGATTCCTATCGGGGTGATCATGGAGGCCTCCCAGAGGAGGTGACATTGGAGATGGGCCTGGAAGCGTGTCTGGAAGGTTGCAGCTACTACAGCCTCTGAGTGTGAGGTGCAGAGGAGGCAGAGACCACTTTGGATGCCCTTGAAGCTCCCTCAGCCCCTTCCCAACACTTGTCTCCCTTGATTGTAATTGTGGGTTCAGTGCTGCCTCCAGTGCTGGAATAGAAACCCCCCCAAGGCAGGCTCTGTGTATGAGCAGCTCCCCACTGTGGTCTGAAGCCCAGACTGGGTCAGCTCACAGCAGGCACCAGTGAGGAATGACTGATTTGGACGCAGAGGCGATACCATACCAAGCTGTTCCCTCTTCCATTGGAACAGTTCTGCTTTTTTTATTTTTAAAAGGTGTAGAATTGTGGTGGGGAAACTCCTCCCTTGGGTTCTGGCCTTGGGTCCTGGCCTACTATTCTATGAGTCGGTCTTATTTGACCTTGGTTAGATGCTAACAAGGCTTTGGCTAGATTCTAATGGGCAGTTGGTCATTTTGTTTGCCAATCCATTTACCATCCTTCAGTGTAGCTTGTACGAGGGACCTGATAGTCTTAAGCCTCACGGATATTTATTCTTTTAGTTTTTTCTGGAGGATAACATATTACAGAGAAGTGACTGTCATTAAGTGACAGCTCAAGACTGCCACACACTGAACACAGCCATGTAAGCAGCACGCAGGTCAAGAAACAACTGTGTGGACAAAAAAGTGGCCACGTACTAAACTTGATAATCTCACAGAGGCCTGCATGGCAGGCCCTACAAACTCAGAGACCGAAAGTAACCACATAAAATGGTCTGAACATCAAAATTCCTAACTGAAACAGCAGGTCATGGCGGGTAGTCATGTCCTAAGCCTGTAGCTTTCTTTTTTTTTTTTTATTAAATTATTTTTTATTATGAAATACACATTTTTTAGAATTAGTTTCAGCTGTACAACATAGTGCAATAGTTATACTTTTAACCCCTCAAAGTGACAACCCTCCTCCCCCAATCCACTGCCCCATTTCCCCCCAATATCATACATATCTATGCCTGTAGCTTTCTTGACAAAGGTCAACCTTTGGCATAAGTGAGCCTGTTGGTTGTCTTTTTGCCTGTAAGATAACATACCTTTGAAATGTCAGTGTCATCTCCTTTGCCAGACCCCTCAGGGCACAACCGCAGGCACCAGAGCAGAGACCACAGAACTGCTCATTAATATCTTGTTCCCCGAATACCATCTCCATGTGCCCTTAATTATTAACTATCCCGCACCCACTGGTGTAGGAGAAGTGTGTGTCTCTCCGTTTTACTTTTTGTTGAATCCCAGAGATTTCCCCGCTTTGCTTTCTCCCGCCTCCTTAATCTCCCACTAATGGATTTCACGTAACCCTCCTTGTGTCTTCTCCTTTCACTCTAATGTGTAAAAAAAAAGCTGCAAAACTGCCATTCTCCGGAGCGTTTTCTCAGTCCGTTGAGATTTTGCTTCCCGGCAATTGTCATCATTTTGGTTCAAATAAACTCATAAAAATTCTCTAGTTCTGGACGTTTCTTAAGTCAACAACTGACTCATGTCTCCAAAGTCCCCACTGTGTCCCCTGTCAGCCAGACCCACATCCCCACCCCACGGTACACCCATCCTGACTTCTAACTTAGGTTCGTTTTGCCTGTTGTACTTTATGTGACTAGAATCAGACAGAAAGAATTCTTTTGGTTTTGACTTTGTCATAGAATTATGTGAGAGACTCAGCCACATAGAGCATATTGCTGAATAATATTCAATTTTATGCACACATCATAATTTCTATATCCATTCTACTGTTGATGGATATTTGACTATTTCGCAGTTTGGGGTTATTCTCAGTAATGCTGTTATAGTCATGCTCAAACGTTTCTTTTGGTGGACTTATGGACATGTTTCTATTGGGTAAATACTCAGGAGTGGAATTGCTAGGGCATACGGTGTACCTACCTTTAGCTTATTAGACTATTAGACATTCCCAAATAGGAGAAACGCTTACTCTTTTCTCGCTCAGTCTCTGGACAGAGATTCAAAAAAGCAATGTGGGAATTTTGAACTGGATAATTCTTTGTTGTCAGAAGCTGTTCTGTGCATTGTAGGAGGTTCAGGCTGTTCTGTGCATTGTAGGATGTCTCTGTTCTCTAGGTGTCACTAACGCCACCCCTTCCCCAAGTTGTGACAACGGAAGACATTGCCACCTGTTGCCACGTCCCCTGGGGGACAGAATTGCCCCACCACCCCCTGGAGAATCGCTACTCTAGACTGTGAGGGCACAGATCTTTCCGGTTATGTACCAGCCTCTCCCCAGGACCGGGCTTGCAGGCGGCACTCAAGAGATTTTTGTCCCTGTTTAAAAAGCAGCCTTGAGCGGGAGTCTCCCCAGATGATTTGCTGGCCCGGGGCAGGGCTGTCCTGGGCACAGAGCAGGCCTAAATGATGCAGGGCCGTGGCTGGGCAGCCGGGGGCCCGTCTCCAACACTGTGCACCTTCGGGGACTGGCCTGCGGTCAAGGTCATGGTCGTTCTCCCTGACTGGTGGCGTCTTCCCTGGTCCCCTTCCCTTCTCCTCCTGGCAGGCGCGGCGTCCTGCATCTTCACGAGAGCAGTGGCATCCATGACATCGGCCTGCCCCAGTGGCAGCTCCTGCTCTGTCTGATGCTCGTCGTCGTCATCCTGTTTTTTAGCCTCTGGAAAGGCGTGAAGACATCAGGAAAGGTAATATCTTTGTTTCTCTTTCAGTTGGGAGGTTGGCCTCAAAAAATTATGTTTTTTTTCTAGTTGTAATTATTAGTTATTGAAAATAAAAGGTGGAACTGGACGCGCAAAGCCTGGGTTTGCGCCCAGCTCTGCCACTGGGTCACTGGGAGACCTTGGACAAGTCCCTTTCCTTCCCAAAGCCCAGAGGCTCCAACAGTTGGGTGGGGGGTGCAAGTGGGTCAGGGGTCCCTACGCTTTTCTACCGAAGCTCCTCTCAGGGACCTGGGGATTGGGGACGCCCAAGGGCCTAAGGAAAACGCCTAAAGCAACCTGTTGACATGTGTTTGATACATCTTGAATTCTGGCTTCAAACTTCATGTACATGTTGCCTCCTACTTTGGACTATAACCATCGCTTTATCAATCATCCCCATCCTCTGAATTTTTGAATAAAAGAGAGTGCTCCAGGAGATATTTAGATCTCTCCGGGGGCTTTGTGCTTCCTCTGACACAGTGCTGAGTGCCCCCCAAGGGTTTAGGTGTCCTGGATTGAGGAGCACAGGGTTAGAAAACCTCAGAGGGCCTGGCTGGAGTTGGCATTCTGAACCTAGGTGACACTGCCCCCTGTAGCCAGCCCCTCAGGGTGGAGTCAACTTAGGTCCTGGCCCTGTTGCTTCTTATACGGATGCTCATGGGAACAACCACCCCATTTGGACCCTATGAGGTCCATATGGAGCCTGGCTGTATTAAGCAGGATATAGCTGGGAGCTGTTCTTTCCAGTGTTTTGGTTAGCTATTGCTGGGTAACAAACTACCCCAAGATGTAGTGATGTCAAATACCAACCGTTTTATTATCGCTCCTGGTTCTGCGGATGGACTGGGATCAGCTGGGTGGTTCTTCTGCTCTTCCGTGGTATTGCCTGGCCTATGTAACTGGGGGCTTGACTGGGCTGGAATGTACAAGATGGCACACACACAGATGGCAGTGGGTCCTGGCTGGGAGTGCAACTGGAGTTGTGGACCAGGACACTTTGGGTTCTTTGCACACAGCCTCTCCATGTGGCTTGGGCTTCTCACATCATGGCGGCTGAGTTACAAGAGCATGTTTCAAGCAGACAAGCCCCAGTGTGCCAGTATCTCTTCTAGCCTCTGCTTGTGTCATGCTTGCTATTGTCCCAGTGGCCAAGATAAGTCTTTTGATAAAGCACAGAGTCAATGTGGGAGGGAATTCCACATGGGCATGGATTCATTGGGGTGGGGGTGGGGGGTCACATTTTACCATAATCAGGCATGCATGAATTTGTGAGAAGTTTCATTAGGCAATGATTTGGGAAAGTGGGGTGCATCAGGGTTCTTTCAGGGACTCTTAGAGTCCTTGGTCATGCCACTGAAAGTACAGATAGTGGCAGGGGACCAGCAACCAGTGGAGATGAAATCTCTTGAGAAGAGCTTGAAATGGAACTTCTTATCAGCATGTTGGAGACACAGTGTCTGCCCCAAGGAAGAGCCCCAATAGAATGCAGACCAGGTCTGGAGGAATTCTGGGACGGAGCAAAACCAGGCTAGGACCACCATTATCCCAGCATCTGGCACATAGTAGGTCTTCAGCAAATATTTATTAAAGGATTAATGAGGAAAGGAATGAAGGTAAGAAGAAAGGAACAAGGGTGGATAGGTGAATAAGTCAGGGGAAGTTCATTAACTGTTCTTTGAATTCACTTCAACTTATTAAACATTTATGGACACCTACTATGTGCCAGGTGTCCTAGTGTGATAGTGATGCATGAATAAGACAGATTCCTTCTTCAATTGCTTTAGAGTCCATGTGTATTACAGACAGGTGTAGGTCAACCAATGTCATTAGTTTCTTGAGTCTCTATCCAGAGACACATGTGTGTGCCCCCCTCTAAATAAACTATAGACACTATTATATATCTTGCTTTTTTTTTTTAACTTAACGTTACCTTGAAGATAATCTCATATTAGGTAGTCAAGTTGTACTTTAATAGAAATAAAAACTGTGGGTTTTTAAACTGTCATGAAATCAATTTAGGGGTCTCCACAATTAAAACATAACGAAACAGGCTAGATAACAAAGTGCATCACACATAGTAAAGTAAGAGCTGTCTCGTGGACTTTGGGTTTCGGTTACAGCATCTATGTGTTCATGTGTACTTTGTCTCAGTATAGAAGGTATTTCTTACCATGAGTCCTCATGGTCAAAGACACTGCATTAGTGGAAGAAATTCTTTCAGCTGAGAGGGTCTGCAAAGACCATGGAGAAGGTGGCATCTGGACTAGATCTCTAAGGACAGGTGCAAGTAGAGATGGGGTGGAGTGAGGGGGTTTCCAACGGAAGGAAGTGCCTGAGCACAGCCACAGACGCGCAGAAGCCCAAGGCCAGCCTTGTCCAGCGTCTCTGCACCTTTCCTGAGTATCAGGAGCAGGGCCCTCCTGGCCTCCTTCAGCCGTAGAACTGAAGACGATGTCTGAGCCTTACTACTGCTACCGGCCACCACAGGCTTCTAATATTGCACCCTGAGATCAAGTTCCCTGCAGTCATACCAGAGACGTAGAGCTCACCCCACCCAGTTTAACACTTGGCTGGAGCAGAGCCTGAGTTGTCTTCAGGGAGAGTGATGCTAAAGAGAGAAGGAGCAGAGAGGGCCCCATCCCTGGAGGAGAATAATGAGGGGCGCGGCAGGAGTGCACTCCAGAAGCCCCCCAGGTGGAAACACGTCAACAGAAACCACAGCCCACATTTGCGCAAGTCTCCCAGTCCGTGGGGAAGGGCTTCACTCGGGACATTCTTGTTCCCTGTCTCTAATTGTTTTTATAAACTGGCTCATGAGAAAAACAAGAGCGTTGCTTATTCCTTCCAGATTGCATCTGGAACAGGATGCGAGCTTTTCTTAGCAAGCTTGCACAGCCAGAGAGGGGCCTGAAATGAATTGCAAATGTTCACACTTCCCGTCTTGGCAAGTGAAAGCTCTGGGCTTGGGAAGATGTGTGACTCCACCACCAGCAGCTGGGATGGTGGGGAGCGGGGTGCAGCCTGAACCAGGGAAAGGGAGGGGTTACCCCAGACCACACACTCTGTGACCTTGGTCCATTGACCACCTCAGGGTAAAGGGTGGAGGTCTGAGTCAGGAGTTAGCTCCCAGGGAGCCAGGCAAGTGTGTGCACCCCACTGCTTGTCAGCCTGCCTGCCTCCCCCATCTCAGTCCTTGGCTGAACTGGCCCTTAGCACTACAAGCCCAGTAAGCTAGCAACTGTGGAGCTGGAAGGGATTCAGGGTTCATCTACTCCAGGCTGCTTGTACAAATGGGGGAACTGGGGCTTAGAGAGGGACAGGGTTTCACAGCCATCTTTAGCATGGCTAGGACTTGAACCTAGGTCTCAAATATACAGGAGAGTGAGTGATTAAGCACACGGCCTTGTGGTCAGACCACTGGGGTTGGAGTCCAGGCACCATCATATCCTACTGGGTGACCTCCGGGTTAATGATGATCCCTAAACATCAGTGTCCTCACCTGCAAAGAGTAATGGCCATGCCAGTTTCTAGGGCTGTTGGGGGGTGGAGTGAGAGGTCCTCAGTGCAGGGCTGGCAGATGGAAATTGCTCAATAAATGATCCTCATCTGTCTTTGTCCCTTTCATCAGCATCCCCGCCAGGGCTCTGCTCCCACCTTGGTGGTTTTCAAACTCTGCCGACTTCCTGAGGGGCTGGAAGGAAGGTGCGGGCCCAGGCTCCCACCCGTTCTGTTCCCATGTTGGACTCAACTTTTAGAAACTTTGGACTCCTTCATGCCTGGAGATAAATCAAGACAACAGAACTGGCCAGTGCCAGCCATGAAGCTCTAACCTCTTCACTGCCAGGCTTTGGGCTATTTGGGGGATGAGAAAAGACAGCATACCTCTCGTGTTGTGGCAAAGGTGCTGGGGTTGAGGAGAGAGAAAGACCAATTCAAAGTAAGCCTGAGTTCTGGAATATTTTAGTAGAAAGGTCATTTTGTTACTTTTGAGTTCAAGTTATAATTCTAGCCAAGTCTTCTCACTAATGTGTCAATACAGGCTGGTCCTGGCTTGCTTTCGTGACTCAGTTGGATCCAGTTATAATGAACAGTATCATTTGCACATAAGAAGGAATGGGCTAAAATATGTACCTCCCAGTGTTTTCTTGAGTAACACCAGTACATATCCCTCACCCCATAAATCTTAGTATGTCTTCATTATTAGTGCAAATGTCCCTAGAACCCAGCTCAGAGGATTACAAATTCTAAATCATGGGAGGTTAGATTAATGTAGTTTGTAGGGATGAAACGTGGGCATTTATCATCTATGATAGAGCAGACCTTTGAGGTGACCCCGAGCAGTGCTTCTCAACCTTTCATGCACGTAAGAATCACATGGAGGGCTTGTTAAACCTCACATTCCTGGGTCCATCCTTGAGAGTGTGATGCTGTGGGGTGGGAATTGCATTTCTGACAAGCTCCTAGGTGGTGCTGAGGCTGCTGGTCCATGGGCCTCACCTTGACCCAGGCAATCCTCTGCCGAGTGCCTTGCACACCTGCAATGACAGAGACCTCACCACTATATTAGGCAGCCTAGTTCTTCTTTAGAGAGCTCTATCCATTAGAAAGTTCTTCCTTTTATGGAGCCAAGATCTTTCTCATAGTGATTATCAGCCATTATGTTTGGCTCCCTGGGACCATGCAAATTCTAACCTGTATCCACAGAAACACAAGATGGAGAAGAATTTTGATTTCAGGTGATAGAAACAGTGATCTCCCTTGAGGACTGATGACACTTCCCAAAACCAATGGGCTTCTCGTCCTTCTCACCTCATGCTCAAAGATAGGCTAAGTTTGGCTTCTCATGGCCAGAGGTGCACTGCAAGTTGAAATGTTGAGAGCAGAAAAGCCCGGGATAGAGATGACACGGCCCCAGTGTCCCTTCTCTCTGCCTAGTGTGCATGAGCGAGCTATCGGCCAAGGACACAAGAGCCTCCCTTTTGACACAAGATCTTAGGCAGCAGAATTCACTTTTGCCATCAATTCTGAAAACTTTCAACAAGACTCAGATGGTTTACTTTAAACACATGTGCATGGACAAAGCAAACTCCCTTTTCTTGATGCTTGACTGAAGTCAGGGTCACCTCAGCTGTGCCCTGATGTGCTCCTTGGGGAAATTGAAGCCACGGTGGAGCCTCAGGCAGGGCCAGTGCAGGACCCTCTCCAAACCCCAGGAGAGGTTCCTTAGAGTCACACCAGGGGATGTTGTTTTCTGATGGGTGGAGTGGTGGTTTTTTTTATGCCCTGCTGAGCCTGCAGCTGTTAACATGAGTTGTAGGGGAACACAGCAGTTAGGACCCAAAAAGGATATGTGAGGGCTCCTCCTTGTGCCTGTCACCATGGAGTGTCCCATTTGTCCCAATTTGGGAAAACAAATCCAGGATTAATGTGAGGCCATCCAGATGCAATGACTTCACTTTCTAAGGCGTGTTTTCCTCCTCATTTGCTTTTTGCAACTTGTCTTCCTTGTTCCTGGGCCCCTGAAAGAAGAAAAGAAAATAGAATCTAAAGCTCATAGGAGCAAAGACCATAGCCCCCACCCCCTGCCTGCCCGTCATGTAACAAGAGAGCAATGGAACAGAGGAGCCTGATTCCTTGGCCGATTCCCTCCCAAGATATGACCAACCACTGATGCATTTAATTACTCCTGGACTCGTTTGCTCTTTCATTTACTTACTCTTTTACTCATTCTTTGACTAACTTAGTTATTCACTAACCTCCTGATTTATCACTGACCCACTCATCTATCTATCTATCTATCTATCTATCTATCTATCATCATCTATCTAATATTTATCTATCTACACTCAACCAGGCACTCACCTAACCATTCATCTATCCACTTAACCATCTACCTAACTATGTAGCCTTCCTTCCTTCCATCTTTCCTTCCATCTTTCCTTCCTTCCTTCCTTCCTTCCTTCCTTCCTTCCTTCCTTCCTTCCTTCCTTCCCTCCATGCACATATCCACCAATCCATCTATTCATCAATCCAATCATTTATCTATACAACTGTCAAGTCATTCATCCACTCACCCAACCACCATTTTTTTAAGCACCCATGTGTGCCGTGTGCTGGGGATACAAGTTTGAAAACTATGGGGATTTTGCTTCTGAGGGTCTTTTGGTCTGGTGGGAAAGACAGATGAGGAGGATAAATCCCAGTCCTTAGACATAGCTGGAAAACATCCGACTTGACTTTCTGCATCTCGATTTTTGTTTTGAACCCATATCTAAACTTTACCCTCAGACATGTTTCAGAGCTTCTGTTTTTTCTCTCTGGATGAGTGACCACTCTTGGAGCTGCCTAGTGTCAGGATCTTGGGAGGTGGGGACACCTGGTCCTTAAGTCATGTGCCCTCTTGTGTTGTAACTGAGTCTCCCTTGGGGCTGGTTACCCCAACTCTGAGCAGATTTTCTGCTGGGGGTACGTCTTCTTTCTGCAAGGCTGCCCATGGCTGCATCTGCCTCCAGCAGTGATTGTTAACCTTGACTGCACATTTACATCACCAGGGGGAGCTTTTAAAACATACTGAAGTGCAGACCCCACCCCAGACCAAGTGAATCAGAAATTCCAAGAAATGGGACCTGAACTTCGACAGTTTTATCTATAACTTCCCCCAGCGTATTCTAGTGTGTGCTCAAGGGTGAGAAGGAACATTGAGAAAGCGCACACAACCCACCCTCTCCCCGCCTTCCTTCCCTGTTCCTCCCCTTGGGTAGGATGCGGGGAGGGGGGACTCGTTTTAGTCTGGAGATCATCTCTCCCTTTACGGGTTCCTGCACAATGCAGTCGTCTATGCCGCAGACACATCTCCACTAGGATGAAGAAAGGTCAGCGATTTCTGCCTAGCCATGCCCCCGCTTAGGCACTGAGCTGCAGAGGAAGATGTGCTTGAATGAGGGCAGAGGGTAGAGAGGGAGAGGAAGATAAGAGGGCATACAGGTGGGTGTGCTTAGTTCTCCCTGGAACAACTTGAACGGCAGGAGAGGCGGCTTGTGGAGGAAGAGGTGTCAGGCGCTGTGAGAACCTGGTCTTCGTCCTCGCACCCTTAGCTCTCATGGCAGTGCTGTGCCCCATGCGGCTGACTCCCACTGGGTCCCGAGCTGCCTGAGGGTCTGTTCACTCTGTCCTGGAGTCTGGCCCAAGGCCTGGCCAAGAGATGGAGCATGTGCTCTGTGTGGGGCAGGAGGCAGGGCGTGACTGGCTCTGAAGGAGAGACCTGTGCACCCCCCCCCAACCTCACCTCGAGCTTCCACCAGGCCGGGGGGTAGGGGGGTGGGGAGCGTGGGAGGCCAAGCTCTGACAGCGAGCTTGTCCACTGCCAGGTCGTGTGGATCACGGCCACGCTGCCTTACTTAGTGCTGTTCGTGCTCCTGGTCCACGGCATCACGCTGCCCGGCGCCTCCAACGGCATCAACGCCTACCTGCACATTGACTTCCACCGCCTGAAAGAGGCCACGGTCAGTGCTCAGTGGCCATCCACCCGCGGGCCAGGGTCGGGAGGGTTCCCGGGGCTGGCAGTGATAGGAAACCTGGTCCCAGCCCTGCCCCAAACTTTCAGCGTAGCCTAGGACGCGCCTTCCCTCTCCGGGCTGCAGCTTCTCCACCGGGCCCATGCTGACTGGATTTGCACCTGTGGGTCTCCATGAGCCCGTCCAGCTCCGATGGTCTGGGACTCGGTGTCCATCGTAGATCCCTCTTTTCAAGGAGAGCAATACGCTGTCCTGGGTCCCTATCCCTGCCCTGTTCCATGGCCCCCCAAACCACCCCAGCCACCCCAATCCTATCCCCAGTCCAATTTCCACTTTCTAGTCCCCACCCCTGGCCTTTGCCACCATCCTGTGATGACACGGCCCCCTCCAGCTCATTGTGCCACCCAGAGACACAGATTACAAAGAAGGGGGGTGAATTTGGAGTGGAGCCCTAAGCAGTGGGAGGTACCCAGTGCCTTGAGCATCTTTAAATCATGGCTGAGATGGTTTTCATCCTCCTCCCTCGGGTCCACCTCAGTGACAGCACTGCAACATTTTCCCTCACAATTCCCAAAGGCTTCTTCACAGTCCCTTTGAACCCAACATGATCGTGGCAACACAGGACTGGGGGGGGGGTGTATCCCAGTATGCACCTCCCTTAGTTATAACGTCCAACGCACCACAGTGTTATAGCACATAACCAAGAGAAAAACCTATTTTCTCAGCAGCTGTCAGGAAGGTACCAGAGCATGAGGCACGAATCAGCCTTGTAAAAAGTTAGACTTGTATTTGTTCTGCACATGTTTAACTATCCTATGTCTTTCCGACAAGTGGAAACAGCTCTATGTCCCACCATCACATGGCCTTTCTCATTATATCCTCTAGCTTGCAAAGTTGCAGAGACTAGAATAATGTGAGTGGGGAGATAACAGAAGTCTCACAAATCCAAATGGCAGCTCTTAGTTTGGGTGGGCTAGGTGTAATTATCCCCACTATACAGATGAGGAAACAGATACAAAGAGGAAAGGGTGCCCCAGACCATGAGGCAGAGAGGTTGGAGAGGAGCTCATATCTCCGGGCTTCCAGCCATGAGCTTTCATCACCCAAAAGATGGAATAAGTAAACCCCATTGGCCCCCAAGAGTCACCACTGTGTGGGCTACTAGAAGCTTCTAGAAATCACATCCCTTTCTGAAGTTGTCATCTCCGTAACTCTGAGAGTCTTAACCCTTTGCCTTCACTCCATTCACGTTCTAACTTAGAACTGTTAGTTTATTAACTTTCTTGGCTAATCAAGACATCAAATTGAGCCAGTAAGTTCCTCCAGGGTGAGCTCACTCATGACCACTCAAAGCTGGGAGATGCTAGGGAGACCCCAGCCTCTCTCCTTTGCACAGGCTTCTGGGGGTGGGAAAGGAGTTGCATGGCTGCCGTTTCAGGCTCAGACCTCGTTTCCTTGGGTCTGAGCGTCTCTGGGGTGTCCCAGCCCTTCCGGAGCAGTGAGGTGGTCCCATTCTCGAGGAAGCAGAAGGTGATGGATTTGTCTGCCCATCTCAGGTATGGATTGATGCTGCAACTCAGATATTTTTCTCCTTGGGGGCCGGATTTGGAGTCTTGATTGCATTTGCCAGTTACAACAAATTTGACAACAACTGCTACAGGTAAGATCCTTCTCAGGGCTCTGGAAAGCCCTACATCCTGGGGATTGATCCTTGCAGGGATGGGACAGAGGGCTCTGGTCTGGGACAAGTCAACTTTTCTTCTTGCGTTTCTTCCTCTGTGAAATGAGACACCATCCTGAACATTCTGTGAACTCTGACATGCCCTGTGGGGGTCCCGATGAACTCATTTCAATGCAGGGCACCTCTTAAACAGACGCAAGGTGAGGGGATAGGAACATTGAGGCCACTAGTGCTGGGACATCATAGGGGTGGGTAGCTGGGACAGAGGGGCCCTGTGTGGCTTTCAGAGCAGGCAGCACTACTCCTCTGTTCATCCGATGCCCAGACAGGCAAGGATGGAATATCCAGGCTGGGGGCCTCGCAGAGTCAGAGGTAAGACCACAGGGCGTGTTGAGAGGGCTGCACAGGGCAGCAGTCGAAGACCACGCTCTGGGTGCTTCAGTAAGCACTCAGTGCTGCCTCCTGCCCACCGAGGGCTGTGAGGGCACAAACTGGGCCTCCCTTTATCACTCTCTGTCAGAGGCTTACAACAGAATCACACCCCTCTGGTACAAGACAAAGTAGGATGGATGCACAGCAGTGGGGCAGACTCCAAGAAGGCTAAGGAAATGGGGTGACCAGCCCTCTGATGGGGGATTAGCCAGTTCGTGGAGATGAGCCTGAGGTGAGCCTTGGAGGATAGTTAAGACTGTGACAGACGGACATGGAATGGATGACACACATGGCGGGGGACAGCACCAGCCAAGCCAGGGAGGTGATTTGGTTGTGGGCCAGCAAGCTGACTGGTTTAGTTTATTCAAAGAGTGCATGTTAGGGACTCATGGCAAATGAGCCTGGAATTAAGGTTGGGTCATCTTAGCAAAGCTCTTGCACGCCTGGGTGGAAGAAGTTGAGAGGCACTGGGGAGCCACGGAAAGTTTGTTGGAGAGAGAGGCTGGTGACTCAATTTCCCAACAAGAATTTGATACCAGACTCTGGACTCAAGGTGTTTCCTCCAGAAGTTGTTGATCTATTTCCTGACCAGTTATGGGAGGGCACTGGGCTCCATGGGGCAGCAAGGAAACGGAAGGCGTTTGAAGTTGCGGATCCCAGAGATGGTACCGCTGTTGATGAGCAGGGTGGGGGAGTCAGTCAGGTGACTTGAACTCACAGTGCTTGTCTCCCCCAGGGACGCCCTGCTGACCAGCACCATCAACTGTGTCACCAGCTTCGTGTCTGGGTTTGCCATCTTCTCCATCCTTGGTTACATGGCCCACGAACACAAGGTCAACATCGAGGATGTGGCCACTGAAGGTGGGTGGGCAGACCCAGCCCACTGAGGAAGAGAGGGCTGAGAAACCCACCCCATTTATGGCCGCACGGGTCTCCAGTGGCTGTGGGACTGAGTGGGTGGGACACAGAGGTTTCTAAACCGCCCATGTGATGGACCCTTTTTGAGTCTGTTGGTGGGAATTCCAGGCAGCACTGGGGCCCTGAGTGTATAACAACTTTCCTCTGAGACTGGCTGGGCAGGACAGATTTTGGAGCGTCCACTCTGTGCCAGCCCCATGCTGAGCACTTGACATACCTTCGTTTAGTTCTCACAAGTGAGCTTGTGAGAATAGTCCCATTTATTGGGTTGTTGGAAAAGTCATGACGCATTTTTGCGACAAAAAACAGAAAAAAATACCTCATGACTTTTCCGACAACCTCATAAAAGATGAGACCGCTGAGACTTAGGCTATGTAAGTTGCCCAAGGTCACCCGGCTAGTACGTAAGCAGCGGTGGCTGCACTCAAGGCCTGACCCATCCAACTTCCTCCCCTCTTCTTCCCATATTCTTATGGCCACAAAGAAGCTGATACCTGGGGAGGGGCTACCTCTGATGGACTCTGAGGACCACAGGCTTTTGAGAGGTGGGGTTCACAGCACATAGCCCGTAGCTGTCCCCGCGAGGCACTGCTCTCTGTCTGACTGCTGGAGGTCAGCCTCGCTGGTGTGTATGTGAGCTGCAAGCTGCCGCTGGCTTTGTCTGTCATCATCAGCTCCTTGGTTCTCTCTGTCCACCCAGAACCAACCAAGTGCCATGCACTGAGCTGGGGCTGATTGGGCCTCAGGGTGCTCTCTGTCACCTACTGCTCAGACCGACAGTCCCAGCCACTGATGAGGTCTGTGATGGTTCTTACAGGGGCCGGTCTAGTCTTCATCCTGTACCCAGAAGCCATTTCCACCCTGTCGGGATCCACGTTCTGGGCCGTCGTGTTCTTCATCATGCTCCTGGCTCTGGGAATTGACAGCTCCGTGAGTGACCCTGCTCAGGATGTCCTCACCCCCCGTCCCACACACACACATCTGTGGGCCTGACCTCCCCGCACCACGTCCACACACACTACTCAGCAGAAAGTTCCCACCGTTGGAACCACTGATTAACAGTTGTTTCCAGGAGATTCTATTTAAATGCAAACAAGGAAGTGAGTCCTCACTCAAAAAAAGTGAGACTTAGGTCAAAGCCAAGAGCCAATAGAAACCCATTGGCATCGTGGAAACCCACACCACAGGGACCTCAGATAGCCAACCCCATACTCTCCTCCTGCCGATGGGGAAACTGAATTCAGAGAGGGCGCGGATGGCCAAGCACTCTTCCCATTGTATTCCATCATCAACAACCCACGAAAACACACTGAGCCTCATGTGTGTCTCAGAAGCTTTTGTTTCACCCACATGGAAGATTCGATTCACTGGCCTCTTTTTATGTCTATGTCCACCGTTAGTATACCATGCCTGCAAGTCTGCAAGAAGTCATAGAGTGGGACTGGCAGATAGGTTTCCTCTCACTGCCTTTTCTTTTCAATTGGTAGATCTGCCCGGAGCAGTGTGTTAAGAAGGGTTCTGAGGCTGCTTCCCAGCCCTTAGGAAGGAATACTGCTTTTAATGAGCAATGCCTGCCAAGGGTAGAGGAGGCGTGCATGAGGCTTAGCGGTGGCACGTATATGCTGCCTGTCTGCCACCCCAGCCTGGAAGTATCACTTAAGCAAACACATCATTATTACTCATATGAGGCCATAAAGAATCAGTATGCCCATAGCTGCAGACTAGGCAGCCCTCTCACACTCTGAGAGCAGAGTTTGAGGAGATCACTTTGCTCGATAATGAGAAAGGCAGCAAAATCCTTGTCAGGAGCTGCTGCCCGAAGTTCCCGCCCCTAGAAGCCCTCCTTTGGTAGCTGTTTCCAGAAGGCCCTTATCTACGTGCAAACATTACACGGGAGTTTTGGCATTTTACCCCTATCAGCTCCCCAGTACCCACTGGGGCTGAGTGAGTGGGGCAGGAGACAGCTAGCTACCTGTTCATTGGTGGGAGACAGAGTTAACGCTCCACCCTTCCCCGTGTAGCTTCTGAGTTCTGAGTTTGGTTGAGAACATGGCAGAAGTGAGGTGAGATTTCTCAAGAGAGTCAGGGCAGCCACCGGGGTGCCTGAGTCCCAGGCTGCAGGAGGTCTGAGGGAGCCTGGGGCCTGAGATTGAGGTGCTGGGGTCCCCTCCTTCCTGCTCCCTACCCTGCCTGGTTCCCTCAGATGGGAGGCATGGAGGCGATCATCACCGGCCTGGCCGACGACTTCCAGGTCCTGAAGCGCCACCGGAAACTCTTCACCTTTGGTGTCAGCTTTGGGACCTTCCTTCTGGCCCTGTTTTGCATCACCAAGGTGAGAGAAGGCTGCGCTCTGGGTCACCTGGAGCTGGTGGGGCTGCATTTCAATGAGTCAGACATTTGCAGCTTGGGAGCCGGGGTGGGCAAGGCCAGGTTGAGCTCGGGAACCATGGCAGGACCTGCATTCTCAGCCCTGTGGCCGGTTCCCTGGCTTCCAGCCCGTTGTCATCTCACACCTCTTAAGCCTGAGGCTCTCCAGGCAACCCTGTTAACTGCGTATTAGTTTGAGGGGCACCAAAAGCCCCTTTGAGGCCCATCTCACTTTTTACCAGCTGAAATACCCACCCTCAGACCCCGTGACTCTGGGAGGCCTTTGTTAAAATGCAAATATGTAACGTCAATCCAGCAGCCCCACACACAGCCCGTTCTCAGACTGGGTTCTGAGCGAGTGGGACAGGGGTTGGACAGGTAGGTTGTGATGGATGTAACAGCCGGTGGCCATTTCCAGCCAAGATGGCCTCAGGTTTTCTCCCTCCATGCCTCAGGGTGGAATATACGTGCTGACTCTGCTGGACACGTTCGCAGCAGGGACCTCCATTCTGTTTGCTGTGCTCATGGAAGCCATCGGGGTCTCCTGGTTTTACGGTGCGTGCTGGGCCCCGAGTGCGTGGAAAAGCCTTGGCCCCCTGTGCTCTGGGAGCCGTTTCACCTGGGCAGCAAAGGGGCTTCCATTTCCAAGGCAGTCACTGGCCGGTTCCAGCCTTGAGCCAATTCTTTATCGGGGCGGCTCTCCCAGCCCTCAGCCCATCTTTGCATGAACCCCCTTTAACAGGGGCTGCAAAGGCCCCAAAGGCATCCACTGTCAGCTTTTAAAGAGGAGCTCAGAGGAAGCTGCTGTTCCCTGAGCCATGTAACTCATTCTAGAGCTGGGATGCACGATTTAGCAAACAGAATACAAGACGCCCACTTACACTTGAATTTCAGATAAACAGCGCATAATTGTTTCAGTATAAATATGTCCCAAATAGTGCATGGGACGTCCTTAAACTGAAGTATTTTTCGTTGTCTGTCTGAAATTCAAATATAAGCCGGTGCAGTGTGTTTTATCTGGCACACTGACGCTGGAGCTGAACAGGAGAACGTGTTACCAAGTGTCACATGTGCTGCCACTGATTGTTTTTTTCCCCACGTGTCATATCCAAGTGTTAGTCCTGTTCCCACGGTTTTCTACTAGTCAGAAGGAGGTTTCAGTGTGAGTCTGCGCTCTTCTCCCAGAACGAAGTCAGGGCAAGGGCTGTGCCGTGCCGCCATTGTTTAGGAGCGTGAACAAGAGGAGAACTCCAGGCTCTGGAATCAGGCTGACCTGGCAGGATAGCCCGGGACGAGTCCCCTCCCCTCCTGAGCCCCGTGTCCCTCTGAAACATGCGTTGGGGTGGCACATAGGTGACACCATCCCTGAGTGTGTCCTCTCCCTCGTTCTGAACCAGCCAAGTGACCCTCCCCAGGTTTTCTAGGTACCAGGGTGTCACTGTCTTGCCTCACTGCCCTGCTGTCTGCCTGGGCCCAGACCCTCGTGGGAGGACAGCAGGGGACAGCCTGGAGCTCTGGGGGGGCGGGCCATGGTGACAAGCCTGCCTGTGTGTGCGCAGGTGTGGACAGGTTCAGCAATGACATCCAGCAGATGATGGGGTTCAAGCCAGGCCTGTACTGGAGACTGTGCTGGAAGTTTGTCAGCCCAGCCTTCCTCCTGGTGCGTAGCGTGTGGGACGCCGGGGCGTCCTGGGCGGAGGGTTGGGGGGTAGGGGGCTATGTGCCGGGTGGGGGTGCGGTGGACATGTCTGCTTCTCAGGGGAGGAGGTCCTGGGATGCAGAGTCTTGGTCGTACAGGAGGCCTGTGGACACCGTCGTGGGCGTCCACCTCCGCAGCGGGCTGGGGTGGGAGGGCTGTGTGTGGCTCTCCGCAGCCCAGCTCCAAGGACTCTTCTTTTCTCGCTCCCACTCTCTTTGTCTCCTTTTTGTTATCATTCGCTTCCTGAATCCTTCCTCCTGTCCCCCTCCTTCCTTGTCCGCACTCCCCGTAATCCATCTCACACACTGCTCCGTCCGCACTTCTCTCGGGTCTTCCCTGCTTTTCTCCCTCCCTCCCTTCTCCTTGTCTCTCTTCTCTGCCTTCCTTCCCGCTTCCCCCCTCTGGCTGCCCCCCCCCCAGTTTGTGGTGGTGGTGAGCATCATCAACTTCAAGCCGCTCACCTACGATGACTACATCTTCCCACTCTGGGCCAACTGGGTCGGGTGGGGCATCGCGCTGTCCTCCATGATCCTGGTACCGGCCTACATCATCTACAAGTTCCTCAGCACGCGGGGCTCCCTCCGCGAGGTAAGCTGTGGGCCGGCCTGGGGGCGGGTGGGGGACAGCATGGGAGGGGACATCTGAGTCATTCCTGTCGGGGTGAAAGAGAAGCGACAGAAGGACACGGACACCAGGGTCAGACAGACCCACCACGTTGGCCAAGTCATATGTCCCCCTGAACCTCAGTTTCTACATTTGTAACCTGGGGCTAATAATATGGACCTTGAAGGGGAAAAGAGCGTGTTTAGCCGGGTGCCTGGCAGGTGGGAGACGTTTGACACACGTGCCCTGCCATTGTGTTACATGCCACATGCAGTGTATCTTCCTACTGCTACCGATGTGAGAAGGTACCGCTCAGCCCTCCAGTCCCCTAGGGATGAGTAAGGCACAAGGCCGCCAGTGGGCCTGGTCCCGTGACCCTTTTAGCTTTTATGTCCCAGTTCTCCCTGTCAGGTCTCACTGTGACCTGGTCTCTTGGCTTTTACCTGCCTCTTTCCTGAACCTGATCAGCCTAAACCAGAGATCCCCAAACTGTATTTTCTCCTCTTACCTGTATGCATTGCGTATGCACACGTATGTGGATAAGTATTGGGGAAATAGCGCCCTTCACTCTGAAATTACGTCTTTCCTCCTCTGTGGTTGTTAAAGTGCCCCGTCATTTATAAATAGTCGGATGGCCTTTTCCTCACATCCTCATTTTGCAGGATACAGATTTTGTTCCTTTATGGCTTTGTCCACTCACTCCACAGCTCACTGCTGGGGGTCTGCACGGCCCAGGCCGCATTCTGGGCCCAGGCAGAAGTTCCTGGAGCTCACGTTCTAACGAGGGGACAGATGAACAAAGGAGGATGTAAGGGAGGGAGCTGCACAGGAACTTAGGGCAGAGGGCCCGGGCGGGGCTGTGTCGTCCCCCACTTCCCCAGTTCCATGTGACGGTCCGTGAAACCCCAAGTCCAGCTGCCTCTGGGGCACCTGGAGGACTCGTGTTCTGTGAGCTCATCCCAGACATGGGAACCAGGCCCCGCTTCCAGCTTCTTACTCTGCACATGTGGGGAACGGGGAGGACTTCCCACAGCTGGTTATCAGTCACTGATTCCAGACACAGTCCCTTGAGTCCAGCCCAGACCTGCGGGGCCGACCCGCGGGCCCATCCCACCTGCTGTGCTCATTGCGCCCCAGGCAGGACGCATTCCCATCGTGGTTTGTTTATTTATTCAGTGCCTGTCCCTCCCATGTGCCCTGAGCTCCCCCAGAGCAGAGACTGTGTGGGTCTCCTCAACTCTGGCTCCCCAGGGTCTGACCGCAGCAGTTGGCTCAATCAACATTTGCTGGATGAATGACTCACAGTGAACCGACCAGGGTGGGGCGTGCCTTGTATGGACTTTCACACACTGTCCATGTGGGACTTCAGGGCCAAGTAGTGTGTGGCCCTTATCTGGGGGTGCCTGCGGGGCCCCAGGGAGGGTGTCCCTGCGTCTAGCTAAGGCCTCCCGCTTCTCCATCCTCTTCCAGAGACTGGCCTATAGCATCACACCAGAGAACGAGCATCACCTGGTGGCCCAGAGGGATGTCAGGCAGTTCCAGGTGGGTGCAGCCTGAGCCATGCGGGGTGGGGGCTGTGGGGAGGGCCCGAGCTGCTCCTGCTGTGAGCTGGATGCCCAAGGCAGGACCACGCGCTACACACCAGAAAACCCAGAGCAGCAGTGGGCAGTGGCCCACAGGGGTGTGGTGCTAGGAACCGGGGAGGGGCCTGTCCTCTGCCTTCTACCATCGTCCACCTGCCTCTCTGCTCCAGGGTCCTGGAGTGCCAAATGCCCAAACTTTGCTAAGCTCTATTCTCCCACTATGAGTGGTCACCACGGGGTGTCACCGAACTAGGCTGAAGATTTCTTATCGTGAAAGAAACACTGCAGCTACCTCAGTCACTCGGCGAACTGGAGTCCTACCTTTTTCCCCTTAAAACAACGTCCAGGGCGGGGGACGGAGGACGGTCCCAGTGAGCCACCTGCTTCAGAGTTGCCGTGTGACTTTGGGAAGGCTCCTTTCTGGGCCTCAGTGACAGCTAGGGACTCAGCCTGCATGTTCTCCGGGGTCTTTGAAGGGAGGGGAGGGGGGTGCTTTCTGCCTCCTCTGGGCTTCTTGTCGCCCTTCTCAGCTGGCCCTTGGTCCTCCCGTCCCCGCGCGGCCCGGCCCTCACATTAAGGCTTGGCGGTTGTTCCCTGCAGTTGCAACACTGGCTGGCCATCTGAACCTGGCCCCGAGGGGGAGCCCCGCCGCGCCACCGGCCAGGCCACAGCGTCTGCTTCGCCACCATCCGGACGCTGTCTTGGGATTCCTCTCCTGGCGGATGCTCTTCTCGACCCTCTTCCTCTCGTCCCAGTTACAAATGATTTCAGGATCTGGTTTTCCCAGGAAAAATTACTTCTGTCGAACCTCTTTTGTTTTGGGGATGTTTCACCCACTTTGAGAGCTGGCCCAAGCTGAGTCCAAGGCTCGGGCAGAATTCCCCACCACGTCTGTTTGTCCTTTGGGCCAAAGAAGAAATCCTCGGTCCACCCAGTCGGAGGGAAGGTGTTGCTCTTGGTCAGACACCATGAAACCGAACTCTAACAAAAAGCCCGGCCGAGGTTTTTGGGGGTACACGGATCTTCCCCCTCCTGCCCCCTCCCCTTAGTCAGCCCTCTGGTGTCTGAACCATGGCCGGGGAGCTTGGGTTCACCTGTCCCTGTTGTGAAGTCTGCGGAGCAATGCTTTGGGGGGTCGCGAGCAGAAACCATCTTAGTTCTGTTTCACTTTTGCCAACCTGAGTCTGATTTGTGTGTCCTGGAACATTCTTCCAGCTTCCGGTGGTCAGATGGTGCAGAGCCATGGGTGTCACAGGGGAGAATGTAGGGGAGCCCCGGTGAGCAGCTTTTACACAAATGCCAGACAAGCTCAAAGCTCTTAGAGGCCCCATGTGGGCCTCGCTCTGACAGGCTCATGGAGCCCAGAAACCCATCTTTGGCTCCGAAGACCTTCCTGGGAACCCAGTGAGGTCAGATGTGTTTCTGCTGTCCTCGTGGGACCAGCTGGGTGCCCAAGGGCAGCCTGACAAGCTGTTTATTAATGTACTATTCACGGACAGACACCTGCAAAGTCTTTCCCTAGAAATCCCAGCCAGCAAGGACCAGGGGTCCTGAGCGATGAAGAGTTGGCCCTGAAAGCTCCCTTTGTCTTCCATCATGGACTAGGCTTGACACCTTCCAGGGCAGTGTGGAACTAAGCACATAGAACCTAGTCACTGAGGTTGAGGGGACAATAGTCTGAGCTGATAGAACAGGTCGGTGGTGGTTTCTAATAGCTTGACTTCTGATACAGACTCCCAAGTGGTGCCCTCTGGTGGTAGTGATGGTTAATTTCAGCCCACTCGGAGAGTTGGTGGCATCTATTTAGGGTTTCCGTTTATGGTTTGAGTCTCATGATCTCGTTGTAAATCTAGACTTGTGGGTTTTTATTGTGAATGTGGGAGCCCCTGTTGCAGAATCCTGGGGGGGAAAAGAGGCCACCTCACTTACAGTGGGAGTGTACGGAGACATACAATCAGAAGGTGCTTTGCATAAAACTTGGGTGTCACTGAGCCCCACTGATCCGTCGATCGGATCGTGCTGTCCGTGGGAGAAGGTTATGTGAGGGCCAGCTCGGGGCAGGAAGATGACTTTCTGCTGAATCGGGGCCCTTGGGTCATTCTTTGAAGTAAAGAGGGAAATCAGGAGACTTTTTTGAGCTTTCCATATAAAAAGGCCACCTCAAAGACTGAGGCAGCCCAAGTGTCAGATGGGGCCTGGGAGCGTCCACAGGAGTAGAACAATAAAGTGGGGGTCGGGAGATGAGAACAGGGCGGCCTGTCACTGATAAAACCTGGCCCTGTAAGTGACTTTGAATCTCCCAGAAAGGATAGTTCCTCTCTAGCTGTTACAATTTTGTTTTTAACAAAGCACGTTGTTGCCTCCCATCTCCCCAGCGAAGACTGCAGGGCTGGCTTCTGTCTCCCCATGTCCCAGGTGAGGAAACCAAGGCCCAACACTTCAGTGTCTCAGCTGCTAAGGGATCTAGTCAGACCTTCAAGTCAGATGTCCTGACTCTCAGCCCACAGCACTTTGAAATTCCCTGCCCAGAATTGTTCACCCCACCCAGGGCTGTCCTTAAAAATAAACAAAAATGCAGCGAAGAGGCCAAGGAGTATTTCTTAACAAAGAACAATGTGTTGGAAGAAGGGGAGAGGGGAGAGGATGTAATTTATTCTCCTCTAGCTGGTTGCCAGAGTGGAAATGATTTTAGCTGCTCTCTTTGGATGAAAGTAATCACCCTGGAACAGTGGGACATGAAAAGCCGAGTCTGCTTGGCTGAGACGAGAGCAGAGGGTCAGGGAAACACGTGCGTTAGGACAGGGACACACTTCTGAGAGAGCCTGCGGCTTTCTCTCTGCCAGGCGGCCCTTGTTGCCTCGTCATTTGTGCCAAAGGCAAATCAGAGACGTGGTGCTAGCTGAACCAACACCAAACCAACGCAACGGTGCTGCCTTGTGGCGGAAGTTGGCTCCTGAGCCTGGGGTGGAGGGAAACTGGCCCCAAGCGCAGGGTCCCTGGGGAGGAGGGGGGACCCCAGAAGCCCTTGGAAGTTCTCGTGGAGGTGCTGGGACACCTCTGGGTTCATCTTCCAACCACGCTTAATGTAGAGGGAGTCACGCTTTATCATAAGTAATGTTTGATTTCCTTTTTCCAGCTTTTTTTTTAGTAGCAGAGGTTACCCGGGATAAGGGGGCTCCTGTGTACTGTTCAATGCACTTTTGATATTTTACCAGAATTTTAGAGAATTATTTTCCATGAAATGTAAAATATCTGTTTAAGACCATCACGTTAATACCTACTCAGTGTCTAGTTAGTGAGCGTCCACCTGTTAGTCGGTCTTCATTCTAGAGGCAATGTGAGAAGAGAAGGAGCAGCCCTTTGCCAATATCCTGCTGAATAAAAGTCCCCAAAGCTGCCTTAATTCTCAGAGGGGCTTCCTGCCCAGGTGGGCGCCAGTCTGTTGCTGTATGATCCATTTTGTGAGACCGAAGCATTCTTACCAAAGAAATCATTTCTTAGTAAAGAAGCCCACCACGCTCATTTCGTTTGTTTCGTTTATTTCTTCTGAAAGCCATGGAATGGAGAACAGGGAGGGAGTGTGGTGCAGTGGAAACAGCACAGCATTTAGAGCTGCACAGACCTGGGTCTGCAGCTGACTAGCTGGGTTCCTGGTGAGAGTGGCTTCATCTCTTTGAACTTCATAGCTCTTTGTTTGTAAAAGCAGGGGTTGGATCAGATCATCAAAGGTCCATCTAGTTGGGAAAAAAAATTAATGTCTCCACGACAATGTTCTCATGCTACATTTACAACGAAGGAAGCACATCATTTACGACAGAACTTTCCAGAATGATCTGGTGACTAATAATCTATGGAGCAGGGAAATCACAGATTTCTGGCCTCCAGAACTTTGAAATTTTTGGACATTCAGTACTTCCACTTTCTCCAATATTTCTTCAACTGATGCCAGAAACACTTAATATTTAAAAAATAAAGTCCAACTCTTTTGTTTTGAGGGTTTTGAAGGAAACACATTGTCATGCCCTTGTAAGTCCCAGGTCTGCAGATAGGCAGCAAAACTGCTGCTGCAATCAAGTCACCAAAATACTGGTGCATGTGAACTTGATCTTGGGGTACCCACCCTCATTCCTCTGTTTCTCCACTTCTGTGTAAATAAGGACTGTTTCAATGGTGCCCTCTGTGTCATGGACTGTTCCAATGTCATGCAGATTTCTATGTCTGGTGTGGATTTATATTACAGGCTGTTCTCTTCATGGAAAAATAACTGTACAGAATAATAAAGGATATTTCCTGTGCCCTGTATCTGGTAGTGGAGTCCTTTCTGCCATGAAGGTAAAACGCTACAAATTACGTAGGGCAAATAGTTTTGTCTATGATCATCCTCCAGCTAGTAAAGAAGAGCTTCTGGTCATAGTGGCCCACCTTTCACCCAAGTAACTATTTTTGTAACCTATGATGCTGGAGACTGAAGGTGGTTAAATCTATAATCCTAGCTTTGAGATTGACACATTTTTATTTAAATAGAAAGTGGATACCATGTGACACCAGTTTAGTTATCTAGTTTTGCTTTTTAATTTCCAGGGCTGAATTTCTCCATCACCCTGCATGATGATGACTTTTCATTTTAACCCACCCCACATCAAATATGTCATTTGTGTTCCGAACAATCATCCTGCAAGCTAGGCAGCACAAAAAACAAGGTACCCACTGGACAGATGAGGAAATTAAGAAATGACCCACCCACGGTCACACGGCCACTGAAGGACAAAATCCATGTTCCCCTCATTATGTTTGGTGTTTTCTGGAAATGAACTATCGGGGAGCTAGCACAGTGATGACTAATTCACACTAAGATGTGAACGACTACCTTTCTAGGCAGACACTGATAGAGGTGGGAGCTGCTGCCTTTCCTTATCCCACAGGCTCAGTGCAGGGGTTGGCAAACATTTTCTATACAAATGTCTGTCACAACTATTTAATCTGCGGTTGTAGCATGAAAGCTACTGTATTTAGAAAACAGGTGGCGGGCTGGAGTTGGCCTGTGGTCTGTGGTTTGCCCTGATTTGGTGGAAAGAGCAAAGGGTTTGGAGTCAGACTCAACCTAGCTTTGGATCCCACTGCAGGGGAACCCTCTTGACACTGTGCCAGCTGCCTGCCATTTGCAAAAGTTAGAAGTTAAAAATCGAGAGACATGGTTGGTGGAAAGAAAAGCAGGTTTATGCCGAATGCCGGCATTCTGGGAAGACGGTGGACTCCTGTCCAAAGGCCGCCTCCTGTTCCCAGACCAGTCAGAAGGTTTTATAGGCAGGTAAATGGGGAAGAACAGAGGAAAGCAGACCTCTGGGCTAATAATTGAGAAGTCGTCTCCTGGTGTCTTCTGAGGCCTCAGTGTTCTCTTAAATCTTATTGTCCGTAGTCATCTGCTGAAAAAGTGCTAGGGAGTTGTGATCATGGGCGCCTGAGGGTTAAAGACGCTGCTTTTTTCAGGTGAGGATGTTTGTTAACTAATGAGGTTGGGTAGCCTTGAAAAAGGGAACAGAGTTCTTCAATTAATCAGTGGGAGGAGACACAAACAGAAAACACCTGAATATCAGGATGGCTCAAACTGCGAACTAGCTAAGTTTAATTACATTGTTGATCTACCAAATTTTGCTGTTACACTCTGAGGCGCTCTTGTTTCTGAAGGGTGGGATTAAGAATGAAACAACTACGCAGCTTAGAGTCGGGGCAGCCGGTTAGCTCAGGTGGTTAGAGTGCAGTGCTCATAACACCAAGGTTGCCGGTTCAATCCCCACATGGGGCCACTGAGATGCACCCTCCACAACTAGACTGAAAAACTACTTGACTTGGAGCTGATGGGTCCTGGAAAAACACATTGTTCCCCAATTAAAAAAAAAAAAGACTGCATGAGAGAATTGTCAGGAGGGTCAGACATGGTGCTATGCCCTGAGAGCAACCTCTCCGGGTCCACACCTGGTCTCGCCACGCACAATGTGAAAAGTTGGGCAAAGTTCTTCCCTCCCTTTGCCTCAGGTTATCATCTACACTTGGGAAAGGCACCTCATGACACCCACCTGCACCCATTTCAAAGGCAGCCTAGCTACTCCTATGTTTTCATGCAGCCAAAACAGTGTCTCTGTTCCCTTGTCTCTTCCTTAGGACGGCATCCCTGAGGTTTGAATTTGGATCTGAGTAGCTAAATCCGAGTGTCCCTGGGCCCTGGGCAGAAATTTCAAGCTTTGAGAAATAGCCGCCTCAACGGGCCCTGCCAGGCAGCAGCCAAGCTCCTGCAAGGGCTGTCTGCCCCATACCCCCTCCGCTGTCAGCCCTCATTAGGCCGCTGGCAAGGGCACACTTCTCCACCTGGGCCATGCGTCAGGCAGGCCCTGACCTCAGCTGTGACCCAGAGGAGGAGGAGACAGAATTGTGATGACTAGAGACTCCTGAAAGAGCTGGCAACTACCTGGCTCTTGGCATCCTGTTTATCAGCTACTGGTTCTGTCAGCCTCCGGCCTGGGAGGGCATGAGCTGGGCCAGGCTAGCAGGGTATGAGGTAAGGGCTCGGGCTGCAAGAAATCAAGGGAGGCCATCTTTGTCCCCAGAGAAGGCCCCAGCAAGTGCCATGGCCTGGGCATACCCAGGACCACAGATCCATGGTTTTTACAGGAGAATGGCTTCTTATCGGGGGTGGGGGGGCAGCCCCCACACTCCTTGCAGCTTCAAGCTCTAGCCCAGAGTCCCAGCCTAGGATGGGCAGAAGAGTTGAGGCCTGAAGCAAGCCCAGCCCCTGATCACAGTGGGGCTGGTGCCACGGTCAGCCCAACAGCAGGACACCTGCCTGCTGCCCACCCCAAGCCCCTTCCCAGGATGCTGCTATTTTTCTGTTCCTGCACCACAGCCCCCAAACTGCTCTGGTAGTTGCCATTAAACCCTGACCCCATCTCCAGTCACTTGATAGGAACAATGCCCGATGAGTGGAGAGAAAGAAGAGTGTGGGGCTGACACTGGAGGCACACCCACTTCAGAGGTGCGGAAGGACATTGCGACACTGACATTCCAGATGAGCCGCATGCCAGATCAGGGAGCGTCAGAGCCAAGATTAGAATTATTAGCGAGGCAATTAAATTTATAGAGGGCCCCACTGGAAACTGGGGGGAATTGGAAGGGAAACAGGGTGCAAGGAGTACCTGACTTTGTTCAAAGAGCGAATGGGGCCGTCCCTGTCTCGCAGGCCATGGATTCCCAGGACCGAGCCCTTAGCATCAGCACCTTGGACAAGGCCAACGCCCTGAGCTGACGTTCAATGAGCAAACACGGGCGTGTCCTGTGCCAGTTGCTCTCCCTAGTGCTTTGCAGATTGCAACTCCCTGAGTCCTCCAAATGAGTCCATAAGGCAGTAGCATCATCCCCATTTCCAAGTGGGGAAAACTGAGAGATGAAATAACTTACTAGTGAGAGTGGGATTTGAACCCAGGAAGTCTGGTTCCAGTCTGTGCTCTTACTCACTCTGGTACACCCTCTCCCCTGGTCCCTAGCTGTACAGGCATGACATGGCCCAGCTGGTAGGGGCATGGGTCCTCAACTAGTGCCAACACCTTCTTTATATACATATATGTAATCTGTACATACACATGCATGTATGTATGCATACAGTTGCTTAAATATGTGTGTGTGTATATGCATTTATATATATTTAATATATGTGGCCCCAGGTCACATAGTAAGAGAGAGTTCATCTTGAACAGAGTCCTTCTGTCTCCCAGAGAAAGCACCTTTGCTGGCTTTCTGCAAACATACCCCAAGACCATGCTCTCTGGTTTTTATGCCAGATGCAGTTTCCACCTGGGCTCACTATCAAGAAGCAAAGAGGTTACACATATACATGTCAGGATGACAAGGTGTTCTTGATTCAGGAAGACTTTAGTGAGGGCCCCCAGCTGGACATGCACAGAAGCCTGGGATGTCCCTGGAGATGCTTAAGAAAGTCCTCAAGAATTTGGACAGCTTCTGGCTCCCTGTTCTGCCATCCATAACATGTGGTTCTCATGCTCACAGAGAAAACATGGAAAATCCACCTGCAGACATCTTGCTCACCTTTCAGGCAGAAAGGAGGGCAATAAAGAGAAAAGGAAAGGGGAAAGGCCAGCTGAGTCTGTTTTCTTCACTCTGGAGAAGAGGAGCTTTCTTAGAACCCCACCCAGATGACTGCCTACATCTCATGGCCCAGATTCACGTAACTTGGGCTGAGATCAGTTACTCCCTTGGGCTCAAGCTAAGGACTCAGGTCTTGCAGGGTGAGGACAGACAGACCTGGCATTGGCATTCACAGAGGCACCTCTCAGCTAGCTGAGCAGCTAAGGTATTCTGTCAAGCAAGCTTTTCTGCCTACGCCAGGTTGTTGCTCCACTTCTCCGGCCTGACAGAAGAAGCTGCTCAAAATACAGAGGGTGCCAAAAAAATGTATACACATTTTAAGCAGGGCAAGCTGTATTGAAATTGTAATACCCAATATATAACAATAACAAAAGATGAATATGTCACCTTTGGCTTCTACAATTACAAGAGGTGCTCAAAGTGGTTATGATCAGCGTCCAGATATTTCTAATGATGGCGAACTACTGCTTGAGCAACGTTGACCAAAGTGTCCAGTTGTATACTTTTTTTGGCACCCCATAGAATATGGGCGCTGTAGCCAGCAAGTGGCCACCAACGTACCCTTCTGCTGCCAGGCAGAGGAGGAGGGAAGCCAGGAGGACTAGGGGTCTTTGTTCTCTGGGCCCATCTCAGAACCGATTTGAACCCTCAACACTTCCCTGAACCAGGGAGCTGAAAGCTGGCACACCATTGCTCCTGCCATATTTTATTGTCAAAGTAAGTCAAGAGGCCAGCCCAGACTCTGCTTGAGTAAGCAGCTGTGGCCATTCGCATGGACCGTCCTGGTGACTAGGGGCAGGGAGACCAGGAAGGGGTCTTAGACCAGCCCAGGCGACAGGCAAAGGACAAAGCCTTTGCAGAGAAATGTTATGTGAGTGGAGTTTCCTGAGCACTCCCCAGGTGCCAGGAAGTGGATTGTTTTGTCTCGGAGGCTGGGGAGGCTACCTGGGCCAGAAGGATTTCATTTCAGTTTGAAGAAGGAGTAAGATTTGGGAAGCACCCACCCGCGCACCTCCTGCATGGCTAGGACTCTAGAACCAGCAAGAAGCCAGAGTGGATGCTGTCCCTGGATGTGTCAGCACAGGCATAGCCACTGCAATTCGGGGGACTCCGCTGGGCAGTCGTGGCCGGGGATGGCGGTCCGGGCTCCATCCTTGAAGCAGGTGTGGCTATATGGACACTGTCCACAAGAGGGCAGCAGAGAACCATCGGCCAAATGGTGCGTCTGGCCAGAATCCGGCGGCGAAATTAGACATCAGGACAAGCCCCGATAAGGATTTTTAAACTATGTCCCCTGTAGGAAGGAAGGATTACTTTGCACTTACGGATTCAGGCTCTCGAGCCAGACTGCAGAGGTTCATATCCCAGCTCTGTCGCTAGGGCTGGCTTCCTAGGAGGGCGTGAGACCTGTGCAATCACACACACACACACACACACACACGCACACACACACACGCATGCATGCACGCGCACGCTCTGTGAAGGGTTCCAGGCTCCACGGTGCCTTTAATGCTCTGCTGTCATCATCTTAAATTCTTAAAATTTTTAAAAATAAGGTGTGCTGGGGTTTTTTGTTTGTTTTTTGCACAGAAAATGATGTAGCCTGTCTTACCTGTCGCTCCCTAGTTGAGCTTTCTTGAGCCTGGTGTTAACCTTCATAGGGTTGCTATCAAGTATTTACCTCATAGGGTTGCTGAGATTATTTGAATTAATATGAAAAGTAATTTAATATTAAGAACATAATTTCAATAACGGTCAGTTACTATGATCATTATAGGATTCAAAGGTATAATCAACAGATCACCAAAAACTGTTGCACACCTCCGCCTTGTAAAGACCTGCCCAGCTGGCTAGCTGTCAGTCCATCTATCCAAACACTTGCTAGAGGACCATGAAAACGAATCTGACCTTGGTCCTGACCCCAAGGGGCCCACAGTCTAGCAGAAACGCCCCTGGTCACTAGCTAACTTACCATTCTTTTTATTCCTGGTGCCAATGTACAGATGAACGCAAATAAGCTGATGGCTATAAGGACTAAGCTGCTTACCGGCGCCAGGATCTGAAAATAGATACCTGCTCCTATGTGTTTGCTCTGTCAAACCAGCCGTGTGACCTTGGACAGGACATTCTACCCGCGGAGACTCAGCATAATAAAAATAGCCCCCTCCCTGGCCCAGGCTTGTCAGAAGACTACCAGGAAATGCAGGCTGTGAACAAGCTGTATCTGCACCCAGGGGCTGCGTGTACGGTGGTGACGACCAGGTGGCGAGCTCGGGAAGACCATCCCTCTCCCACTCCCCTGCTCAAAGCCTCAGGCCTCCCATGGCTGCTCTGAGTGGCGGGAAAGGCAAGTATGATAGAGTCGGTTTTGAACCCTGGAGCTGAGGTGTGGAGTGGCGGGCAGCTGTAGGCCGGCCGACGCAGAGCGACAGGTGGTGGCCGAGAGGGAAGGGCCATTCCTGTGTGGAGGGCCAGTCTGGGGATGGCCAGGCAATCCGGTTGAAAGAACCCCAGCTTAGGGGTGAGGAGGCCTCCGTGTGGCTCCAGCAGGTGGGACAATGACTTCTGGGTACTCGGAACCAGTTCCTTGCCTTCTCTGGCCTCCTTTGTCCATATTTAGAGGTGGTCAGTGCCCTTCCTGGTGCCCTTCTAGCTTAAATATGGCAGCAGACATTGTCCATGCCCGGCTCATGTCCTCTCTATGCTGTGCTCACACACACACGGGGGCTTCTCTCTACAGGCACCCAGGACTCTCCGCCTGAGGGCTTTCTCTGTGGGGAAGGTCATGGGGCTGAGAAGAGACGCTCTTGACAAACGATAATGTGACTGTCCCAGCCGTCCCGCCAGAGGCGCCTCCTGCCCACGGTACCCCTTTCTCTTCATCCTTCTCCCTCTGAAGAGGATGAATTTTAATCTCCCTCTCAAGACACAGACACTCGGTTACCAAAAGAACATTATTTCCAAAATTGAGGCCAATTCCCACCCCGCGGCCTGTGCCTACAGCCACCAGACAATTCGTCAGCCTCCACCATAAGATGCCTCTTTGGCCCATAAACACCTTCTATAGAATTAATTACTCATCTAAGTTCCCCCAAATCTTCAAGGCCAGTGGGGCCTCCCATTCACAGGTCAACGTGTACTGTTTGGGGCGGCTTCTTGGTTGTCTCCTTGCTGAAGAGCTCAGTCCAGAAAGCCACTTCCTCGTCTTTCAGCTTGTAGGCTGCCTGGGTGGTGACACCAATCTGCAGGTATCCTTCCTTCTGGTTGTATGCTGGCCAATGGGGCAGCCCCTCCCCGTTGGGATTCCTGAGAAGAGAAAAAAAACTCACAGAGAAATGCCCCAACGCTACTGGGTGGCCCCAACAATCCTCTGAGATTGGCAGGGATCTCCCAGCTTCAGTCTGCCAAAAAGCTCATCTGCCTCCAGAGGTAGGGAGCTCACCATCTCTTAGGCAGCCGGCCCATTTTTAGAGAGCTGTTATGTCAGAGGTCTCAGGGCCGGGAGTCTGAC
>NW_017731829.1:148172-157179 GCF_001890085.2 Hipposideros armiger
CTTTGCTCACCCATTCCGAGCAAAGTTGGCCCAGAATTTCATCACCATTTTGCTGAGTTTGGTCTCCTCCTCTGAGGCACCATCTGCAGGGAAGAAGAGGAAAAGCCTTTGCTGCCTCCAGCGTGGTTACCAGCCGGCAGGGGCTGCACCACCTGAGAGCTTGTTCGAAATTCAGAATCTGAGTGCTTACTCCAGACCTACTGCGTCAAAAGCTGCGTTTTAAGAAGATCCTGGGTAATTTATGTGGACTTTGAGCTGGACAGTGACTGACCTAGGACTCTGCGAAGGGCTGCAGTCATTCCATAAGCTGGCTCCTCTGTGTGCTGGGCCGCCTGCCTGCCCGCCCCCCTTCAGGACAGCAGTGCCACACCCCAGGGTTTCCGCCGCAGCCACCCCACTTCCCAGGATCGCCCTCCTTTCTGCCTGTTCTCTGTCTCCTTCACCCACCCACATCTTCACAGAGTCTGAAAAACAGAGCTGCCATGACCCTGAGGAGTCACCTAACTGGGGAATGGCCAGAAGCACTGGTGCGTCCCAAATAGCCCTCAGGTAGGACACACACATCACCTGTAACTGCTGATAATTAAAGTACTGAAGACACCTGTGAACATTTTTCTTTAAAATAATCTATTCCTAAATATATTAAATTTAAGAAGATACGAGCTTTAGATGATAAATTGATAGATGATAGATAGATAGATAGATAGATGATAGATATAGATAGATAGATAGATAGATAGATAGATAGATAGATAGATAGATAGATGATAGGTAGATAGAAGGCAGAGTAGATAGACAGAGGGACACACATCAGCCCTGATTCAAGGTTAACACCAATTCTGACCTTACTCTTACATTCTGGTATGCTTTTGTGAGTGGGAAGTGACTGGTGGCATTCTAGCCCCTGAGCAGGGCTCTGCAGGTGATCTTATCACCTGTCTTATTGATGCCCAGGTCTGGATTCTCAGAGACCAAGAATGAGGGTGCACACACACATTCTCCATCATGCATTTAAAGCGAGAGAAAGGTGGGAACACTTGCAGTTCAACCTGTTATGGTGACTTCAAGAAAGTGGAGAGAAAGAGGAAGTTGCCCAAAGTTCCTTGACCCCAGGTCTTCCAACTTCAAGCTTATAGTCACCAAAGGGCCATCACCTTTTAAAAATGGGGCACCGAAGACTGAGTAGAGCTCGTCCCCGTGGTCCCCTATCACCGTCTTGGGTTTCTTGTCTGATGAGAAGCTTGGGCGATACTGAAACTCATACATGTAGGTGGGGGCTCCAGCATCTGAGAAGACATGATTCACATACGGTTCATTTTACCAGACGCATACCTGATGGCGTCAAGGTCTCCGGGGTCCCTGAGCATTCAGGGATTAGCGGTACACCTGCGTCCTGAGGACAGAACAACAATAATATTAATAGCAATGGCCCATTGTGAGACCCAGCTGTGTGCTGGACCCTGTGTGGCCCTGCAGGAAACCCCTGGTTATCAGCATAATAAAGAAACAGTTTCTGAAAAAGCTCTGTGACTTGCCTAAACTGGTGGAAATGGATTTGAGCCAGGTATTTGTTGAATGAATGTGTGCATGAAGACTAAATGAATGAACGAATATTGAAACCTTGGGTAAACCCACTCAAAATAACTGTCATTATAGGGCCCTTTGCCTACCAATGCATTCACATGAGAACTTCTGTTTACGCTCCGTTTGCTGCATTTCATTGATAACAGACTACTTTTCATTCCTTTGAAGAATACCTGCAGCCCAATAGCTACCCCTTGGGTACAGTCACAGACTTGGAAAATGCAGAAAAAAGGAAAATGAACAAACAAATCACTTATAATCCCACCACTCAGAGAAAACACGGTTAATATTTTAGCACATGTCCTTCTGTGTAAATAAAATTGGGGTACTATTGTACATGTTATCTTATAACGACTATAAGCATTTCTTACATCATTAAATATTTATCCACAAAATAGTTTAGCGATATATGCCATCCCAACTGGAGGATGTAAAATGTGTGTGACTGCCTCCCTCGCCCCCCAACATTGCATCCTTGGTTTAGCAAGAGGTGTTGCTTGGGAGAAGCAGTCCCCTGGGGTTCTATAACCCCCTTATTAAACTTCTTCAAGGTCAAGCAGAACTCACTGAAAGGAAGGGGTTTAACCTTTCCTCTGCCACTCAGAAGTTTTAGAAACGAACTCAGAAGGCAACCATAGAGGAAAGACCTTTTGTGAATGAGAGAACTTATTTTAGGCAGAGATGCTGCCCCACAGACAATGATATTATTGATGATGATGATGATGATGATTGACGTCTGCCTTAAACCACTGAGATTTGTAAAATTCCTACACTTACAAGTCTTCAAAGCAAAAATAGGGCATAGATTTAGACAATAACAATTAGGAGCAAGAAGAGAAGCAAAGGAAAGAGAGGTACTAATCAGAAATATGCAAATTAAATAGAGTGATGTTCTTTTTTTTTTTTTTGGTGAGGAAAGGCTTATGAAATTGGCAATATTCTTATTTTTTAATCTCAGTATACCAAGTGAGAAAGATAAGAAATCCACACGCTTATACACTGGAAATGAATTTTGCAATCTGTATCAAGAACTTGAAAATGCTCCTGTGGCTCAGATCAGAGATTTCACTTCTAATAACCAATCCTAAAAAAATTATTACATAGTTGGTTAAAGATTTATGCACATAAGAATGAGCAAAACGGTTTTTGTAGCATCTAAATGTAAGCAGCCAGCCTAACTAGCCAATGAGACAAATACTAAAGTAAATTTTAATCCATGAAATAATGGATGTTTTTTGATGAATTTTTATTGACATGGAGAAAATGCCTACAACATAGTGCTCTATGAACAAAATCAATATAAAATTAATTTTTAAATTATATTTAAGACATGGAAAGGTTATTAGAGGAAAATGTATCAAAATTTATAGCAGATACTTTCAGGCAGAAGAATTATGAGCAATATCTAATTTCTTCTTTATGTGTTCCCAGATTTTCAAAACTTTCCACGACTGTAAGATATTAATTTTATATTCAGAAAAGTTTTTTTTAAATAAAAAAGAGAGTGAGACATAGAAAAAAATGAAAGAATGACATTAATAAAATCTGTGTAGTCCTGACAAAAAGACCCAAAGTCATGAGATATCAGATCAAAAAACACAAACCCAGGATGGCTGGGACCAGCAAAGGGTGCAGAAGAGGGTACCACAAATTAGATACATAGCAACAGGCAAGAACAGAGTTGACTCCTTTCATCAGG
Organism: Hipposideros armiger; assembly: GCF_001890085.2. Classification (NCBI taxonomy): domain Eukaryota; kingdom Metazoa; phylum Chordata; class Mammalia; order Chiroptera; family Hipposideridae; genus Hipposideros; species Hipposideros armiger. Next base: position 151,456 of record NW_017731829.1, read on the forward strand.
ACTCTCAGGAGGAGGAAGCAGTAACTTGCAAGTACATGATTATACTGAGTGTTTCAAAACATAGTAGGTCAGCAGTAGCTACTTTTTATTATAAAGTCTTGAATTTTAAAACCCTTTCAGCACCATGAGAGAAAGAGGTCTGGACCAGAGAACCACTTCCTGGCTTGCAGGCTAGGTGACGGAGGGCTCCTTGAAAAGGAAGGACCCAGAAGGAACCCCAGCTCTCTAGGTGACCTCACACCCCACCCACACAGCCTTGGGTCAGTAACGGAAGGTCCCGTGGTAGACCCAGACACGACGACGGACAAAAGCCAGTCACAGACACAGACCTTCTCTAGACCATCTGCCCCCACACTTCGCACTGTTCACTCCTTTCGGCATTCTGGGTCCCGGACAACCCTCCTGATCCTGACCCAATCATTGGCTTGACTCTTTCCCCAGCTCCACTGGGTGACCAACTAGTTTACGGCTAGCTCCGATTTTGGAAACCTTCCAAGCCACATCTTCCAAGATTAGCTCTCTAGTCTCACGAACCACCATCATTTCAGGTGAGGAGCCCGTGACTGATGCTGTCGGTGCCTCACCATACACCCCAAGGATGCCAGCCTGACTTCCCATGAACTCGAGCATCTATAGCTCTTTTGCCCGAGGTCTTCAGCCCCCAGAGATCTCTCTGCCCGTATGTGCAGTAGGTCTAGGGAATGAACAACCCCTGAGGAACAACCAATGGCTCATGGAGTTGGAGGATAAATCCCCCAGCTCCCTTGCCACTCAGGACAGCCCTGAGACATGTCTTCTGCGGGTTTCCCAGTGCCCCCCAGCTCTAGTTGTCCACAGCGGGTACTTGCTTGACAGTGCAGCATGGATGGGCTCCCCTCTCCTTCCCATGTCAATTCTCCACTCCTCTATTGTGCTTTCTGGAACCACTTCCAGAATAAACTAATAAACTAGCTGCATTTGGATCCTTTGCTCCAAGTTTGTTTCTGGTCAAAACCAAACTAGGACAGTGCCCTACCCCAGGCCATATGGACTTGCCATATGGAATTGGTCTGGGACACTTGACCTTTGGCAGTTTCCATATATGTGTGTGTGTGTGTGTGTGTGTGTGTGTGTGTGTCTATCCTGAGGGGTGGGTGGGACAGACAGCAGAGCTGGTGGGGTTCGTGTCCATGTCCATTCCTGTCCAATCTCTGAGACTTACCTCTGTGGTGACGGGCCACAGTCACAGATGGGACACCAAATATCACATCTCCCATCAAATCCAGAAACAAGTCTTTCTTTTTGGCGGGGTCGTCTGTCCTTCCTAAAAACTTCTCAACAGCTATTGGCGTCAGTTCCTCAGGGACGCCCTGAAATGAATCAGGAGTGAAAAAAGTGACCTGGAGGTAAGGCTTGTGTTAATGGTGAACCCCTCAAACCCTGGGCAAACCCCACCCCTCCCCTAGTGGCATGGTGGGAAAGGCAAAAAAGGGGAAAAAACCCTCTGATCCCAGTCTTCATTCTGCCATTTAACTGCTCTGGGATTTGGGGCAATGCCCTGCCCCTCCTTGGGTCTCAGCCAGGGGTGCCTTAGACCCTTACGGTGATGGGGTAGGACATCCACAAGAACCATGTGGCCGTCTTCTGGTCTAGCTTGTCTTCACGCAGCGGGTAGCCCAGGAACTGGTAAAACAATGGTTTAGCATGTGTGAATCACCGGTAATTAACAGGAAGAACCAAATGACCAATCAACCAAACCAACGCAGGCTGAAGGTCAACTTGTCATGTCTTGATGGACAGGGCCTTTGATGAGCAGGGTAAAATCAATGAATCAAATGGACGTATATCCAGAAACTCAAGGAGTGCATATCAGATAAAGTAAATGTTAGGAGCTGTCCCAGCCCTTGGAAAGGGGGCTCTGGGGCAGATGACACGGACCTCACAAATACCCCTGCCCTTCTCAGGTGACCAAGGAAGCCCCAAATCCTGCCATTATAGCTTTGGTCCTTCAGTACAACCTTTGAAACGGATCTGAAGTGAGAATCGTGGGACTCTGCACCAACAACTCCACCCAAACCCCCACACTAAGAGGTCTGAGCAAACTCTGACATGGCTTCTAGCAGCTCAGGCGGGGTCCTTAGAATGACCCCAGCCCCCCTAAAATGCCTGCCTGAGAAAGCTCCGTGCTGCCAGGAGGTACCATTTGCTCCAGCCCAAACCTGGGGACAAGCAGCTAGGTCCCTGCACCTCCCCTTAGAGCAGTTTGCAACAATAAACCCTGTCACAGCCCATGGAGATGTAACTCCACCACCCAGACCGTTTCCTCAAGACCCCGGGAACCATCTCTGAGATGCAAACATTCCGGGGATAACTCTTGCTGTCTCTCCCAGCCCCTGTGTGAGGATAACAGCTTAACTTCAGTGGACACCTTGCTTCAAAGTACACCACTGCCTCCTGACATAACGACAGGACAGGTTTGCCTCTCCTCCAGGTGAGTGCCAGGTAGCAAATGCAGGTGGCCCAGTCACGTGGCAACCCCCCCTTCACACCGAGCAGCGCCTTTCCCTTCACACATCCAGACTTTCAATGGCTCCCGCCTTTGGTTTCAGGGTTGGAGTTCAGCTCACCGGGGGTCTTGTCCCCGTTACAGTAGTGTCACTGGATAAAGCCCATCCTTACACTTCAGCTAGCGTCCAGCTTGGTTTGCCTTTGGCAGAGGGGAAGCCCTGCCTAACCTTTAGAAGCCAATTGGACAAGAGGAAGCAAGCGCCTCTGAATCTTTCCAATCAGATGACTAAGAGCAGGTTTATGGAGAAATCAGGGAGCTCCAAGCCCAAGGCGGGAAGCAGCAGGGCCGCAGGCCCCCTCCCCTTCCCAGGCCTCAGTTTCCTCCTCTGCACAATAATTACTCTATAGGTCCTCCCGGCACCTACATTTCAGGGTTGGAGACAACTCAGAGAGTTGGGAAGAGGAGTTCCCAGGGCTCCACCACCCGGGTGACAGCTGGGCCATCCCAGAGAAGATTTACATGGAAACGCAAAGGGGACAGCTTGTGCGAAGGGGGTAGCTGCTCTGGACCCACAGGTGGGTGGGTGATGTGATAGGCCGGGGGTGGTGGCGAGGGGGGGGCGGCCGAGTCTAAGAGGTCTGCACATTCTCACCATGGGAAGAATCCAGCCAAACTCTTTCTTGTTGATCCCGATGATGTAGGGGACGTTGTTGAATTTCTTTTCTGCCAGGATCGCTTCAGGCATCTTCGGCAGCACCACTCCATCAACCACAATGGGCATGAAGACATGGTTCTGGGGAACAGGGCAGAAGAGGGTCTGCTTCCCTGCGCCACGTCACACCCACGTCCTCCTGCGTCTGAGCTCGAGGCCAGCACCGCAGACCGGCGTGCCCGTGGGCAGTGGCCAGAGAACTCAGGGTCCTGACCTAAGGGCTCACCTAAGTCTGTGACGCCAGGGGGCAGAACCAGTCTCCAGGGAACAAGCAGTGGGAAATGGATGGGGGGAAGTCTCACTCAAATTGAAATATATAGAAGTATATTACGAAAAATGCCTTACATTAATATTTATATTTTATATAAACGATGAAGATACATTTTTTATGTATTTCAATCTGAAGTGCGTGTTCATCTAGAAGTATCTCTCTCGCTACAGTCGATTCTCATGATTCACGGTAGTTAAGTTCGGTCAAGTCCCTGAGAACTCCGAGTTGGTGAATATTGAGCCCCTGCTTCCAGGGAAGGCAGGAATAGGGCCCACCTGGTGGTACCTCCCATTCCCTTTCGAGCCTCAAGCCTCTTCAGCTGCACTGGCCTCTTGCCTCATGGCCTTTGCAGCTGCTGTTCCCTCTGTCTGAAACACTCTTCTCCCCGTTTTCCTGACAGCTGCTCCCTCCCCTCCTTCAGGCCTTGTCTCCCATGGCACCTTCTCATGGCGCCATCCCCCGACCCGGCTGTGCAAATTCAAGCCACCGGCAAACTCTGTCTCCATCTCCCACTTTCCTTTTCTCCACCATCGAACACACTAGGTATTTTGTTTGTTTACTGTATTCTCCCCTCACTCCGAGAGGGCAGGAGAGTACGTCTGTTTGGGCTGTTTCACTGGTATGTTCCCCAGCTCAAAGATCAGGTCCTGGCACATAGTAAGTGCTAATTAAATCTTTGCGGGATGAATGAATGTCATTTAATCCTCACAACACCTTCTAAGGTAAGAGCTACTATCCCCAGGGAGACAGCAGAGATGACAGGATTGTAAGATGTTGTCAGGACCTGCTGACACTGTGGAAGGTGGGAGGGGCAGAGAAAGAAGATGGAGGAATGCTGTTGGGGTTTTCTGCATGGCTGGGGGGAGGGCAGTGTCCTCAGGACTAAGCTTTTTGGCTCCCTTCCTGACAGCTCTGCAAATGGTGCAGCTTGCCTAGCCAACCCACCCTGCAGCCTCCCGGGAAAAGACCTGGGATCCTGTATGAAGGCTCCTGGAGAACCTTGTCCAGGTCCCCCCACCAGCCCATGGTGGAGGTTCCCAGTCCAGCCTTCTCCGGCTGGGGCACTTTTAGGAGCAGGAAATGTAAATGAGAAGGGCTGTAGGCTGGGCATAGGGAACACTGGACCAGGAGTCATGAAAACAGGATCCAGTCCTGGTGCTCCTGGCTGTGTGACCCAGGCAAGTCACGGTCCCTCTCCGGGCCTCAGCAATCTAAACACAAGGAGTTACTATGGGTTCACAAGGGAGAATTCTTTTATTCAGACTTAACTGGAGCTTAAAAGTGTCAAGTTCTAAAACCTAGAATTAAGAAACCAAAGGTCCTTACCTCTCTGGGGTCTCCAAGTAAATCAAGAGAGAAAAATTTCTGTAAAAACAAAGGCAGAGGATGTGGTAAGAAGGCGTCCTGGGAGAAAAAACTGACCTTGGTGAGCTGTGAGCCAAAAGTATCGGTTGTCCCTCCTGGTGCCACTCTGGCTGGGCCAAAAGGAAGTGAACAGGTCACTGGCTCCCCTGGGCACTGGCACAGGTGTAGGTGTGGGTGAGGGAGGGGGACTCTGGAGAGGATGGATGTCTGTTGTTTGTGCCTACCCTGCCCTCCATCTGTTTCCCCTTCATGTTCTCCAAGGCAACAACAGCCCAGTTTTCCTTTGGGGGGCCGCCTTCTTCCCCACTCTCACTCCATGAGTCCAGGCATATATACGACCTTCCTGAAGGGGCCCCATCTTCCTGACCTCAGAGATTAGTTCATGCGTGGATGGGCATGTGCCCATGTCAGGTCGTTACCCAAAAACTTTAGCTGGAATTGTTGGGAAACAGGGGGTCTGAGCAAATAGGATATATGTTTAGAGTGCAGTTATTGTCTTTAGCCTCCCCAGGGGACAAACCTGCCTGGTTTGTGACGCTAACACTGAGAGGTAAAGAGTCGAGGGGTGGAGACAGGTTCTTCATATGTGGGTCTGGATGCAGCCATGCCTGAAGCCATCCACTCCTGAAGATTCTGTTACAACACATTCCTTTTTCTGCTGAAGGCACTGCTGAGAAGCATTTTCTCATCTTGCATTAGCAAGTCCTGTCTCATACAAGCTCACTGAAATGCTCCCCTTCTCTTTGTCGTGTGCTCACCAAGATTGCACTGATTGCAATGTTACCCTATAACTAATAGGTCTCACCAGTAGGCAGAAAATGACCGGTATGGTCCCTCCATTATGGCTTGCAGCTCTACTAGCCAGGGTGTGTGTGTGTGTGTGTGTGT
>NW_017731829.1:158361-159213 GCF_001890085.2 Hipposideros armiger
CATTATGTTAGTTTTTGACATTGCTAACATTTGAGATATTTCATAATAAAAAAGAAAAAAAGAAAATTCCCCATTCAGATCTAGGGGTGCCATTGCTCCTGAGTGACGAGACACTGTCCCAGGTAGTTACCTTGGGGCGCGGGGTCAGCTGGCATGACGAAGCCTGGGGCTGAGTTTACAGGGAGGGGAGGGGGGCTCGTGCGGCCATGAGAATGGATGCACCTACCATCTTCAGCGACGTCTCCAGGAGCGCATCCTCGGACTTCTGGCGCAGGCAGTGCACCATGACAGCCGAGGTGGTGGTTTTACACCCAGCAAAGACAGCAATTTGCTGCAGAGATCACAGGCGACAGAGGAATTCATGAGCTATGTCCGTCCCTTCGCTGGATGGATCAGAGGTGTTCTATCCCAACCTCAATTTCTAAAGGCAGCAGGGGGGTAGCAGAAACTTCTCTAGACCAGCAGGTGTGGATCCTGGCTCTCAGTCGTGCTAATTATACAACCTCTGTCTCAGTTACCTTATCTCTGTTAAAATGGGCAAAACGACCTCAAACTGAATGTCTAAGAGGGGCAGCATGGAGTAGGCTTAAGAGCATGGACTCTAGAACCACACTGCCTGGTTTCAAACCTCGGCTTATCCACTCCCTAGCACTTGGCCTCTGGAAAGTATTGTAAAGTGCGGCCTGAGGCGGAGATGAGGTGGAGAGAAAGCAGGCTTCACGATGGAGGGGCCATGGACGGTTGGCAGGGCTCCCCAGAGCCTAGAGCGTCTCACACAGAATCAGTGTTCAGTGTGGAGAGAGAGACAGGGCGAGGGAGCGGGGGAGGGAGGGATAGAGAAAGAGACAGAAA
>NW_017731829.1:160654-163904 GCF_001890085.2 Hipposideros armiger
TCACAGACCCCAGGGGCCGGGCACCCCTCAGCAGGGCCCCTGCTGCTCTCCTCCCTTGGCTTCCGAACAGTCCCCGGAGAAAGGCCATCTTCCCCAGGGTGCTCTGCAGCGTGGCCCCGCCAATGGCCGCACCCTCAGCTCGCTCCAGGTTGCCTCTGCTCTTTCCGAGGTAGCCGTATCAGCCTGACTCACTCTGTCACTGGAGACACTTCCTCCTGCCATCCTCCTGCCACAGGACATTTGCCTGGGCTGGTCCCACTTCCCGGAATATTCTTTTCTCACCAAGTAAGCGACAGCTCATTCTTCTGATCTCAACTGATTACTTTCTTCAGGAAGCCTTCCCTGATAACCTCCCTGATAACCTCCACACTGGCCCAACGGCTCCTTTTGGAGTCGGTCATGACATTAAGTACTTGTCCTGATGTTCTTGTCACAGTTGACATTTGATAATTGTGTGATTACGTAACCACTAACCTGTCTCTTCCATTAGAAAGGAAGCTTCACGAGGCTGCTAGATGTCTGGCTACCTTAAAATTATTTGTTGCGTGACCGAATGGATCAATGAATAAATTCTCCAGGAACCCACCCCGGTCACAAGGCCCCCAGGAAGGAACCACTCCAGGGCCACATACAGTGAAGGCGTTCATCGGGACTCAAATCCTCAAAAAGATGACACGGTGGCAGTCTGCTTCCCACTGTCTGGCCCTGCACCCCACCTTGGCTCACGCTGGGGAGCGCAGTCAGTGAACAGTGGACTGCGCTACTGGCAGTCCAGAGTCATGAACTTGAATCCCAGCTCTGCCCTGATCACTTGCTGACCTTGGAAAGTTGCTTCTGCCCTCTGAGCCAGTTTGCTCTATGGTAAAACGGGAGGGTGAGGTGTTCCCTGGCTCTTCCGCCCAGCCGTTTTGCTGTGAGTCTTTGAGCATGTCAGCTGGAACCCATAGCTATGAAGGCCCCTGAAGACTCCCTGAGAGCAGAGCAAAGGGGACGGGGGCTGGGCAGGGTGAGACCTACCTGAGCCATGGCCTTGGTGTTCTCCTTGATCATGCCACCAGCACCGACCACGCCGCTCTCAGAGATGGCTCGGTGGAAGAGATTCTTGGCCAGGGGAGATAACACCTGGGAGGGTGGTGGAGAGGAAGAGAGTTTATGCTCACGGGGAGGGGGTCTTCAAGAGCTTCCCTAGCTCTGCCTTGGCCCATTCGCCTGGAGACTGAGCTCAGTGGACAGGACAGGTCCTCCCCTGGGCTGACTCTGGGGCCCGGCTTCTATGAGAAAGCCTCTGCTGGAGGGAGCTGGGGGCACAGGGTGAGCAGGCAGAGCAGGGAGCATGAGGTGAGCGCTGATCACAACAACCAAAAGTAGCCGAAAGGCAATTTGGCAATTCCTAGCAACACTTTAAAGACATCGTTCTGAGTCTGTATTTCCAGGACTAAGAATTCATCCTAAGAAAAATGATCATAGAGGCTCATACTGTTTATAGTGGGGGGGGGGGGAATGGAAATTGCCCAAGGTTCCAATATTATAAGATTGGGTAAGCAAGCTATTTTTTTATTCTTACCATGGAATACCATGGAACTATAAAAAAAATAAAATTATGGAAGAGTACTTAGAGTTTGGGGAATATTTATGTTGTGTTATAATGTTAGGACGGTTATTATTATTTTTTTTAATCATAGCTAGCTAGCTAGGTATGGGAAAAAGACTACAGAAATGAGTGTCAAAATGTCCACGGTGACTATCCCTGGGTAATGAGATTGCGGATGACTTTTTTTCCTTCTTTGGGCTTATCTGTGCTTTGCCTTTTCTCCACTGCACAACATATAAAACGTCTCCTCTGAGTGTTTAACTATGAAAGCAAACATGCTGACCTCTGCCCAACTCTAAGCAGCTGGAAGAGTTCCTACAGCTCCCAGCACCTTCTAAGCTGGTTTTCCACCTTTGTGTCCCTCAGTGTCCCCCCCCCCCTCCTCCTTATTCCCCACACCAGGCTCCCAGGTGGCATCCCCTGTCCCATCCCCACCCCCACCTCAACTTCCGATTCCCCTCCTCCCTCTCACCCGCTTCCGCCAGCCCAGCTCCATCCCTCACTCCCAGAGACTGCTGTCCTCCTCCTTAGACACGGACAAACCACCAGACCCCCTCAGAGAGGCCCCTGACTGTTCTAAGGGCTCACGTGCTCTTGACATGTAGATCCCGCTTGAAGCCAACCCACCACGCTCAGCCCGCCTCTCACGGCTGCCTGCTCTTATTCATAACTGATACCCACCCCTACTTCCCACGAGAGCGGGGTGAGGCCTAAAGTAAAAATGATTAGGAAGGAGAGCGCGCCCAGCCAAGTTGGAAGAGGAGGGTGCTGCAGGCTGGGGCTGGAGACGACTGTGGCCCCAGGAGGCTTGCGGAGCTCTGAGCTTCTTGCGGACCAAGAAGAGCTTGCCATTCGCTCGCCACCATCTGACTCTGCACAGAGTAGGGTCAAGCCTTGATGCCAGGTCTTGTTAACAAAGGTGCCCATGGCTAGATCGGCAGGTCTCCAGTGGGTCCCATCAGCAGGGCATGGACCACTTACAAGAACAGAGACACTTTCACCTCCTGCTGACTCTCCAAAGATGGTCACAGAGCCTGGGTTCCCTCCAAAGTTGGCGATATTCTCCTGGACCCAGCGCAGAGCGGCCACCTGGTCCAAGACACCCCAGTTCCCCCTGCTGTGTTCGTCGCCTGTGCTGTGGGTAAGAGAACAGGTGGGGCGGGAGCACAGACATCATGGCAGATTGGGCTGGGGCCCTGGGTGGGCCTTCCACGACCCGATCTCCGAGGCTTTCACCTGCCTTCCATTCCTGTAGCATTGCTCTGTTTAGGGCTTTACATGGGTTCATCTGGCGTCTATTTATTGAGCATCTCTTATGTGCCAAACACTGTTCTAAGAGCTAGAAGCACACCTGAGAACAAAACAGGCAAAATCTCTAACTACACAGAGCTCACGCTACAGATCATAAACAAATGAACAGATGAACATAGAATATAATGCCAGGTACTGAAAGTGCTTTCAGGAAAAATGAAACAGAGTAAGGGGAAAAAAAGGCAGGAGTGGGGCAGTGGGGTCCTGTTTCAGATCCTCCGTCTGGGGAAGGCCTCTTTAAGGCAGTAGCACTTGAGACCTGAATGAAGGAGCACATGAACCTTGCAAATATCGAAAGATGGGAATTCCAGGCAACAGAAACAGCGAGTGCGAAGGCCCTGGGGCCCA
>NW_017731829.1:170744-175970 GCF_001890085.2 Hipposideros armiger
TTCCAGAATCAAGTGTAAGCCACTCAGAGCTTGCCTGGCTCGTTCCTGCACGCCTCTGAGGCAGACATTCCCACCGAAAGACGCCAAAGCCATTCCCGGGCTTACATAGGCGGGTAAGAGGTGGTGTTCTTCACGGAGTGCCACGGTTCTGCAGGCTGCGGAGGCGCAAACCTCAGGGATCCAAGAGGAGGCTTGGCAAAGGGGACTCCCAGGAAAACGGCCACAGGCTGTGCAAATCCTTCCAAGCTGGCATACTTCCCCAGGACCTTGCCCTGCACGGTGTCCACAACAGGTGGTGAGGGTGGGTGCCCTGAGGACATGGAGAGGAAATGAAAACACATCAGCGGTGAAAGGTTTGAACTGGGCTCCAGGTGGGTCTTGCTACTTTCGGCTGGTGACCTTAAATGAGTCACCTCAAGTCTCAGGCCTCAGTTTCTTCTTCATTAAAAGCGAGGTGAGGTGAACTCGCCTTCCTACCTCATAGCGCTCTCTGAAGTAGCAAATTGGAATTGGGGGTATAACAGCAAAAGTGAAAAATAAATGCAAGGAGAGCTTCTGGGGGAGAACAAGATATTCGGGTTCCACTCTTAGAAACCTCTGGAAAGAATTACCCATTAGGATCCTGGCCCTGAGCTGCACGCTGGAGAAAAGGATGAACAAGAGGCAGCCCCTCTTCTCAGAAGTCTGAACCTTGGAAGACGAGTGAGCCACATACATACTTGACCCTACTGCTGGGATGAGAGTGGTCAGTGGCCTGAGAGGTACCAGGAAGGCGTTACAGGAGTTCAAAGAGGGAGCAAGGCCTTCTGATCGGTGGCATCGCAGAGGCGGTGACTTTGGTGCTAAGACTTGCAGCAGGGGAGGACACAGCAAGCAGAGATGCAACAGGGGGTCTGAGGTATCAAGCAGAGAAGAGAAGGCGCAGAGGCCAGGCCCTGAGACACCAGCATGCAAGGCCTGCCTGACGCAGAGCGAATGGCCCATTCGGACCAGAGGGATCTATGGCGAGTGGAACACAGTCCTGGAAGGAGAGAAGTTCATGTCTGCAAGGGCCTCGAATGCGAGGGTAGGGGTTTGGGCTCTAGTTGGTGGGTAAATGAGCAGCAGTGAACAGTTTTGGAGTACGGCAGTGTGACACGATCAGCTCAGAGAGATTCTTCTGGCGGCTCTGAGCAGGGTCATCCAGAGGGGAGAGGCACTGGGCTCAGGTTCCTGTCTGTTCCATTCCTGTGGAGCAGACAGCTCTTCCTCACTGAGCTGAAACGCACCTCCTTGCAGCTTCCACACGAGGCCTGGCTCCACCTTCTGTGGCGCACCCCGAACTTTCAGACGCTTGATCGTGCCCGTCCCTCCCATCCCTGTCCATCCCCAGTAGCCTCAGGTTTTTTAAGCGCTCCCTGTCAGAACTGATTTCTAGCCTTTCAGCCTCCAAGTTGTTCCCCTTTAGATACAGACAAAAGCTCAGCAGCTCCCTGAGAGTGTGTGGCCAGAACAAAAAAGAATAATCCAGACGTGGTCTCATAGAAGACCACCCGATGGCACTGGAGACACTGTATAGAAAAGCAGCTTACAAGGCCGGCCAAGTGGCTCAGTTGGCTAAGAGCTCGCTCAAGAGTGCAAGCTCTGAGCAACAGGGAACGCCGGTTTGATTCCTGGCCTGAGCTGAGCTGCCGCTGAGCTGCCAACAGGTGGCAGGAGAACTCAGCTAAAACAAATAAACAAACAAACAAAACCTTTGTATGGCCATCTATGTCGTTTTCCTTTGTTACGGTTGCTAATTATTACAACGAACGCTGAGATTGGACTTCCTTGGAAGTGTGTATATCCAGATGTCCATGGGTGGTGGTATTACAGGTGACTTTTTTCTTGGTGCTTTCCAGGTTTTCTGCATTGCACGTAGATTCCATTTTTTACAATGAGAAGGATTTTTTTTTAAATGACTGAATACAGTGATGTCTATCATGACTTTTGAAGAAGGGTTTGGTCCCTGATCAGAGGTGGGGGACACAGGAGGGAAAGGAGCAGGCTTGTGACCCTGCTCCGCTTTAGACAGGCACAGTAGAGATGCTAGTGAGGCAGCCAGGTAAGGAGACGCCACAGGAAGTGGGCCAGGAGGAGGCCAGGTGAGGGCGCAGGAGACAATCATCTACCTGAAGATGCAGGCGCCAACCGTGGATGTGTATGATGTCGGAGGGCAGGAGAGCCACTGGGGGTGGGGAGTAGGGGACGGGAGCATCAGGTAGGCCCTGCAAGAAAGCGTGCTGAGAGTGCGGAGTGCTTCAGAGGATCAGGCCTAAGAAGAAACCAGGCTTGACAAAGGCCTGGCCTTTATAAACTCAACGATAACCTTCAAATGGAGGTGAAGTAGACAGGAGCCCAACTGGCAAGCATGAAAAAGCGGGCCTTTGGGTGAGTTGGCCTAGCAATCACAGTAACAGCAGCAGCTACCATTTATGTTCTACGTGATGTTTGTGTACCGAGCACTTCCTATGAACCAGATGTGCAGTCCAGGTCATTTAATCCTCACAAAAGCCTTGCTAGGTAGTCATGAATATGCCCATTTTACAGATGAGAAAACTGAGGAAATGGAGGCCGCCAGAAGAGACTTTCTAAAGATGGCCTTGCCAGGGGGTAACCGGCAGTCAGGGAATGTTCCACTCCTAATTTGATTCCTTCCTTACTCTGCCCTTACACTCAGTTCTATGCCCTTCAGAGTGTGTACCACCAGAAAGAAGACAAAATCCAGAGGGGTCCTGGGCTGTTAGGTCACTGATGGCCACAGCCCTGGGTGTGGATTCAGGAGTCCGAGACAGATTCCAGAGCATGATTTTCCAGTTGACCTTGGGCAAGTCCGTTTTCCTCTCTGAGCCTCAGTTTCCTTATAAAATGGCACAGATGCATTCTGAGGTCCCCTGCTGCACCCTCATATTAATCGTGTCTTTATTTTCTTGATTCTGATGCACTGACACCTGGAGTCTTGCTAACCCTGGAGGGATGGCCCCTCCCAGAGATAGCCAGCTCCTAGAGATTGTCATCAATTTGCCTTTCCAGCATACCAGAGCCTATACCTGCCACCACCTTCTTTCTCTGGTTCTCACACTCCAGGCCTAGATTACCATCTGCTGTAATGACTCTGGGGACAGGTAACTGAGAACTGCCCTTGAAATTGGCTGGTTTGTACATCTTAAACCTGCTTACCCGCGTCTCACCTCTCTGCCTCCTGACTGGCCAGCCCCAGGGCTTCCCCACACTCACCATGGTGGAGTGACCCCCTCCTCTTAGAAACTGGGAGGAACAAACTTTTTTTTCAATGGTAGTTGGCTCCTGATCTGTTGGCCTTCCTGACCTCACATTTTCTGTTAATACACAACACCTTAAAACAACCCCTTTGTTGACAAGAGCCTGCAGTTACACATCCCAGGTACTGCGCTCTTTTGAAAAACAAAACAAAACACTGACACATTCCATTCTCACATCATTGCCATGAGGGAGGTATACTGTTGTCACCCCCATTTTAGACAGGGGAAACCGAGGCACAGAAGGGTGAAGTATCTTGTCTAAAGACACACAGCTCAAGTGCTGTGCTTGGATTGGAACACACGGTCTCTGGCTCCAGGGTCAATATGAGGCCACTCTCCATGATTTGGCCACATCTGGAATGATAATCGTGGGGAAAGTAAGCTGAGCTCTTTAAAGTCCTCATCTGTGAGGCATGAGGTTAGCGGGTGGCCCCCCCAGCATATAGCACGTGCAGCTGCGTCTCGGGGGTTTGTCGCCCCGCGTCTCCCGGAACCGGGGCTGGCTGGCTGGGTGCTTCCCAGTCCAGAGAGTGGCAGCGACTGTGGAGCAGCACCTGTCACATCTCTGCTCTGTGCTCCTCTCCCCCACCTCGTCCCCGGATTTTCAAAGGTGCCCCTGCTATTTGTATTTCAGAAGGACTCACCCCAAACCATGGAAGCGGCGAGGGAGACCAGGCCTAGAGCGAAGAGCCACATCATAGGGAAGGACAGCAGCTCCAGGGCCTGCAGGTCTCTTTAATGCTGTGCTGGTCCCACCCCCTCAGCTCCGTCCTCCCCGTCCCGTCCCCACCCCCCTCAAGCCCTCCCTCTTCCAAAATCGCCCGGGGCTTCTGTTGTGACANGCACTTAGGGGCCAATGTGCAGTGAGGAGAGTCCAATACCTTACCTGAAGAATCCCCAGATGCCCAGGCGGTACTGAATGGTCACCACCACCACGTTTTCATGGGCAGCGAGGACTTGCCCATTGTAGGTTGATGCCCCACCCACTATCAGACCACCTCCGTGGATCCACACCATCACCTGTACAGGGAGAAAGCAACCACTGGTTACAGGAAGCAGAGCTGGGAAGGACCTCAAGAGATTGTCTGGTTTGGTCACCTACCTCTTGGCTGTGACTCCAGGAGGCCGTTCGGCCAAGTCCATCCGTCTCCAGAAAAGCTGGAGCAGGCAGGCACTTTCCTCCCCGATTCTCCCAGCTGGGGCCAGGCCACCACCCCAGTCACTGCACCCTGGCTGCCCCAGCCTGTCTCCCCAGCCCCAGTGCCACCTCCTCCCAAACCTCTTCATGCTGAGCATACCATCACGGGAGCGGCTAAGGCGTCACCTTCTCCCCAACACTCCCATCGTCCTCCTGTCTGGACCCCTCACCCAGCTCAGCACACTCTGCCTGTATTTGAAGCCCTTGCATAATATTTTAGCTTCATCTCAGTTACCTCTTGTGTGGTGAACCCATCTTCTCTCGTGTGTGTGGACGATGATCTCAAGAAACACATGTGCTGCCAGTGGTATCTTCCCTAATATTCCTTCTCTCTCCCTCTGCATTCCTAAATCTCACCCACCTTCCAAAGCCCAGCCTAAAGCCCACCTCCTCCAAGAAGCCCTCAGTCATCTGACGAACATGACCTTAGAACCTACAGGGCTCTCTAAATCAGAATTGAGGATGAGTGTGGACACAACTCACAATTAATGGCTCTTGCATTTAAAGAGCTCACTTAGCAGGGAAGTGAGAGTCGCGAAAATAGCATTGTAATTGTTTTGTTCATGAAAAATAAAAGAACTCTTCACACGAACTATGTGCCAAGTACTATTCTAAGCTCTTTAAAACAAACCATTCATGAGAGAGGGACAACTATTGTCCCATTTACCAGACAGGAAAACTGAGGCACCTACCCTGTCCTAGGTCACGCAGCTACTAAGTGGTGGCAGT
>NW_017731829.1:177560-181148 GCF_001890085.2 Hipposideros armiger
GTAAAGGCAGTCTTCAGAAAAGGTGATAGGGATGTTCTCCTTAGTGTTGGTAAGAAGCTCTGAGATCACTTGGCCCATCACTGCGTCTTGAGAGCACCTGGGAGGCGGGTGGGGAGAAAAAAAGTCTTCAGGCTCAGCCAGCTGTGAGCAAGGGACACCTGCGGCCAGGCTGGGCCTTGAACTGGGAGCTCTAGGCCTGTAGAGCTGTTTTTACCAGGCTGAAGGCACTGGAGTGGGGAGGATATTATCTGAGTGGGGGGTGGGACTGGAGGGGTGCCTGGGGCTCCCTAAGGTCTCCCAGAACAGTGTATGGTGAAAAGTCCTGTCACCTCTCCCCATCCTGGAGCCTTCTGATGGACTGGGTCAGGGAGATGAGGCTGCCTAGCCACTGCCCCACCTGGGAGATGGTGCAGCCCGGCTCGGGTGGGCTGCCACGGTGAGTGCAGGGCGCCACGTTCCTTCACCAGGTAAACCAGGTGGTCAACCCCCTGGGAGACTTCTATAAACCATGAGAAGTCACTCAAATGGCGGACATTTGGGGCCTGCAAAAGGCCAGGGGTGGAATATTTGTAGGGTAACATCAGGGGAGCTGCCTCGGCCACTAATTTGCTGGGTGACCTTGGGTGAATTCCTTCCCTGCTCTGAGCCCCAGTCTGCCAAGTCTAAGTGAGGAGAGTGATTCCTACATGGGATTTGCAGCCCTGCCATGCCAAGATTTGATCATCGACCCGTCCATCCCAGGCAAACGCTGCTGGTTGACCTAATAACAGATCTTAAGGACCCAGCAGAGATTATGATTGGTAACCTTTACGGAGCCTTCCCAGCATACCGGGTATTGTCTTAAGCACTCCTTATGTACTAAGTCATTTAACCCTGAGATCAGCCCCATAACGTAGGTCCTATTATCATCCCCATTTTAGAAATGAGAAAACAGGCACAGAGGGGTTAGAGAACCTGCCCAAGGTCACACAGCCAGTCAGGTCCATGTTATGTAGTGCTTATATTTTCAAGGACATTCTAAGCAACATCTCTGTGTCTCAATGTACCCAGAAAGTGGACATCGCAGTCTCTGGTATGCGGATGAGGTAAGTGAGGCGCTAAGGTCCCTGGATGACACAGCTGTTAAGTGGCAGAGCCGGAGCCTGCAAAGATGACCGCCTGCTTTCCATCCTGGGGGACCTTCCCCACATCACCAAGAGCAAGAGGCATAATATTCATAAAAGAAGAAATTCAAACGGCAAAAAAAGGGGAAAAGAGTTCAACATAACTAGTATTTAACTGCAGAACAAATAGCAAAATTATATAATTATTAATATTAATCATATTGATATTAATTAAAATATTATAATTGATGATTAACAACTTAAGATATAAACATCAATAATTATTTTGCCTATCCAATAGCCAAAAGCTATTTTTTTAGTAACCCTAAGCATTGCCATAGATTCAGTAAATGGAGGTTTTCATGTATTAATGGAAGGCGTGTGCTTGGAATACTAGTGGGGGAAAGTTTAACAAAAGGTACATACTCTTTGACTCAGAAATGTCATTTATTGACACGTACCCAAAGGTATTTATGAATGTGTGTAAAGATTTAGGTACAGGATCCGTATCACAGCGCTACTTGTATTATCTAAATCAAGAACAACATAATGACCCCCAATAAAAGACTGTGTGAATAAACTGTGATTCCATACTCAACCCAACACAGCTATTAAATGTCAGGCTGTGGTTTCAATGACCGAGAATGATGCTCATGATATACTGCTTATGAGTGAGCAAAGCGGGCACCCAAACTACCCGTGCAGTGTGATGCTGTTTAAGGGAAGAGATACGCAACAGATAACAGGTGGAAAAGACAAACTGGAATAGGAACAGCAGTTCTCTTTAGGTGGTGGATTCATATATGATTTTCATTTTCTTACCGTTACTTACCTGTATTCCCTCACTTTTCTGTAATAAGCTTGTATTGTGTATGACATTTGCAATCAGGGAATAAAAACAGTGACTATCATTTTTAAAAGAAAGGAAAGAAGGAAGGAAGAAAGGGAGGAAAGGAGAGGAGATTAGAAAAGAGAACAGAAGGATGACTGGGACACACCAACCATTGCTCTCTTGTGACTAGGTAGCTAGACACCCCTGGGAATGGAGAACTTGCCCGGTTAGCACTCCCACCCCCACACCTCCTGGCCCACCTGACTCCCCAAATATGACAAAGTTCAACACAGGAGAATAAATAGATTCGTTACTTCTGATCTCCGTCACCTGCTCCATTTTAAATTTTGTTTCCAAAGCACTCATTATATTCTAACATACTATATAACCTATTTCTTAATTTGCATATTGTTTATTATCTATCTCTCCCTGCTAGAATGCTGGCTCCATGAAGGTAGGAATATTTGTTTCATTCACTAATGGGTCCCAGGAACCCAGAACATGCTTGGCACACAGTAGGTGCTCAGTAAATATTTGCTGAACGCTGTGAGTGTTCTGGAGTGTTTTTTGGGGGTCTACAATATCTCAAGGATTCCAGAATCAAGTGTAAGCCACTCAGAGCTTGCCTGGCTCGTTCCTGCACGCCTCTGAGGCAGACATTCCCACCGAAAGACGCCAAAGCCATTCCCGGGCTTACATAGGCGGGTAAGAGGTGGTGTTCTTCACGGAGTGCCACGGTTCTGCAGGCTGCGGAGGCGCAAACCTCAGGGATCCAAGAGGAGGCTTGGCAAAGGGGACTCCCAGGAAAACGGCCACAGGCTGTGCAAATCCTTCCAAGCTGGCATACTTCCCCAGGACCTTGCCCTGCACGGTGCCCACAACAGGTGGTGAGGGTGGGTGCCCTGTGGACATGGAGAGGAAATGAAAACACATCAGCGGTGAAAGGTTTGAACTGGGCTCCAGGTGGGTCTTGCCACTTTCGGCTGGTGACCTTAAATGAGTCACCTCAAGTCTCAGGCCTCAGTTTCTTCTTCATTAAAACCGAGGTGAGGTGAACTCGCCTTCCTACCTCATAGCGCTCTCTGAAGTAGCAAATTGGAATTGGGGGTATAACAGCAAAAGTGAAAAATAAATGCAAGGAGAGCTTCTGGGGGAGAACAAGATATTCGGGTTCCACTCTTAGAAACCTCTGGAAAGAATTACCCATTAGGATCCTGGCCCTGAGCTGCACGCTGGAGAAAAGGATGAACAAGAGGCAGCCCCTCTTCTCAGAAGTCTGAACCTTGGAAGACGAGTGAGCCACATACATACTTGACCCTACTGCTGGGATGAGAGTGGTCAGTGGCCTGAGAGGTACCAGGAAGGCGTTACAGGAGTTCAAAGAGGGAGCAAGGACTTCTGATCGGTGGCATCGCAGAGGGGGTGACTTTGGTGCTAAGACTTGCAGCAGGGGAGGACACAGCAAGCAGAGATGCAACAGGGGGTCTGAGGTATCAAGCAGAGAAGAGAAGGCGCAGAGGCCAGGCCCTGAGACACCAGCATGCAAGGCCTGCCTGACGCAGAGCGAATGGCCCATTCGGACCAGAGGGATCTATGGCGAGTGGAACACAGTCCTGGAAGGAGAGAAGTTCATGTCTGCAAGGGCCTCGAATG
>NW_017731829.1:185658-190693 GCF_001890085.2 Hipposideros armiger
CCAGAGGTTGGGAACCCCGCTGAGTGACATTGGGGAGTCCTTTCTGGAAAGGGGCTGGTGAGAGGCAGCGGTGGCTATGGATGAGGTAATCTCTCATGCCTTGTCCACCCTGGACCAAAATTCTGTGAGACTAGAATTCTGACACTTTCCCATACAGCCTGGACATAGGCAGTGTTCCTGGAACCTCAGTTATTCTCAGACTAACATCACATTTTTTGCCATATCTGCATACCATGAGTACTATTATTAACTGTTTTCCTTAAATGGGTTAATTTTTTTTTTTTTACTTTCAAGAATAAAAAGGCAATTTTATATAATTTCCACAAATGGACGACTTGTATAATTTGCCATGAGTAAAGGTAGGCATGGAAAAACGTGTGATTGTATTTTTTAAAATTAAAATGACAGAAAAAATAAAAAGTGAACACGGAATTACTTACTCACATAAGTAATAACGCCTCTCATTGATTTTCAAAAGTGTATACTCGAAAATAAGTTACTCAATGGGAAAAGCGAACTGTGGATGGTCAGTTGGTGATATAAGGGCAGAGACGACCTTGTCCGCCATCATGACCACCAGTTAGGTGACCAGACACTGTCTTGGTCGAGGGTCATCGTTATTGCAGCCATTTCCTTGGAGCTCTAGGGAACATTTTCCTTTTGACACTCAGATCATTGGGAAGAAATCAGAATATGTTCACACTTCTCAAGGTCCGTGATGTAATTAGGTGGTTGGACTCCCTGCTGGGGACAATGTGTCCTAGGACTGACTGAGGCAGAGCCCCTGGGTGAAATTTTGGCCTGGGGGTGGGTCCCAGGTGGCGGGGGAGAGCTGCACTCCCCATGGGCATAAGCGGTCATCCTGCATGACGAAAACTACTGGTGTTCAGGCCATCTCCATCAGACACGCGGGACTGCCTAATTTAGCTCCTGCTGAGTAAGCATCCGGGTATTGTAAAATACCCAGAAGTTGACAAACTTTTTCTATAAAGAGCCAGCTGGTAAATATTTTAGGATTTTCAGGTCATAGAGTCTCTGAGGCAACTCCTCAATTCCACTGTTGTAGCAAAAGCCACATAGACAAACCCAGGCAAATGGGCACAGCTGTTTCGGTAAAACTTTATTTTAAAAACAAGTGCTGGACTAGATTTGGTGCATGGGTCAGAGTTTGCAGACTTCCTGACCTACATGGTGGCGGCTCTGCCATCTTCACCTCCTGGTTTCTAATGTTGTCGTGGGTGTTGATTCTAGTTTGCTGGAGTGGCTAGGAGCATGGAGGAGTGAACATGGGGGATGGGGAGTTGGGCCAGGCCTGGATGTGGCACTCCTCACTTCCGCTCACATTTTACTGCAAAGAACTTAACCACGTGGCCAATCTCATTGCAAGGAAGGTTGGGAAATGTGGTCTGACTGTGCACCAAAGATAATAGGATGGATTTAACGGACAGCTAGAGATTCCTGCCACAAATAATACCCATTCAATCATAGACTGGATATTAGGGATTTTCCCCCCGATACATAGCAAAATAAATACATAACCATGATATAAATGCTTTAAAGTTTTTTTTCACGCCATCTAAAATGACCTGGCAAAACTCCAGAAATAAGTGTACTATGCATTAGTAAACACCGACCTTTTGTATTTTTTTAATTTAAATTACCAGATCCTGATTGTAAACCCAGTCCCTGCTTGCTCTATAAAAGTTCCCTTCAAACTTTTAAGAATCAAAAAGGAAAATGAGTGAAGAACGCATAAAAATTTAGGCCCAGAAAAGTTAAGACTGAATTCTAGTTCGCCAAGTGCTCAGCAAACTCAAATTATTATTATAGAGTTTACAGAGATACCTGGGTGAATACACTGACCTCAGACTAAAGAAGCATTTTGTGTATTTTCTTACCCCAAGAACTGTCAGAGTTTATTAGTGCCCCAAACTGGTCCATGAGTTCTTCTGATTATCCTGGGCATTCAGAGGTGGGCAGGATTTGGAGGAACACAGAAGAAGAGAGGACATTAGCAGTGGTGCCAGGTGGGTTTAGAGGCTTCTTGGGGAAGTCAGCAGGGGCTGGAAGGGCAAATAGAGATCAGAGGGCTTGCATGCCAAGCCGGCTCTCTCGCCTAAACAATGGGGAGCACTGAAAGGCTTTAATCCTGAGAATGACAAGATACAAAGGGCATTTCCAAAAGTAGAAATCTGGCAGAAGCAGGTAAGCCACTGGATGCTTCTGGAAAGGAGCCTCCTTCATACTCATTGGGAGGGTAGAAGGTGAGCTCTCCTTTCCGAAACGGCTCAGTTCTCTGCATGTAAAAGCTGGGCCTTTGGGGCTCCCACAGGCCTCCGCAAGAATTATGACACAGCATCTCAAAACTGCTGAACTGCACAAAGGTTTGCAAATCCCGGATTACTGACGCTGGTCCTCGATTCTGGGTTTAGTAGGTCACAGGAGTCACACAGAAGTTGTAACCCTCTGAGATCCCCTAAATCATGGTCTGTCCTGTGCCTCCTTATCTTTCAATGGAAGCATGTTAGGAACGTGTTGGGGGTGGGCACAAGTGCGTGGGGGAGGACAAGTCAGTCCACGGCACCCCCATCCCATCACCCAGGTACACTGAAATGACATACACTGACAGGTGTCATTTCAGTGTACCAATAAGCAGGAACATCAAGGCATGCAAAGTAAAACCAGATACTCCGTTTGCCCCTAGAAAATTGGCAAGGATTTTTACCTCTACGATTTTAGTGTCCACGCCAAGTACTTGCAAAGAGTATAGAAAAACAGAAACCTCACTCCAGATATGTGAGATAAACTAGTGCAGGCTTTCTTGGGGGCAGTTTGGCAAGATCTATCCAAACGCTTAAAAGGGGCATCTCTATTGCCTTAGCTCGTCTCTGTCTGGGGATAATTCTGAATGAGCCCAAAGGTGTCTGTATCCGATGGTTCTCCTCAGTGATATTGACAGTGGTAAACGCTGTGAAATAACCTAGTGACCAAAAATAGTAAATGGTTAAATAACTTATTAAGTAGTCTTACTATGGGATGATATGTGGCTGTCAAAAAAAGAGAAACATATATAATACTGTTTTTAATTGTTCGTTAATAAAGCAGTTCTCCAATTCTTATTAAAAAAGAACTAGGCTCTTGCATTTATTTCCACTCCCTCCCCAAATTCTTCTAAAAGGATGTAAAATAAAGTCTTTAAAGGCACAAGGAAGAGGAGGTGATGGAAGAGATGATGGCAGCAGTATCTTGGAAGTTGGCTAATGAAGAGAACAGTGACAACTGCTTTTTGAGTATAGAAAGTGAAAGTCAATGCATGGGGTAGGAGGGAGCCCCCAGACAAAGGGATTCAAAATGGGGACAGCAGAAAACCCTCTGGGTTCACAGTTACCAGGTACCTGTGGAAGGGGCGTGAAGACACCCCCTCACTGTGCACACATCCCTAGGCCAGAGTTTCCACATGGGCTCTGCCTCTGCCAGTCCTAGAGAAGGACTCACTCCAGGGAATCCAATCAGATGATTACAACAGAGCTCAGAAGCCTTCGCAGCATAGGACGATTTTTGTCCAGAAATCTGAGTGTCAAAAGGAGGACGTTCCCTGAAGCTCAAGAAATGGCTGCAGTAGGCTCGACCCTGATGAAGCCAGTGCCTGGTCACCTACCTGGGGGTCATGATGGTGGACAAAGTTGTTCCCGCCCTTATGTTGCTGACCATCAATGGTCCACTGGTCCTACCGAGCAAACTTATTTTCGGGGATGCCATTTGTAAATCAGCTAATAAAACGAAGCAAGGAAACACACAGTAATTAATAAGAATAACGTTAGCAGTTCTCCAGAAAATACCAGGGATTGACAAACAACATGGAGCCGCTGGAAATCTCTCCATCGGCTGGTAGGAGGGCAAATGTGCACAGCTGCTTTGGAAAACTCGGGGAGTGTCTGATAAAGCTGACGTCTGTGACCCCCGTGACCCAGCAAAGGCGCTGGTAGATAAAAATACCCAGGAGAAATGCATTCCAGTAGTCACTAAAGGACATGTTCTGGAATATTCATAATATTCTATTCGTAATAACCTGACACTGAAAACTATCCAAATGCCCAACAAGAGCAGAATGGGTAATTGATGGCATAGTCACACAAACAATAACTCCACAGCAATGATAAGGAACAAACTACAACCAAATACTATATGGAGAGTATCATAAATATGACTTTGAGAGAGAGAAGCCAGAGGCAGGGGTACATGGTTCAGTGCATAT
Source organism: Hipposideros armiger (assembly GCF_001890085.2). NCBI lineage: Eukaryota > Metazoa > Chordata > Mammalia > Chiroptera > Hipposideridae > Hipposideros > Hipposideros armiger. The sequence goes on from NW_017731829.1 coordinate 189,914, forward strand.
GAAGCACAACACCCAGAAAAATGACAACATGCTGTTAGAAGTCAGGACAGCAGCTACTGTCATGGATAGATGGGTGGGGGGCAGGGCCTGGGCCTGAGCTTGCGATGGCTTCTGGGTGCTGGTCTTCTGTACCTTGATCTGGGTGCTGGTTACACAAGCACGGTCAGTCAGTGAAAATTCATCAAGACACACACTATATTGCATACATGTAATATATAATTTATATCATAGTATATATTATATTACACTCTCTATATACAGAGGGTGCCAAAAAATGTATACACATTTTAAGAAAGGAAAAAACTGTATTAAAATTGCAATGCTCAATATATACCAATAACAACAGATGAATACAAGTCACATGTGACTTCTGCAATTACAAGAGGTGCTCAAAGTGGTTACTATCAGAGTCCAGACACTTCTGATTACCGCAAACTACTGCTTGAGCAACATTGACCAAAGTGTCCGCTTGTATACATTTTTTTGGCACCCCCCGTATATACTTTCTTATATGTATATTATATACAATTAGAAACTTAAAAATTTCTACTAACTCTTAAGAGCTTATTATCAAATACAGGAGGCAAGATTGTTATAGATAAAATTACCAAAGACTATAAAAATTATAGAAATAGGACAGAATGTAAATAGTCAAATGTGCAATTATTTTCATCAGGACCCTATTGTGTGTACTAATAGAAATCCTACTCAAACTTACCTAAAGTGCGAGAGACCAGCTCCCACAGGTCCAGGGGTTCCCTCAGGTGGAGACAGCTGCGG
>NW_017731829.1:191626-192971 GCF_001890085.2 Hipposideros armiger
GATAACTTCTCAAGGAGCAAAAGAGAAAAAGAAAGGCAGGAGCAGAGAAAGCAAGGTTAAGAGGGAAAGAGGAGAGTGGAGCACTCCGGAAGTGGACGTTATCAGGGGGTTGGTCTTCGTCCAAAATTCCACCTCCTGCTCTTTCAACCTCTGTCCTACACTGAGGTTCAAGTCCAGCTGCAGGTACTGCTCCGTCTGATTGTAGGCCGGCCACAAAAGCAGGCCTTCCTCATTAGGGTCCCTGGGAGTGAGCAGAAACAGGGGTGAGGCTTCCATCCCCAAACACCCGGCCGGGTTGGCTGCAGGGGAGGTCTGGACAAGGTGAGCTCAAGCAACCTTGCCAATAGCAGCCATGCTGCGCGCTTGGTTGGCCCCCTGGGTACCACTGTGCATCTGTGGCCCAGCTTCCATCAAACCTTCGCTGGCCTTTATCCTCCTGTCCATCCTTTAAGACTCAATTTGAGCTCCAACCCATCCATGGAGCATAGCCATCTCTTTGACAATGAATTGCTTTGTATTTTGACACAATCAAGTAACAAATTAGGTTTTCCTCTCTCTGCTCCTTTCTCCCTTCCCAGGGAACAAAACGAGGTGCACTCTTAACACAAGCTCTTAGCACAACGCAGGGCTCTGACCCCATAGGCCTGTCTCAGCTGTGTGAAGGGAGGTTCATCTTGTATATGCGTTCTCTGGGGCAGCGCCCACCTCCCACCATCTCCCCACCTCTGCCCAGGGAAAAACCTTGACTTGCAACCAGGGCCTGAGCTGGGAGGGCGAATTGGGCTTTGAGATCCGACAGAAAAGTCCAGAGTCCAAGGCACCCTTGAGGGAAGCAGAAGGAACAGGGGGCCCTTGGGGAAGGGACTCTTTTGTGCCCATCTGAGGCGAGCTCCTGGGGACTTGACGGGCATATACAAACAATAGGAAAGAAAAAAACTGCTGGCCCCAACCTGTGCTCTGCCTGTGGGTTGAGTCATTTCAGTTAGACTTTTCCGGCAACGACTCGTACTTCTCCCCTTTCCAAACGTTACAAGGAAAAGGGACAAGGATAAATGGTATTGGTTTGTGATTTAACTGTTTTCCCTGGTTTTCTTTTCCTACCAAGTTCTACAGTATCCCATCACAAGCACCCCAAGGAGACTCCGAGTAGAGAGAAGCATGTTTCCCCTTTCATGCTGCTGCCCTCTGCTGGACATTCATAAATTCACAGGGGAAGACACTGGGTTTGCTTTTGGAGTTGCGTTTGATTTGATTGGGGGAGACAAAGGATTTTCTGTAAATAAATAAATATTTAATTTACAACAAGGAAGTAAATATTTTATGCTTTTACAGTGATGGAAAAGCA
>NW_017731829.1:196726-200296 GCF_001890085.2 Hipposideros armiger
CTCAGAGGCATCCTGGCTACCAGCTTCCTGAGCGCCCTCTGAAGGCCAGCTAGACACAGACAAGAGTTTAAGCGGACATGTTTTTACGCACGTAGAATAACAGACACGAGTTCTGCACCTTTCATTTTGCTAAAATGCTATCTAGGAGGTAGTGCCACAATGTTGCCTATAGAGCTTTCATTTATTGTTCTATAAATATGTATAGATGCAATTATATATAAATATATAATTCGGGTATCCACTGCTCTATTAATGGATCTTTACATTATTTCCAGGCGTTTGCTGGTAAAAACAATGCTTTAGTATGCATGTATATTTTTGCACATATGGAAAGCATAATTGCACCAAAAATCCTAGAAGCTGAATTGCTAAGTTAAAGACCGTATGCATTTCAAATTTTCATGGTTTTCCATTACTTTATGAGGTTGTCTGTTTCCCTACACCTGCTTGAAGAGTTATGTCAAGCACATGTTCTTCCCAACCCTGACCAATGAAAAACGATTCCTCAGTCAAGGGAAGTTTGCAGTCCTCTTGCTGTGAGTGAGGTTGAGTAGATTTTCATGTTTAAAAGCCATTCGTGTTTCCTTTCCCATAAACTGTCTATATCTGTTACCCGGTTTTTTACTGGGTTGTTCCTTTCCTCATTGATATTAGGAGCTCTTTAGATATCAAGGCATATGTCGTTCATTTTTTCCAGTTTGGAGGGTCCATGTGCTCATCAAATACTGCAGACTCAGTAATGGTTGCTGAGTAATAATAGTAGTAACATTTAGTAAGCACTCACTATGTGCTTATGACAATTCTTTCATTTAGTCCTTATGACAACCTATGAGATAGTTGTTATTATCTGTATTGTAAGATGAGAATAAATAATGAAACAATGAATAAACCACTGTGCACAAAAAGACACTGTTTGGCAGACTCTGTTCTTATCTTTGAGAAGCCAGCATGAACTGGTTAAAAGCTTGTATTGTGCTATTTTTTAAACTAAATGTTTTAGTGATATCACCTGTGTATAGTTCCTATAGCTTTCTCTATTGATCACCTCATCTGATTGGCTTGTTCTTTCAGGCATTGGACAGGTCATAATTTCAGGAATACGTGAGCTAACCTCACCAGTAACAGTTCATAAGCGTTTACATTAGATCTCCTGGACCCAGACCCCTTTGAGCTGGAATTATGAAAAACCAGGTCCTTGCCTGTTAAAGCCCTGGGTGGTAGCCCCATGGGAGTTCTGAAAAGGGCAGGGAGGGTAAGACCAGCAGTCAGAGAGATGGAAGAAAGTGGTTCTAATAGTTTTTAAAAATTATACTCCCCAAATGCCCACCTCTATAGGCCTCAGTACAAAGAGAAACACTCATCAGGCAAATCTTGGCAGCCCTTTTTCATCCTGGTTTCTAAAAAATACGAGTAGGGAGCATTTTCCAGGGGAAGGTTGTATCTTTAAACCATAGATTAAATAAGTAAATTAAAATGACTCCTCCGAGCTCTTGCATAGTGTTGGGGCTGGTGAGGGGCTTCGTGCTAAGGGTGGGGAGTCGTGTCCTCTGCCCAGCTCATCCCCAAGCTTATGTTCCTGCAAGAGCAGCGGCCCGAGGCCAGTCCCTTACCGAACATGACAATGTCGCCCTTGAGGAAGGCACCACCAAAGACAAAGCGAACTTCATCCGAGTGATCGGCTTTGACGAAAGCTGGCTTCGTGTCATTGAAGCACCGGGGCCGGTGCTGAAACTCGTAGAAGTAAACAGGTGCGCCAGCATCTGCAGAAAGGTAGGAAAGGGCCTGTGGCAGGCAGGCAGGCAGGCAGGCCAGGGGAAGCCGGGGCTGGGCCTACATCCCTCCCATCTAGTCCTGGACGCACAGACCCAGCGGTCGGACAGCCCAGAGACGAAAGGGGACTTGAACCAGGCTAACTTCCCTCTTCCTTATTTGATACTAGTGTTTCCTGCTCCAGGGGACCCTAATACCTCTGGTGACAAAGAATTCACTGCCCTGTGGGGCAGCCAGAGAACGCAAGAGTTCTACTCAGAAAAGCCCTCATACTGACCCAAGATCTACCTCTTTGGGACTTGCGCTCACTGACCCCAGTTCAACGGTCTGGAGAGAAACAGAACAAACGTATTCCCTGCTTCCAAGATGTTCCATGTGTCCTACATTCCTTCACCTCTCTTCTCTCAAAGGTCTTTGCTCTCTAATTTTCTCCCTCCTTCTCTGATCATTTTCTTCTCTACGGGATCACTGCAAACATGCTCTCCCANCCTAATTATACCTCTGAGTGAAATGAAAAAAGCAGGATGCCAAGTGGCATTTATATTTCAACTTTACTCGGTAATACATCTGATTGCACGTGGACAGGAACAAGTGGGAGAGCAGAGCCCTGTAGCTAGAGGACTTGGAAATACGCTCTGTCTTGCAAGACATCTACCAAAATTAGAGCCATATTTGAGGATGCTGGGACTGCGTGAAGTATATAAATATGTAATGTTATCTAATATGATAGTATTTTTAAAAATTAGTTGAGTGGTGTTTTCGAGCTGTTAGTTTAGTCAAATATCAATGTAGAAATTAGTTCTCTGCAGCTGCAGCGGCAATTGCAGTTCCAGCTTGCTTGCATGTGGTTCAGTCCCTCTTCCTAGACCACAATGTAGCCTGAGCATCACTGACCCACCCCTCCCACAAACACCTAAACCAGAGACAATCCAACAGCCTAAGGCCATCTCCTGAGGCCTGGCAGGAAGAGTCCTGCTCTGGAAAGACAAGAGACTCCAGGCCTGGTTTTCACTTGCTACTAACTCCCTGGGGGGTCTTGGGGGAATCCCTTCACCCCTCCACAGGTTACTGTAAAATGAGAGGCCAGGGGTCCAAGCTTAAATGCCTTCAAGGGTCAGGCAATGTCAGTGAGTGAGACAGGACAGGCACAAGGCTAAGGGGAATAGTGAGGACTGTGGAAACTTGGGAGCTCATGCCTTTGTAAAGGGGGTAGCCACGACTCAGTTCCTGCAGATTGCTCTATCAGGGTCACTGAGAACGGTTGTGTAGGTTGTGCACTGCACAGGGGCACTACTTCAGAGGCGGGATCGTTCACATCATAGACGTAGATGTTTATCAATGACAAGTTTCCTGGAAGATGGCTGTAGGGATTTTGAGGAAAGAACACCTGCTAATATGAACACAGGTGCTGTACGGGCTGCCAGAAGCCCTGTTCCCACGTGCAGCTCCAATGGTGCCTATTGCCAGATCTTCTTCCTTGTTTTTGTTTTTTTTTCTAGAGGAGCTAGAAACATGACTTTTAAGGTGAAATTCCTCTAATTTAAAATTAGTTGGAAACTAATTTCAAAACATTTTTTGACATTATGTTGGCAAAACAAATCACTTCTGAGGGCCAGGTTCGGGCTATGAGTTGGGGATCTTTGACCCAAACGAACCCCAAGTTACTGGCATCTTAGAAGTTCTCCTATGCACTTCATGTGTAACCTTGAAGCCATCACAAAGGAAAATGAATTACTGTGGTCAGTTATATCAAGATATAATAGAGGTTATATGGATATAAAATGTAAAAGTGTACCCTTT
>NW_017731829.1:205531-224676 GCF_001890085.2 Hipposideros armiger
TCTTGTATTCATTGCCTCTGCTTCCTCTCCTCTCATTCTATCTTTTAACTGCAGTACCATTTATGGACACCAAAAAGCATAGGTTTTAACAGTACAATTTGGTAAGTTTTCACAGATGTATATATACACAGTCATGTAACCGCCACCCGAGTCAGGACATAGAGTATTTCCATCGCCCCCAAAAGTGCCCTTGTGTCTCTGAGTCACTGTACCAAGAGACAGTGTTTCCATTTTGCCTGTGTTTGACCTCCGCATAAATGCAATAGCACAACAGGTACTCTTTTGTGTCTGGCTATTTTTGCTCAGCAGAATGGTTTCTGAGATTCATCCATGCTGTGGCACGTTATCAGCCGTCGATTCCTTTTGATCACCAGGCAACATGCTATTGCATGAATGTGGATGCGTAATAGGCAAGGTGTATGTTTAGCTTTGTAAGTTTTCCAGAATGGTTGCGCCATCTTCCATTCCCACCAGGAGGGTGCTGAGATCCCACATCTGTGGCAATACGTCCTGGTAGGGCTTGTGTTTTCACTGTTAGTCATTCCAGTAGGTGTAAATGAATGCCTCATTTGGGGTTTACTTTGCATCTCCCTGGTGACTAAAAACATGGAGTTCTTTTTCGTATGGTTTTTGGCTTTCATATACCTTTTTTTGCAAAGTGTCTTTTCAAGCCTTTTACTCATTTGCAATGGAATTGTTTGTCTTTGCATTACTGAACTGTAAGAGTGCTTCTTTTATTCTGGATATGAATTTTTGGTCAGATAATTAATTGTACTGGAAATATTTTCTCCCAGTCTGTGGCTTGCCTTTTCATTTTCTTAATAGCACTGGGTTATTTTTTGTTGTTGTCTTTGTTTTTAGGTAAAATACACCATTTTAACCATTTCAAAGTGTGTAAATCAGTGGTTTTTAGTGCATTCAAGATGTTATGTATCTATCACCACTAGCTAGGCCCAGAACACTTTCAGCACCCCAAATGGAAACCACAAACCAATTAAGCAGTCACTCCCCATTCGCTCTTCCTCCCCCCATAAACTTTATAACTCTACAGATTTGCCTATTTTGGATGTTTCATATAAGTGGAATCACACATGTAGCCTTGTGTGTCTGGCTTCTTTCACTTAGCATAATGTTTTCAAGGTCCATCCAGACTGTAGCACGAGTTACTGCCTCATTTCTCGTTATGGCCAAATAATCCATTGTATGGAGGTACCTACCACATTTTGACTATCCATTCATCAGTTGATAATGGACATTTGGGTTGTTACCACTTTTTGGCTACTCTGAATAAGGATGCTCTAAACATTCATGTGCCATTTTTGTTTTCAATTATCTTGGGTATATCCCTAGGAGTGAAATTGCCGGGTTATATGATAATTCTATGTTTAACATTTTGAGGAACAGCCAAACTTTTCCACAATGGGCGTACCATTTTACATTTCCACCAGCAGATTACGAGGGTTCCAGTTTCCCCACATTCTCAATAGCATTGTTATTTTCTTTTGTTATTGTTTGTTCTTTTATTACAGCCACGCTAGTAGCTGTGAAGTGGTGTCTCATTGTGGTTATAATTTGCATTTCCCTAATGACTAATGATGTTGAGCATCTTTTCATGTGCTTATTAGCCATATGTATATCTTCTTTGGAGAAATGTTCAATCCTTTGCTCATTTTTGAATTGAGTTGGTTGGTTTTTGGTGTTGAGTTGTAACAGTTCTTTATAAATTCTGAACAATAGACCCTTATCAGATATATGATTTGCAAAGGTTTTCTCCCATTCTTTGAGTTATATATCTACTTTCTTTAGGTTAACCTTTGATACACAATAGTTTTTAATTTTGATGAAGTCCAATTTACTTATTTGTTCTTTTTTTTATTGTGCTTTTGGTGTTATATATATTCATAGCCAAATCTGATGTCATGGAAATTTGCCCCTATGCTTTCTTCTAAGAGGCTTACAATTGCAGCTCTTACACTTAGGTCTTGGAACCATTTTGAATTAATTTTTGTATACAGTGTAAGGAGAGGGTCCAACTTCATTCTTTTGCATGTGTCATCCAGTTACCCCAGCACCCTTTGTTGAAAAGACTACTCTTTCCCCACTGAATGGTCTTGGCAGCCTTATCAAAGCAATAGGCCATAGGTCTATAGGTTTATTTCTGGACTCTCAATTCTATCCCATTGATCTATCTGTCCATCCTGTGCCAGCACTGCATTGTCTTGATTACTGTCGCTTTGTAGTGAGTTAGTTTTGAAATCAGGAAGCATGAATCTTCCAAGTTTGTTCTTTTTCAAAATTATTTTCGCTATTCTTGGCCCTTTGAAATTCCATATAAATTTCAGGATCAGCTTATCCATTTCTGCAAAAAAGCAAGTTGGCGTTTTGATAGAGATTGCATGAATGTAGGGATTATTGCCATCTTGACAATATGAAGTCTTCCAATCTATGAACACAGATATCTTCCTATTTATTCTTTAATGTCTTCCAACAATGTGTTATAGTTTTCAGTGTACAAGTCTTATACCTTCTTGGTTATATTTATTCCTAAGTATTTGATTCTATTTGATGCTATTATAAATGGAGTTGTTTTCTTAACTTCATTTTTGGATCATTCATTGCTAGTGTGTGGAAATACAATCAATTTTTGTATATTGATCTTGTATCCTGACACTTTGCTGAATGTGTTTGTTTATTAGCTTTTATAGGTTTGGGTGGATTCTTTAGAATCTTCTATGTATAATATCATGTCATCTGTGAATAGAGACAGTTTTGCTTCTTTCTTTCCGATGTGGATTCCTTTTAATTTCTTGTCCAGTTGCCCTAGCTAGAACTTCTAGTACAAGGTTAAATAGAGGTGGTGAGAGGAGACATCCTATTCCTGATCTTAGGGGTAAAGTTTTCAGTTTTTGACTTAAAATGTAAGGAAGATATCAGCTACGAGTTATTTATAGAAGCCCTTTATCAGGTTGAGTAAGTTCCCTCTAGTCTTAGTTTATTGAGTGCTTTCAACGCGAAAGGGTGTTGGATTTTGTCAAATGCCTTTTCTGCATCTATTAAGATACCTGTGTATTTTTTCCTTTATTCTATTAATATGGTATATTATATTGATTGATTTTCATATGATGAACCATCCTTGCATTGCTGTGATAAATTCTAGTAGGTCATAGTGTATATATTCCTTTCAATATGTTGCTAGATTCAGTTTTCTAGTATTTTGTTGAGAATTTTTACATCTATACTCATAAGGGATATTGGTCTGTAATTTTATTTTCCAGTGATGTCTTTATCTGGCTTTAGTATCCAGGGTAATACTGGCCTCATAGAATGAGTTAAGAAGTGTTCCCTCCTTTTTCACTTTTTTGAAGGATTGGTTTTAGCTCTTCTTTAAATATTTGCTAGAATTCACCAGTGAAACCAACTGGTCTTGGGATTTCCTTTGTCAGTAGGTTTCTGTTTACTGATTCAATATTTTTTTTGTTATAGGTATATTCATATTTTCTATTTCACTTGAGTTGGTTTTCACAGTTTGTGTGTTTCTAAAAATTTTCTAATTTTATCTAAGTGTTGCCATATAATTGTTCATAGTATTCTCTTATAATCCTTTTTATTTCTGTAATTTCTGTAGTAATGTCCCCACTTTAATTCCTAAATTTAGTAATTTGAGTGTACATTCTTTCTTTCTTGATTAATCTCACTAAAAGTTTGTCAATTTTGTTGCTTTTTTCAAAGAACCAACTTTTGGATTCATCCATTCTATCTATTGATTTCCTATTCTCTATTTCATTTATCTCTCCTCTAATCTTTATTATAGTCTTCCTTCTGTTTGCTTTGGGTTTAATTTGCTCTCTTTTTTCCTAATTCTTTGAAAGGTTAGGTTATTGATTTGAGATCTTTCTTCTTCTTAATGTATGTATTTATAGCAATAAATTTCCTTCCAAGCACTGCTTTCACTGTATTCAATAAGTTTCAGTATGTTGCATTTTTGCCTTTATTCATCTCAAAGTATTTTCTAATTTCCCTTGTGATTTCTTCTTTGACCTATTGATTATTTAAGAGTGTGTAGTTTGTTTAAAAACTTTTGTGTATAAAGCACACTATCAAAAAAGTAAAAAGGCAGGCCATAGAATGGGAGGAAATATTTGCAAATCATATATTTGGTAAGGGATTAATATCTATAATATATAAAGAACTCCTAAAACTCAACAACAAAAGAAACAACTGAATTACAAAATGAGCAAAGGACTCATGGACATTTCTCGGAGAATACGTACAAATGACCAAAAGGTATATGAAAAGGGGCTCGACATTGCCAACATCACTAATCATGAGGATGCAAAGCATCCCCTCAGTGATACCACTTCACACCCATTAGGATGGCTATTGTAAAATAAAATAAATAAAAACAAAATAACAAGTGTTTGTGAGTATGCAGAGGAATTGAAACATTTATGCACTGCTCGTGGGAGTGTAAAATGCTGCAACCACTATGGAAAACAATATGGCAGTTCCTCAAAAATTTTAAATGTAGAATTACTATATGATCCAGCAATTTCACCTCTGGACATGCAGCCAAAAGAATTGAAAGAGGGGCTTGAAGAGATATTTTCACACCAATGTTCATGGCAGCATTATTCACAATAACCAAAAGGTGGGAACAACCTAAATGTGTATCGATGGCTGAACGGATCAACAAAATGTGTTATATACATACAATGAAATATTGTTCAGCCTTAAAAAGGAAAGAAATTGATACATGGTACAACATGAATGAATCGTGAAGGCATTATGCTAAGTGAATTAAGGCAGGTACAAAAGAACAAATAAATAGTGTATGATTCCATTTATATGAAGTGCCTAGAATAGTCAAATTCATAGTGGCAGAAGAAACAGGGAGTTAGTGTTTAATGGGGACAGAGTTTCAGTTTAGGACAATGAAAGGTTCTGGAGATGGATGGTGGTGGTGGTTGCACAACAATGAGAATAAACTGTAATTCCACTGAATTGTACATTTAAAAATAGTTAAAATGGTAAATTTTTGTTATACAGATTTTGCCACAATTTTTAAAAAAAAAACAGTGTGTTAAGTTCTAAAAATTTGTTAATTTTCCAGATTTCCTTTTATTCTTGATTTCTAATTTCATTTCATTGTGGTTAGAGATGATACTATGTATGAAATGAAGGGGAAGGAGGGAGGGAGGGAGGGAGGGAGGAAGAGTGGGTGGGTTTGTGTGCCCAAAAGTAATCTCTTTCTGAATGCTCCATCCCTCCTTATAGTTAAGAGTTTTGGGAAGACACTTCCAAACAGAAAGTAATCTGGGAGGCTGGCCCCAGAAAGTTATGGGGAGGTAGGAATTTTCTACATGGTCCTGAAGAAGGAGAAGGAACAGAAACAATAAGAACTGGTAGCCATTCCTGCAAAGGTCAGCGTGCAGGGTTATATCCCAGGTCCCCTTGGGAGTCCCCTTCAGTGAGGGGACAGAAGGCAGGACAGGCAGCCAGTCAGTCAGCAGGCGACCAGGATCCCTGCAGCCACCAGCCTTGCTGCCAGGAGCGGGTGGGGATGCTCAGAGACTCACCTCGGTGATATCGAGCTGTGACCAACCCAGGGACCACAAAGAACACGTCTCCAAGCAAGTCCAGAAAACGATTTCGTATCTCAAAGTGCGAGTGCTTGTTGCGGAAGTACGTATCAGCCAGGAGGTGTAAATACTGGGTGGGGATGTGCTGTAAAAAATCACGGTCACAGGAGAGCCAGGTGAATGACAACGGCCAACACGTTAAGCATTCACCTGTGCAGGCGTACTGAGCGCTTTACCTGCATTGTCTCATTGAATCCACACAGCCGCCCTGTGATGTAATGATCAAAATTAGCTCTGTTTCACAGAGGAGGGGACTGAGGTTTAGAGAGGTTAAGTACTTTGTGTGAACTGGTGGAACCATGATTCTTTCACAAGTCTATTTGCATCTAAATCCCATGCTCTTAATTATAATACACATTCTGAAATGTTTCAGAAACAACCACCGCTGGGCAAAGCTGGCTACATCACTTGCGGGGCCCAGTGCCAAGTGAAAATGTGGGGTCTCTTGTTCAAAAATTACAAGAATTTCAAGATGGTGACAACAGGACATTCAACCAAGGGTAGGCTAGGACCCTTCTGAGGCCCTCTGGGACTGCACAGGTTGCACACCTGTGAGGCCCACCTGCTCCTGGTACCAGCGATGCCTCCAGGCCTTTACGATTCCATCTAAGCTAGTTTGTCTCTTGGAATTCCCTCATCTATAAATAAAATGGGATGTTCAGCGGGTTACCCTAGATGCAAAGAAAAAAGCATGCTGCCTGGAGCAGGTCTTCAGCTCTGTCGGTTCCCCAAGGCCCATGGCCAAGTCCATGGGCATCCCAGCTTTGTTTGACCTGGCACCAGGGTGTCATCTGCCTTCAACCCCTCAACTTGCCCCAGAGGGAGGAAGGGAAACTTAGGAAGCTTCAGGGTCTGCCACACTGGTGATGCACTTGGGGGTCTGGTGCTCCAGGAAATGCTGGGGCGAGTTGTTGCTCCTCAAACCCCCAATCTAAGACAGAGGCACAGCCCTTCACAGTTTTCTTTGGGATTTGGGGGCACCATATTCCACACCAGCTGGCACCTCTCAGACTCATCCATTGGGACCTGCAAAAGCTGACTGCTTTTAATCAGGCCCAGAGCAAGTGAGGTCTCTGCAGAGGGCTGGGCTGTGGTACAAGTGCCCCCCACTTGGATCATATGCCCAGCAGACCCCTTGATGCTTGGGATATCCAAGGTGGGCACAGACATTGTGGAGCCTCTGGAGAGCCCCAACAGGCAGTCACAGTGCCTGGTTCTGGGGCAAGGCTATGCCATCTGCGTCAGAGAGCAGCTTACCATTTGAAAAGCACCATCTGCCCAGCTGCTGGGCTGGGCCCTGGGAGAGACTGCCCTCCGGGTCCTCCTGCACCTTCCCGCACACCTTGCTTCCCTCTCCTGGGACCTGTCTCCACATGGCCTCTCGTCTTGAAATGCCCTCCTGCTCCCATGTTCCCCTTCCCTAAGGCTCCGATCAATGACTTCCTCCTCCTCGAGGCCATCTCCAGTCCAGCCTGAGAGATTCCACTGTCTGACATATTTTAAATATCTCTCAAGTCTTAGTCTCAACTCTCCTCACCAGACAGCCAAGACTTGGCCCACATCCCTTCTAAGCCTTAGGGCCTGAGGGACCCCCTGCCTCCAGTCTGGCCCACTCGGCAGCCACTTTGCTCTTTCTCAGATGGATATGGAATCATGGCGCTCTTCCATGCCCAGCCCCTGGGATGACCTTTATAGCCCTTCCATAGCACTGAACAGCCCCAAGCAGCCTCCCCTGCTGCAGCCAGTGCCTTCAGCTGGGCTCTTCACACTTCTCTGCTCCTAACGGGTCCTCTCGGTTCCGCCGGCTCACCCCTGCTTCTCCATCGGCCAGACAAACCCAACTCTTCCTCCAAAACCCTTTCCTGAGGGACCGCCTGTGGACACCACGGGGTCTTGGACACCCCTCTGCCCTGGTCTGCGTAGCGATGCATTGAGGTGCCTCATCATGTCCGTCCTCAACAGTCTACCGGCTCTTCCAGTGCAGGCGGTGTGCATGCTTATCACCGCAGGGCCCAGGGCAGTGCTGGGGCATGTGCACTCTCAATAATCATTTGTTCAATGAAAAAAAATGAATGAAACAAACCTGGCACCGATTACACACTGAATAAATGTTTATGGAAAGAAGGGAGGAAGGAAGGAAAGGAGTCCATTCCTCTATCTCGGGTCTAAGATGTATTTCTCCAGAGAGTGAGTGGATAAATGGTTGCATAATGGTCGCTGGTATTGCTAGAACCTAGTACAGTGCCTGGCTGGCATGTAGTGAATGAGTCCCTAGTTCCAGGTGGGCGCCAGAATTCAGAGCTTTTCAGGTAGTAGATAGGTGATTCAGTACGCATGCTGCATATGACACAGCATGCTGGGGGGAGGGGCAGCACTCCAGCCCGCTCCCATTAATACGTCCGCAGAAAAACACATGAATAGTGATATAAAGTGAATGAATGCATGGGAACAGTAAAGACTGATGGCTTACAGATCGGTCTAGGTCAAGTTTGGTTGCCATGTGGGTTCCAAAAAACCTTTGGGTTTCCAGGGCTCTTTGGATTATGAAATTGTGGATGGGGACTGTGGAACGCTACTTAGTAAAGATCTATTAAATGAATGAATGAATGAATGAATGAATGAATGAATGAAGACCATCTATACCCCCAGACCCCACCCCTGAGTGTGGCCCAGGGAGGCTTGTTGAATGAATCTCTGAGAGTCACGGGTGCCCGGCTCACTTACCAGGATCGTGTGTATCAAGTGCAGGGCGAGAGACTTGTTGGTGCCCCCGAGGACCTGAGGAATCTCCTTCTGTGGAGAGAGGCAGGGCGCCTGCTGAGCACATCCGGTCACCAGAAGGGACCTGGTGTCTGAGGGCCCAGGCGCCTGATTCCCAAAGGGGAGGCTGCAAAGAGCAGGAGCCCTTTCAGCCCCCAGGGGCCACATGGCGGGGCAGCCTCACTGGGTTGGCTAAACAATGACATTTCTTCTTCTCACATTTGATAAAAGGCAGCCATTCCCTGTCATGGCCATAGTCTTAAGGGACCTGAGGGGCTGCTCTGTGGAAAGGCCATGCTACGGGCTGGGCTGGGCTCCCTTCCCCCGCTGCCCTCCACCCCCAGCCCCCCACCAATTCCTATGTGGAAGCCTTAACCCCAGGGCCTCAGAATGTGACTATGTGTGGAGATAGGGTTTTTAAAGAGGTGATTGAGTTAAAACAGGACATTAGGTTACGCCCTAATCCGATTGACTGATGTCCTTATAAGAGGAGGAAGTTTGGACACTCAAAAGAGACACCAGCGATGTGGGCACACAGAGAAAAGGTCATGTGAGGACACAGTGAGAAGGCGGCCACCTGAGGCCAGGGAGGGTGGCCTGGGAAGAAACCAAACTGGCTAACAGCTTGATCTTGAACTTCTCAGCAACCAGAACTGTGAGAAAATAAATCCCTATTGTTTAAGCCATCCAGTCTATGGTTCTCTGTTACGGCAGCTCTAACAGAGTAATACAGGCCAGAATTTGGCTTCGACACCAATTTCTAAGAGAGACCAGAGAATCTCGGAACCAATGGTTTGCTGCTCTCTTTCGAAAGACCTTTGCAAGCAGAGGCTCTGAGAAGCCAGCAGTTGGCAGGTGGCCAAGAACACAGGCTCTGTTTGGTACATAATAAAAGCTACAAGTAATTATTTGTTAAATGGCCCTTCCCTGGCCAATATTACAGTTTAAAATCAAGAGGGTAGAAAGACTATTCTCTCGTCAAGTGAATTTCCCTGGTACGTTCTCTGCTGAGAATCTCGGAGGTAAAGAATCACTAGGGCAGATATTTAAATCGATCTGTCTCCTGGGATCTGAGGGAAGCCCCAGTGTCATTCGAGGCGTCCGTAAGTATATTTTAACTACGACTAAGCCTGTATGTTCGGGGCTGGGTTTGTGGCCATCACCCAGCCTCGTCACTTGACAAACCTCTGTATTTCATAACCTCATTCTCCCCAGCTTGAAAGGAGGAGGTTGGTCTGTATAAATGAGCTTTGATGGGCCTGTGAGTTTGAGGCGAGGTGAAAAGTTTACTTAGAATGTGGAGCGTCTTCTCCAACCACAAGGTTAAGAAACCATGGCTCCTTCTCAGCATTCAGGCCTCACTCAGCTCAGGGGCCGCTTCCCCGGAGAAGCCTTTCCTGACCACCCTTTCTCCTCCATAAAAAAAGCCTTCTCTGCCCAGTTTCCGTCCTTCACAGCACGGATCGCTCGTGGGACCATCCTTCCAGCTTTAGGTTTCATGTCTCTCTCCCCTCGAGAATGGAAGCTTGCACAAATACAGAACCACATGGCTTGCTCACTGTCAAATGCTCAGCTCATTCTTGGTGAGCGCATGGCATGACTCAATGATTTGGTAACTTGCACCAGCCAAGAGAGCATTTTTGGAAGTTCAAATGCCAGAAGAGAGGCTGGACATGAAAGGGTGAAGCCTGAAGTGTTTCAAACCTACATGAATTTCATCTGTGAAGTGGTAACTGCGCTTATTTGAAACACTCATTTGTAATGTTGTGAACAAAGCGCCAATGGATCCCGTCCTTTCTTGGTGTTTCAGACAGTCGTTCCTTTTGCTGTAACCCTAACAAGGAGCGCCAGCTGACCCCAGTCCTCAGCTACCCTCCTGCAGGGAGAGGACAGGTGACTGCTGTGTACTTGGCGGATGGGCTCCGGCCCTCACAACGCTTGGTGTCATCTAGGGGAATGCCCCGCTGCTGAGGGAGCCCCAGGAGGCACAGGGGAATCCTTACCAAGGGCAGCACGTAGCCACACTCGTCGTTATTGACTCCGATGAGAGAAGGAATTGGATTAAATGCCTTTTGAGTCAGTAGTGCTAGAGGCTCATCAGGAAGGAAAAAACCATCAACCACTTGAGTAAAAGACTTGGTTTTCTGAAATGAGAAGAGAAAAATCGGAAGCTGTCTCTGTTCACAAAAATCTGCTGTCCCCAAACCCTAGCCAATCTGAGCCAAGCCACCCTAGGAAAACGTGCGAACAAAGGAAAAAGAAGCCACTCTTGGCCCCATCCCAAAGAGGGCTCAACTTCTCTGTGCCTTGGTTTCCTCCTCTGCTAATCGGGGACAATACTAGCATCTACCTAAGAAAAACAGTAGCCCAGCACAGTGGTTCTCAAAGCGTGGCCTGGGACCAGCAGCATCAAAGTCCCCTGGGAACTGTTAGACATGCAAATTCTCAGGCCCCACTCCAAGCCGACTGAACACAAAACCCTGGGGGGTGGGGGAGGGGGGATTCTGATGTGTGTTCAAGTGTGAGGGCCACTGGCCACTTGCAGCAGGCAGAGGGCCAGGCTAGCGGGGCCGGTGGGAGCCTCTGCCTGCGATGTCCTCCTCAGGCTGCCTTGGATCTGGCTGGATATTTCTTGGGTCTCAGGAAGCAACACCTGGCTCTGTTCATGGTTTATGTTGCTGCTGTTTCGTGGTTTTTTGTTTGTCTGTCTGTTCGTTTGTTTTTAGGCGTATATGAGGGAGTGGTGGTAGAAGAGAGCACACATAAGAGCTTTCACCCTACCTGGGGTCAAGGGCTTGTTCACCACTTCCTGGGCTCCAGCAGAGCTCACAGCAGATCTTCAGTCTATGCCAAATAACTATTTAATAGCTGTTGGAATCTGACAGACCTCGCTTTTCCAAGGACTATCAGAAGATTGGAAGGGACATAAAAGATTCACCCAGTTCAATGACTCATGCAGTGACTGACATTTGTCAGCAGTCATCTGGGCCCTGCTTGGACCCACAGAGATGGGTGTCTCACTGCTTTCCAGAGGAGCAGATCCTTTTTCAAACCACTGAGTTATTAGAAAAGTCTTGGTCATACCGAGCCACGATGGCATCCCAACAGGACTTCCGGCTCTTGACCTTGACTTCAGCTTCTGGGGGCATGTGGTACAAGTGTGGCCCCTTTTCCCAATGAGATGCCTTCAGTGACTTAGGGAAAACTTTTTAATTTGCATTTTGCTGGATCTTCCCCCTGGCCCGTTAGGTTCCTTACATTACCTCTAAGGGTTCTACAGTCTACATTTTTACAGCCATTACGATGAATCCCCAGCCCCCATCTTTCCAAGTCAAAATAAACAAGAGAGTGGTTGGATTTGTCTACCGCGTCACTCAGAGGACAGCCCTGCCCCACACCCTCTCCCCCAGCTCACCTGGTTGATGCTCAGCAGTTCTTGGGAAGACTTTGCCCTCAGGCACTGCAGCAGGGCCACCGAGTCCGCTGCACTGCAACCACAGATGTTCGCAATCACCTGCAACTATTTCCAGAGAAGGACCAAGTCAGAACACAGCCCCGGCAGCCTCCAGGAAAATGAAAGTTAGGAAGAGCCCTCGAGCCAGCCACAGTCTGGTCCTTCAAATAGGAGGTCCAGCCTCCTGCCTCTCCACAGTCCCATGTGACCACCACTGAATGGACACAGTGGGTCAGGGTGGCACCGCATCATCCTTACTCTCCTGCCTGACCCTCCTTGTCATCTTTATCAGTCACCAGAGCTGAGGGTGGGGATTTGTCAGTCTGTGGCCATGGAATAGTCAAGGTTCCTGGTCACAGAGAGACCTGTGATGTTGGCTCCACCGGCACTAGGCCCCAAAGAGTGCAGAAGCCTAAGTCTGGGGTGCCAAATGGAGCCAGGAGCCCCCAAGACTGAGGAGCAGCTTTGCAAGCTCCTGAATTGTCTGCTGAGGCATGACTCCAGCTCAGAGTCTGGGCTTGTCAGCTCTCCTTAGGCCTCACCCCCACCCCCACCTGGAATGCCCTCACCGTCTTCTATCTGTCTCCGCACCAATTTCACTCATTCTTTAAGGCCCAAGTCCCCCCTTCTCCAGTTTGTCCTTTCAGACTATGGATCATTTCCTCCTCTGACCTCCCGTCCCCCCAGGATCCCCACCGTCTCTACCTAGCCCTCTGCTAAACACCTTCTTGCCCTGTCACTGAACTTCCCACATGTGTAGAACTTGTTCCTGAGGTTCGTGGGTGCTCTGAGAATCCAATGAAAGCTCCAGACCCTCTCCTTGGGAAATCGAACAAACAGATAGAGTCTGCATGCAATTGTAGAAGTTAGAGGGCCATCTCCCAATCATATCCATGGGTTGCAGGTTAAAAATCCTTCTCACAAAAACATTACAATCTTCTCAAGTTAGTATATGCCTTCTCCACATGTAAACCCACCAGTCCCAACATACAGCTGGGAAAACAAGGGGCGCTCAATATGTGTGTGCTGAATGAATAAATATACACACACTCTGAAAGTAGCTTGCATCGTGTTACCAAAATCAGTTTTCCCTCTGTGGTGAGGGTACTTTTGCAATATTAAAACTTTGTTTCTGCTCCTGGTGTATGTTATTATTTTCTATAAGGTGTTTAAGAAAAGCACCACTCATATGAATAATACCCAGGAGATGACCTTACAGCCCAGTGTTTAATTAATGTTCATTGAATGAATCAGCTCATTTGTGAACTCATTCATTCAGGAAACGTTTATAGTTGCTTAATATACACCAGACATTATGCTGCGACGTGAAAGATATAGAGGCCAGGTCTCACTATCTGGTAGGGCACAAAGACAAGATGACAGATGACAAATATCTGGGGCACATGCCTCATCTCTGCCTCATAATCTCATGCCAGACAACAGTAATAAGTCACAGTTATTTCCCACTGAGCTGGAAACAGCCTCAGAAACTTTCTTATCATGGTACTCTAGATAAAATAGAGCAGGTACAGGAGATGAGCTATATATAATACAGAGGACTGAGTTACATATCAGTAAGAAAGAATAATGAGTGAGATGTAAGAACTGTCACACACGCGCACACACACACTCGTGGCCACCAGCAGTCTCACGTTGTGTACCTGGACCCATTTCCTATTGAACCAGGTCTTCCACGGAGCGACAAGCCTCCCCTTGGGCCAGCTCAGGCTCTCTGCCCATGATGGGTGAGGACAGCCATGTACATGATCTATTGACACCTGACCACATTCTCTCCTGACCAAGGAGAGGAAACTAAAGAGCTGTTGACAATATACCTACATCCTCATTTCTCTCTTCATCAGGGGCCTTCAAGAATGGAATGATGGTCACCCCACTCTCCATGATGGCTTTCTGGAATAAGCCGTTGGCCAAGGGGGACAGAACCTGGAGAGAGAACACAGGAGACCCAGAAAAAGTTATCCAGGGGGCTCCCCGCCCACCACCCACACCAGCCATCCCTTCTTTAAAGAAACCTTCCCAGGAAGCTTCCTAAAGAGCTCTAACCTTAGTGGAAAAAAAGAAGTCTTGATTTGGGGGGTTCAACAACAGGCTGGAAAGGTTTGGGCTAATTATTTCACCTCTCTGAGCCCCAGGTTTGTTTGTTTGGAAGGCAAACATTCTGGCATGTGCGTGCTAGCTCCTTTACTGCCTAGCTGGGTAACCCCAGGCAAGTTGCTCAATATTTCCAAGCATTAACGTGCTCTCCTATAAGACTGGAGTAAAACCTGAGCCCACGCCACAGATGTGTTTTCAGGAGCAGAAGGAGTAATGAGTATAGAAGGCTTCGCACAGTGCTTCATCAAATAATAAGCACTCATTAAATGGCGGCTGTCATCATACATGTTAAGCTGAGTCATAAGGTTATTTTGAAGATAAAAAACAATGCCTTGTGTATCGTCAAGTGTTATACAGCAGAAGCTCTCTTAACCCGACTCCATGGCACTGATTCCTGTGATCGACATGTTCACTGATGCCCAGGAAATGCTGACCACCCAGGGCCGGGGGCCACTTTCTATCACCTCTGTACCTTTCTATTCCCACCAATTTCTCGTCAAGCGCTGGGTGTGTTTGTGTCTACACCTGTTGTGTCAGTTCCAGTTGCTATTGTAATTACATAAACAATGAACTATCATGGGAACCAATGTATGTGCATCAAAAGAAAACAAAATTATGTGTGTGTGGGGGGGTGGAGAAATCCATGATAAAGGCACATAGTGAAAAAATAGTGCTGTGAAATTAGGGGGTGAACAAGATAAGAGTCAATCATGTGTGGGGTGGGGGTGGGGAGGACTAGAAAGCTCCATAAGTGTATAAGTGTGCACAGGCTACTTTGCAGGCCTCTTTAAGTGCGTGCTCACTGTAAAAAAACTGAAACCACAATCGGAGGGCAATGAATTCTGTGGGTGGTTTAGGCAAGAGTCAGGCTGGACCTCCAGTCAGCAGGCCGACTCTGAGAAGATAAGACCGTGTATCACACCATTGGTGAAGGAATGTGCATGTTATGTGTTTAGTTAAAATGAAATGTTTACATGCACCCTTTGTTATTTGATGCTTTAGCTGAGTTCTTCTATGAAACAAGTGATTACCAGTCTTGGGAATTTGATACCAGTGCCTTGGCCCTACCAGTTGAAATGATTTTTCTTCCAATTATCGCTATGTGATCTTGGGCGACTCATTGAAACTCTCTGATGACAGCCCTCATCCTTAAGATGGGACTGAGCCCCTAACTCACAGTGTGAGGTGATGAGGTGTGAGGCGATAATGTGTATAAAAGTATTGGTTCGACATCAAGCACCAATCAGGTGGCTCACTGTCCTCATTTTTGTAACCTCCCTCACGGAGGTTCGTTCATGTCCCAAAGGGGAGAACTCACAATGCTGGATACACTGATGGCGCCCGCTGACTCGCCGAAGATGGTCACAGAGCGTGGGTCCCCGCCAAAGGACTCGATGTTCTCCTGGACCCAGGTTAGGGCGGCCAGCTGGTCCATGAACGCCCAGTTCCCAGGAGCGTACTGGTCCCCTGTGCTGGGGGAGGAGGTGGGGTCAGAACGCTGAGTGGCCCACTGGGTGCTTCCCGCAGCCCAGGGAATTGGTGGCAGAGACCGTGAGCGGATGTCAGGGCACCCATCACCACTCCTGCGGGGGAAGGGCTGAGAGGTGGAGACCTGGGGCAGCGGGGAAACCCAGCCTTAGTTCTCCCGCTCTGCTGGGATTTGAGTTTGAGAATCTGAGGAAAGCTACAGACCCCAGAAAAATGCACAGACAATCTTGTATGTGCAGTTTCCGGGGATTCATAGGCGCCTGTGAGTCCACGGACTCCAGAAGAGCCCTGCTCCTGAGAGCTGGTCTGCAGCAGGGAGCGAGACCTCCCTGGGCACAGAAGTTCCAGGGAATGACGAAATGAATAACAACGATAATAACTGCAGTGGCAGCACCGTGCATGACACTGTCCTATAATCCTCCCAGCCTGTGAGGTAGGTGGCGATTGTTTTTCTCCCTTTGCCCCTCTGGGTTTTATCTCCACCTTCTCCACCCTTCTCCCAAATGTCTGACCTCTGTGAACCGCAGCACCCAGGCTTCCCACTGTGTGCGATCAGTGAGAGGCACTAGCCAGGGGCTTGGGGGTGCGATATCCAGAGACTGGGACATTCATTCTACCACCCATAGCCCTCTCTGCTGGGAAGTGGTTTGGGCAGTGGCTGCATTTCTCCAAGGCCATAGCTCACACCACTTCCCTTCAATGCAATCTGCGAGCAAGCCCTAAAGATACTGCTGGATACATCGGCTCCTTCTCACAGATGGACACTGGGACACAGAGAAGGTAAATTCTTTGTCCAAGACCTAAAAAGTTGCAGATTTGGGATTCAAACCCAGTGAGTCTGGCCCCAGAGTCCATGCCCCTGGCCATGGGCCCGTGGTGTGACCCGTTTCCCAGGATGGGTGGACAATTAATAGGGAGGGAAGCCAATGCAACGGAATAACTATTCTCAGGAGCATCTGAGGAGCCGCGAGGTGGGGCCCGATGGCAGAGGCTACCAGCTGCTCACACTCCCTCTGTCCTCACCTTCCAGGGCACACAGCTGGGCTGCATTTCCCGTCTCCCTTGTGTTGGGGATGGCCATCAGACTGAGTTCCGCCACGGTATGTGAACAGGCGTGACAACACCACCTCCAAGCTGACCCGCAAAGACCTTCCTTCCATGACCCTCCAATCCCTTTCTCTACCTGCGGCCAAGTGCAGAGGGTGCCCGACGGACCGTGTGGAAGGATGTCTGTCAGCGAGGAACACTCAGCTGGACTGGACTTGAGTGAGGAAGAGATTTTTATTGTTCTGAGCCACTAAGGCTTTGGGGTTTATCTGTTATAGTTGCTAAAATTACCGAACTAATTTGGGTCAAATTTGTTCAGTGTCACTCACTGAAGGCTCATTCCTCCTTGGGATGCCGGGCACTGAATCCCCTATGGCTGCTGCATAACTGCCCCTTGGAGACCAGGGGTGTCAATCCCTCAGGGACACTCACTTGAAGAAGCCAAGTATTCCTAGCCGGTACTGG
Organism: Hipposideros armiger; assembly: GCF_001890085.2. Lineage (NCBI taxonomy): Eukaryota > Metazoa > Chordata > Mammalia > Chiroptera > Hipposideridae > Hipposideros > Hipposideros armiger. The sequence goes on from NW_017731829.1 coordinate 222,500, forward strand.
GTTGTCACAACCAGCACATCCTCGTAGGCAGCCAGGGCAGACCCATCAAAGACGGAGGCTGAGCCAGTCTGGAAGGCACCCCCAGGAATCCACACCATGACCTAAGGAAGGGAGAGGAATCTTCCAGTCAGCCCACCAAGCACGCAAATCCCCTCCCTATGCATGCTGGGGCCTTCCTTCTTTATGGAAATATACATGTCACACATTCCTTTCTAAATAGCATCTGAGATTTTGTCTTTTGAAGTAGGCCCAGGGTTAACCAGGTGGACTCTAGCATCTGAGTGCCTGGGTTTGAGTCTGAGCTCTGCCACTGACTAGCTGTGTGACCTTGGGCAGATTACTTAACCTCTCTGAGCCTCATTTTTCTCACCTGTAAGATGTGAAGAATGAAAGTATTTCACTTATGAGTTTATCATGAGGTTTAAACAAGATTCTGCCTCTAAGGTTCATAGAACAATGTTGGCACATTTCAAGAGCTCAGAAAGCATTAGCTAAATATCATGGAACTTGTGAGCCACAGGAAGATGGAAATCATTGTAGGCCATACATGAGAGCAAAAGCAGCTTAAGCTGTTTCAATGTAAGGCTTTTGCCTACCTACAAAGGAAAGAGAAGAGAGAAGAGTGAAAGAGGGAAAGCAAGTGTGGAAACTTTATTGATTAGAAAAATTGGGACCAGGGAACACAAAACATTATTCAAATTGTACTATCACTCTTTACATACTTAATAATAAATGCCTTCCTTTCTCTTTTTAAAGGTCAGGTTAGGGACTACAACACTTGGGGCAGGAAAAGACAAGAAAGTCACCAAGGAAAAAGGAGAAGTGGACAAAGCATTGGCTCTGGCACCAAGCCTTCCACTTCCTGTGTGTAGAGCGTGGAGCAAATCACTGATGCCCTCCCTGTGCCCCATCTTCCTCATCTGTAAAATGGATCCAGTAATCCCTACCCACTGGGTTATGGTGGGGGTTAGATGAGATAACGCACTGTGCCTGGCACCTCGTCAGCACACGATAAATGCTGCTGCTATGATACAAGGGAGCAAGTCTCCCGTTGCAGGGGTGCAGGGGGATGGGTGGTGGGGAGAGAATGATGGAGGGTGTGGTTAAAAATTGGATAGTAGACTGTACCTTTTCCACTCACTCATACAGGAATCTTTTCCATACTTAAATGATACACTTCACATTAATACCTGACTGTCTTCATTGTAAACTGAAAAACTAGAGAATGCAACTGTCCTCTTTAATATAGGATTTCCCAGGCCGGCCGAGTGGCTCAGTTGGTTAAGAGCGCAAGCTCTAAGCAATGGGGTCGCCGGTTCGATTCCCACATGGGCCTGTGAGCTGCATCCGAGCTGCATCCGAGCTGAGCTGCCAACAGGTGGCAGGATGGTTCAGCTGGTGAGAGCACGTGCTCCTAACAACAAGGTTGCCGGTTCAACTCCCGCATGGGATGGTGGGCTACTCCCACCCACAACTAAGATTGAACACAGCACCTTGAGCTGAGCGGGCGCGAGCTGCCGACAGGTGGCTGGATGGCGACTGGACTTGGAGCTGAGCTAGCTGCACCCTCCACAACTAAGATTGAAGCACAACAACTTAGCTGTTCCCCTTCCCCAATTCCCCAATAAAAAAATCTTTAAAAAAAAAAGGATTTCCCAAACAACAATAACAAATCAGAGTGCTTTTAAGCAGTGTCTTTTCTAAATGTTTATAGACCATTAAATACTCAACAGAGGGGAAAAACAAAACAAAATTCAAGGCAAAGTTCCAGTCATTGACAATAAAGAAGCAATCAGAAAACAAGATGAAGTAAATCCGTCATTAGAAGGACTTTGTAAGAAAGTTATTGACATGTCAAGTGAGTACATTTCCCTTTTACCCAATAGGGGGCTAGGTCTGAGTCCAGACACCCAGCCACTCTGCCTGGGCCCCAGCCCAGGGACCTGCTAGCTGGAGCCCCCAGCATGGCAGGTGGCCTTACGGGGAGCTTGGAGCCAGTGTCCGCGTGGGCCGGCGCATAGATGTTAAGGTACAGGCAGTCTTCTGACACTTCGAATTGGGGGTAATGCACCTTGAGAATATGTTGATCTGTAAGCACCCAGTCTGTGTCCTGGAGGCACCTTGAAAAAGGAGAGGAGAAACCCCCAGAGTTGCTGTCAGCAAACCTGTCTAGGAGG
>NW_017731829.1:224871-229604 GCF_001890085.2 Hipposideros armiger
GTAGGACAGCACACTGTGCACAAGTATTGTACCATTAACCCCCACCCACGCCTACACCCATCACCACAGTCCGACACACACATAAAGACTCAAACTGGCTCAACAATTCCCCAAACCGTACAGGATAGGACACTGGGCTTCACAGCAGGGGCTTCGCTCTGGCAGCTCCCTCCTCTGCCCCCAGAGGAACAAAAGGATGTTTCCAGGCTTCTCCAGGAAACAACCGAGGTAGGTGTGCAGGGTGACTCCTGCATCCAGGCCTTTGCTCAGGCTGCTCATATTCTTCCGTTTCTTTCACATGTGGTTCAAAGGCTACCTCCTCCAGGAAGCCTTCTGGGATTTCTCCAGTCAGACCATAGCTCTCTTTGGACATACCTACGGATTCTGTGGTCTTTCCTATAACTTCTCCTAGACCTATATATGAGTGCTTTCATATCCCCCAACTCAACTGTGAGCAGCCAGGAGCCTAGGACTCTGTGTTAGTCACCTAAGTACCTCACAGCCCCTCGCACCGAGCCTGACACATGGTAAGATTAAGTGAGATTGTATATGTGAATATTTCTACAAAGTGTTCAATTAATGTTAGTTTTTTGTTTGTTTGTTTGTTTGTTTGTTTTAAAAAAAGTGTACAGATTTGCTGCAAATCTACCCCCAGCAAGTTTGTTTGTTTTTTAATGCCTTTTTGCCCCTTTGTATGTGGTTGATCAGAAACTGTGGCCCCAGGCTTTCAACAAAGCCATCTCTGACCTCCCCTCAAAACTGGGCTAGGTGGTTCTCTACGCTTCCTCAGCACCCTTGTCTGGTCCCTTACGGCGGCCCTTGTCACTACATTTCAATTGTCATTATTCTTTATGTCCCTCCAACACTACCAGCATACAAGGCAGCTGTGTCTAACCCACTGTGGTGTCCTCCAGGGCCTAAGGGAGAGTCAGTTATGGAGTTGGTTCTCAATAGATATGAGCTGAATGAAGGAATGAACGGACAGATAAATTTCAGCTTAGTGTTTGTTCTCAGTCCCCCTGGGCCTCATGGGGTCTTCTTCTGTGGCTTAGGGAGCTTCCTGGCACCAGGGTACCCCTTCTACCTGGGGTCCCAATGCCAGGAGTGTGACCAGCCTGAGGGCTTCAAGAATCTGAGAGAAGATTCCTGGGGACTTCCAAGTCTCAGCTCCCACCAAGTGCACGAGGCCCTTCCACAATTCACCGGGGAACTGGCTGCTTGCCTAAGCTTGACGGTTTGCAGTGAGCGGGAGCTCCTTGCCTCCCAGTCACCCTGTGTGACAGACACACTCCTGTCGTCATTCCGCAGGCATTTATGGATTTCCTACTGTGGGCCAAGCTCTCTACACCGGGCACAGTGCTGACTGCCAGAGCTAACGTCCTCTAGCGTGACTCTTATCCAGTCTGACCACGGAGACCAAGCCTGGCTGAGAGGTCACACGGAAACACCTGACAGTTCCTTCCAACCGGAAGAGCCAGTAAGCCCATCACAGTGGTCTCCAACCCTGATTGGTATCAGAATCCTGAGAGCTTTCAGACAGTCCAGTTTCTGGGCCCAGCTCAGGCGATTCCAACTCAGGAAGTCCCAAGGTAAGGAAGCCCAGGGGATCTGCATGTTCTCAACGATGCCTCCAGCAACTCTGCTGATCAGCCGGTTGGACAGCCATGCAGTCACCGAAGCCACTTCTGTAGCCCCCCCACCAACGCCCCGCTTTCCCATTGGGCTACGGGACCTTTATTCCCCCTCAGTGCTCTGCCCCCACTCCCAGACCACAGGCCAACCATGGGACTGATCGCGGTCTTACCATTTAGGGTAGGATGTGGCGTCTCGGACGTCATTCCAGGGCAACGCAGGCTTCGGGTTGGCAAATCGCAGGGGTCCTAGAGGAGGTGCAGCATAGGGGACCCCGAGAAACACGTTCACAGGCATGGCGCTTCCCAGGACAGTGGCTTGCTTCCCGCGGACCCATCCCAGCCTGGTGTTCCTCACTGGTGCATCTGCAGCTGGCCCTGAGGAGACACGCGTGGAGCAAGTGGGGCGCAGTCAGGGATCAGGAGCAATCAAGAACTGGCTGGGAAGAGGTTGGCGATGAGCCCGACGCAGGGCTCCCCCAGGTCGGGGCGCTCCTTCTCGGCCCAGAGCCTGTGCAACAGGAAGTATCTGAATTCCTTCCCGGGAAAGCCATGTCCACAGCTTCCTTCAAGATTGCCTTAGAAGTCCCTTGCCTCAGAGCACCAACTTAGTACCTCCTAGGAGCGCAGCACCAAGCCACGGCATTTGCCCCGGTTACCTTGGGAACCCACCTCCCTCCTGGGCACAGGAGCTTTCCCTTCCTACGGAACTGATACACAGAAGCTCTGTAGGTCCTAGGACTGCACGGAATCACCCAGCGCAGCGTCCCAGACTTCAGTCATTCCCACGCCCACCAGCACGCTTGCCTGTGCATCACCTCTATGACTACTGGCTTTTAATGTTTTTTAAAACTATGAAATAAACTTTTCAAATTTACTTAGAGGACTCTTAAGCAATAACACCTGTGGACTTGTGGTTTTGATGAGTTAGGCGTACACTTTTGAATACACATGGAAGTAAATAAACAGCAATGAAAATAAAAAAGTTTTGACACAGATGCCACCTGAAATCAACTCAGCCACGTCCAGGGCCTGAGGAATGACATTGCTGAGAGTGAGAGTGCAGGCTCCTCAGTTTCCACGTGGAACTAACTGCCCAGCAAATTTACCAGCAGGACCCAGGTGTCTCGGCACGGCCTCTGCTAATGTTATTTCAATAGGGAGTGTCCTGCGTGGGGAGCCAGCACTGCAGAAACACGGACTCCATCCCACACTGCTCCCCAGGGCCCAGGACAGAGGGCTTTCTAAGCTCCCGCAGGGTGCGAGCAACCCAAGGGCGGGAGCGGGGCTTCTGTGCCTGAGAAGGAGACCTGGCCCTGGGGCTCTCCGCAGCCCCGGGACAGTGATCAGGTGACCCTCTGTGGCCCTCAGAGACCTCTGAGCAGTAAGTTCATGTCCACCAAGGAAAATCCTCCAATGTGGAGAAGTCCCCACACCCCATCTCCTGAGAGCCCTCTCCCATCGGCTGTCTCACCCTTGGTGGCCACTGCAAGGATCCAAACAGCCCAGATCAGGGTCTGGCCTGGGCGCACCCACTCCCCAGTCATCTGGCCGGACTGCCTGAACGCCCTGGAATCCACGGCTGCTGCTGGCCTCAGGGAGCTCCAGTCAGGGACGAGAAAGGGCTTCCTGTTAGTAAACAAATGTTGAGCAGGCAGGCACAGGACGCAGGGTTGGTGAAGAATATCATCAGACCAAGATTCGAGAGAGGACTTGGCCAAGCAAGACTTTCCTGTTCTGATTTACATAAGGAGACGCTGATAGTTAACTCTTGAGCTGGGGAAAGATAATTCGTTAGGCATCGGGCTCAGAAGGTGGTAGAAGTAGAAAGACCACTTGGGATCAGGTCAACCAGAGAGGGGCCTCAACTCAGATATCTGCAGGGGCTGGGAAGGCAGCAAGCAAGCAATGACGGACGGCTTCAGGAGAGACAATAGGGGGTGGTGGGGACTGTGGAAAACTGGGCAGCACATGTTCTATCTAAAGGGGCAGTGACTTCTCAACCCCAGGAAATATTTATTTGGTTTGTGACCATGTAGGTAGGCCAAACCAGAAGTATATCTCTCAATTTTGAAATGCGGGCTCAATTTTAAAAAATCATGATGTTCCAACATAGCATTTCTTCTGTCTTGAGTTATGTTGTGGGTGAAACCTGCAATTCTGATCTAGACCCAGGCCCTTCCAGGTAAATATGTGGAGACAAGCCCAGGGAGGTTCTGCTGGGGCCTGTCCTTAGCACTTTGGGTCAAATGCTTTGCAGCCATTACCTCATTTATTGCAATTATTCCCATTGCGTAGATGAGGAAACTGAGGCTCTGCAAGGTAGGATGAATTGTCAGATATCACAAGACTGTGAAGCAACAAAGCTGGGACTCAAGCCCAGAGTTCTTGCCTCCAAGCTGCGGGCTTTGCCACGTAGGAAGGAGGGCAGCCAGCCCTACAGAAGCATGGGCCATGAAAACCGCTTAATTTTCTAGGAAGCTGAGTAACCACTGACATCACCCCCTAGGACCTTGATGTCCCCATCAGTAGCTCAGACCAGTGGCCTAAAGAGACATAGACCTTTGATGGGTTCTCTCTGTTCTCCCAGATAGCTCTGCTGAAACCCTGAGGGGGAAACCAGAATGAGAGAGGACGTCAGTCCAAGGCCTGGCTTAAAACTTAACGCTAATCTACTGCTGCTGGAAGAGAGTAGAGATCAAAGCCCACTCTGATTCTCGTCAGTGGGTGGGGGCCAGCCTGCAGGTAGATGGAACAAAGGGAGGATGCCCTGGAGATGGAGCCAGCTCACTGGGCAATGCCCCCTGCACCCCACAGCGGCAGAGAGCGGGACCCTTCAAGATTCCTTCTCATAACCTTTCTTTAAGCCCAATTCATATTCATGTTAAACCAAACATGTTAGCAGGATGTTCAAATCTTTTCCCAACTGGCTCCATCCTGCCATTCCGGATGGTTGCATCATTGCAATCCATCACTATACTCCCATCACTGCACCCCCATAACTACACCCATCACTGTACTCCCATCACTACACCCCCATAGCTACACCCATCCCTGTACTCACATCACTGCACCCCCATAGCTACACCCATCACTGTACTC
>NW_017731829.1:230054-241694 GCF_001890085.2 Hipposideros armiger
CATCACTGCACCCCCATAGCTACACCCATCACTGTACTCCCATCACTGCACCCCCATAGCTACACCCATCCCTGTACTCCCATCACTGCACCACCATAACTACACCCATCCCTGTGCTCCCATCACTGCACCCCCATAACTACACCCATCCCTGTGCTCCCATCCCTGTGCCCCATCACTGCATCCACTCTTTGTTAATTACATTGTCCTCTCCTAAAATGTTTTGCCTTGACTTCTTCACCTGGTGAACTCCTATTCACCTTTCAAGATCCCATGAAAGTAACCATCTCCCTACGCATGCCTCCTTACTCTCAAATGCTAGAGTCATTTTCCCTTCTCCTCCTACACACTTTGTTGATGTCTCTACTACACTATTTATAATACCCTGTCCTAGTTCTACAGGTCACATAGCCACAAATGATAATGATGATGACAACAGCAGTGGTGACATCGCTCATCCCCAGGTCACTTAACCTCAGCCCACTTCTGATTTAAGTCGTGGCTACCGTGGACAGTTCTGTGCAGGCCGAGCCTCGCCTTGCACGGACAGCGTTCCACTTGAAACATGGGTGGACCATGTGACTTTCTATTTTCTGCCCCAGCACCTTCTCCCCTCCATCACAAGTCCCCCTTTTTTTGCTCCAGTGAGACTGGAATTACAGGACAGCAAAATCCGCCAGAAGTAACGTCACCGAAAGGAGAGCTCTGGGAGACACATGCTCCAGCCTCTGGAGGCCGCCTGTCCGCGGCTCAGGAGGCGGGGGGCCCCAGAGGAGCCGGGCTGTCATCACTCATGACAGCAGCCTCAGTAACACAGCCTCATCTTGTCTTTCCCTCCCCTCCCTGCCTTAGGCTCTGCTCTCAGGGGAGCAGACTAAGTCAGCTGGCACTAGAAGGAGACCTAGAAAGCAGACCCCCAATGGGGCTCTGTAACCGCCTCAACTCACCAGCCAGACAGCACCATGTCAGGAAGGCTCTCAGTGGTGGGCAGGGATGTGGTCCAGCTGGAGGGGCAGCGCTGAGGTACGCATTGACCCTTAAACCTCCAAGGTAGAGAGGCAATGGTAATCATAAGGGTTGTGGGTTGGCTGGACATTTTTTTTAAATATATATATATATATATATATATATGTGTGTGTATATATATATATATACATACATATATATGTATGTATATATATATTTTAAACTTTATTGGGGAACAGTGTGTTTTTCCAGGACCCATCAGCTCCAAGTTAAGTAGTTGTCTTCAATCTAGTTGTGGAGGGCGCAGCTGATCTCCAAGTCAAGTCATTGTTTTCAATCCAGTTGTAGAGGGTGCAGCTCACTGGCCCATGTGGGAATCGAACCAGCAACCTTGATATTACAAGCCTGGGCTCTAACCACCTGAACTAACCAGCCGCCCCTGGCTGGACTTGGTTTTAACTGCCTTGGAAACCTTGAAGAAAATAACAGGCTCAGGTCAATCAGCTATCGACACAGAGTAGGCCATGAAAATTAGAAGGCCTCCTGGCAGCTTTTAAAGATAATTTTTTCTCTTTGTCACATCTACTGCAGGGATGAAGACTGTTCTCAGCAATCAGACTGTGGGCATTCCAGAAAATGTGGACATCACTGTGAAGGGACCACAGTTATTGTGAGGGGCCCCCGAGGCACCCTGTAGAGGGACTTCAATCACATCAGTGTAGAACAACTTTCTTTGGAAAAAACAGAAGAGGCTCAGGGTTGACAAACGGTGGGGAGATAGAAAGGAACTGCTCCTGCCCTCGCTATCTGTAGTCATGCACAGACATGACTGTGGGTGTTCCACTGGGTTCTCTTACAAGAAGAGGGCTGTGTGTGCTCACTTCCCCATCAACGTCATTATTCAGGAGAATGGTTCTCTTGCTGAAATCCAAAATTTCTTGGGGGAAAAATACATCCACAGGGTGCAGATGAGGTCAGGTCTCAAGCCCTTTAGAAAGATGAGTTAGTTCTTGAAAGTGACATTGAACTTGTAACAAATTCAGCTGCTTTGATGCAACAATCCACAGCAATTAAAAACAAGGACATCAGAAAATTTGGGGATGGTATCTATGTTTCTGAAAAAGGAACAGTTCAGCAGGCTGATGAATAAGCTCTAAGTTGTCCAGCTACTGAAACACCATGTCGGTTGATTCCTCAGACTTTTGTGATACTTTAAAGATGGAGCAAAAATCATGTATTGAAAAAAAAAAAAAAGGTAATTTTATCTCCTGGAATCATAGTTAGACCATGCTGAAAATTAGACCCAGGATTTAAGCGTAAGAGGGAGAGAGCTACAAAGAAGGTCAAATGTACAGCCTTGGAAGATCACTGCTAAAGTTAGAACCCAGACAAGGAGTGATAAGAACCTGAGACCTGGGATGGAGACATTTGAGAACCATACACACCCAGATTCTCCTCAACTCTTCAAACTAACAGAAACAGCCCTCTCCTTTGTACTAGAGGAGAGGAGACTTGACCTGTGACGTGTGTCTCACGTGAAAATGCTTTTCCTCACCAAGCTCACCCCACTCCAGGCATCGCCCCAAGGCAAGAATGGGGACCAGGTCTCAGCACAGCCGGAACAAGGAAATACAGTCCCTTTGCTGGGAGTAAACGGTTTCTCAGTAAACTAATTGCTTGAGGGGACTAATATGTCCTGGTAGGAACTGAGAAAAACATATGGGGGAGTGGACTGAAGGTCATGGTGAACCTCAGGTGTGGGGCAGAAGATAAGACTGGGTAGGAGAGGACATTTTCACGGCTCAGGGTTTACTGTTCTGAAAGAATGCCTTGGGCTGGTCTCGTATGCTGCAGGGCTGGCTTCTTGAAACTTGGACATGACGGCAGCCTGTAGTAAATGAGATGGAAATGCTAGAATTGCCGTGGCAGAGTACTGATGAAGAGATCAGAAGGTTCGGGGGAGTGGGTCTGTTAGAATAGATTTATTTCCTAGAATAAGGCAACCCGCCATCTGATGATGTTCACCAAGAGTACCCAGAAGCTCCTAGCGAATGGGAGAGTACAGAACGCACTAGTGTAGAGGGCACCAGCGTCTTTGAGAAACCTGATGGTGACAACCCTTGTTAGGTCCGGGTTGACAGTAGTCCATACTACCAGGAAAATAGGCTGCATTCAGCTTCGATGTGAACGAACGTGGAATAGCAGAGGCCAGAGATAAGGTGGAAATAATTACCTTAATGGGCAGCAAAGACAAAGTGGCACCCAGGATGCCTTGTCTCATAGAGACCTATGACAGTGACTAATGGTATTCCTAGAAGTGAGATAGGCGGGCAGCCAACTTGAGCGTTGTTGAACTTGTAAAACCAAAAAAAGTCAAAAGCTGATGAGTAGAAGTTTTATATCAGCCACAGCAATGACAAATTACAATCCCTTTCCAGATCTTTCCAGATCTAAACCACTTCTCAAAACTATTGAGCCCATTGATTAAAAGATACTGGGTCCCCTTAAGGAAAACCAGGCGATGCCACTACAAATATATACAATAACCACTTCCCAGCCCTTCTCTGAAGGGATCTGTGGCCAAGGTCCATCTCATAATGGGAAGCTCCACATGCATGGTCCCTTGGTTTCCACAGTCTAGCATTTCTTCTTTACCAGGAGCTAGTGACACACCAGGAGGTGCTTCTGAAAGGGCGTGTCGTTCTCCGCTGCCGTGGGCATGGCCACAGTCCAGAATGCCAGGGACCCGTAGCATGATTCTCCCGCTGGACCTTCCCATAAGGTCGGCACTGCTCCTTTTCCTCCCCCACCTCTGACGTCACAGGGCCTGGCCGAGCCTATCACCCCAACAGCAGGGCGGATAGCCCCACAGTGCCATTTCCGCTCCAGACCCTGCTCCAAGCGGGCAGCCTCTCGTGTCACCCAGTACTGGGGCCAGAGCGATATGCCTAGGTGTGGAATGTGCTGCCAACGGAATCCAAGGAGACCTCGCTTCCTTCTTTTTTGACAAAAATTGCAAGATGCATAAATTTATCTTTTACTTTAGAGGGGCGATCCTGGTATGCCCCTAGGGCCTTCACTGAAGTGTCCAGTCCTTGAAGTTTCATAGGATCGATCTCCTGTTCTCCAGAGTGCGAGTCACGTCTTGCTCAGCATGAAGTTGTAAGTGTGACCGGTGAGCGTGATGTCCTGTGGGACGCCCAGCAGTCTAGATGTCTTTGGCTGGACAGGGGGAGACTTAGCCCCGCAAATGGATATTATTCATTGCTTGTGAATGTGAATTGTTTCAGGTCTTCTTTCGCAACAGGAATGGAAAGAACTGCATTTGCCAAATCGGGGCTGCATACCTTGTAGCCGAGGCCTTATTAATCTGCTCAGTCAAGGTTACCACACGTAGCGTAGCAGCTCCCATCAGAGCTAATACCTGGTGACGCCTGTGGTAGCCTACAGTCGTTCTCTAAGATCCATTTAGTTTCTGCCAGTGCTAGACTTGAATTAAATGGAGGTGTGAGAGGCACCGCCATCCCTGCATCTCGTAGGCTTTTTGCGGCGTACCTGCCGTACTGCTCCCCCAGGTGATAATAGTATTCATTTATTATTTTCGTCATGGAGTGGGTTGGGACCTCCTGGATTGTGGCAGGTTCAGAGGTCTCCATTTGGCCTTGCCTGTTGTGATGGCAGAGCAGATGGCTTTAGTTACCAAGCATATCAATCCCAATTGACACACTTGGGCACTGGGAAGAGGGCTACGAGGTGGGGTCCGTTGACCCAATGGGCCCACTATGAGCTGCAATTGATCTCTATTTCCTGACTGCTGCAGGCCCCCACTCCAACAATGGGGTCATGATGACACTTTGGGTCTCCAGCTATTAACGTCCATTTAAACTCTACGTTTAATAATCCTGGAAATGTTTGCTGACACAGTCACCCAAGTAAACAGCCAGAGGTCCTTTTGGAGAACTAAGGAAATGGCCACAGTATATATTTGCCATAATTCTGCAGAGTCCTTTTTCCTAGGGTCCCAGTAACCTTTTCATTTAATGTTTCCAGATTGGAAAAGTTAACATTGTTAAAAATGTCCATATTACCTAGAGCAATCTATAGATTCAACGCAGTCCTTATCAAAATTCCAATGGCATGTTTTCCACAGAATTAGAACAACCAAAAAATCCTAAAATTTGTATGGAACCACAAAAGACCTCGAATAGCCAAAGCAAATCTGAGAAAAAGGACAAAACAGGAGGTATTACGCTCCCCAATTTCAAACTATATTACAAAGCTATAGTAATCAAAACAGTATGGTATTGACAGAAAAACAGACTCACAGACCAATGGAACAGAATTGAGAGCCCAGCAATAAACCCATATATACATATATATATATATATATATATATATATATATATATATATATAGAGAGAGAGAGAGAGAGAGAGAGAGAGAGAGAGAGAGAGAGAACTAATTTAGTACAGGGGAGCCAAGAATATACCTTGGGGGTATTGGGACCGCCTATGAACTTTGTTGAATAATGAATATGTTCAAGACTTTGTGGGCAGAAAGATGGGGGAGGGGGGAAATGAGGCATAAATGTTGCCTTAGAGAGCTTAGATTCAGGTGAGAGCATTACCATGCAAATGCAGGTAACTCTAATAAAAGAGAGAATGTGGGAAGTGCTCCAGCTGAAATTTGGACAGGTATGGGGTGCAAAGAAAGATGATTAAGCAGACCTGGAAGATATCCACTTATTTTTCACCCTGGTACTCTTAGCTGTGGGATCAGTAGTGGCTTCAGGCCTTTTCAGCAGGGAGGTCTCAGCCCTTAGCCTGGTCTTCCCCACAGCATTAAGGGTACTTTGCATCCTACACTTGGGGTAGTTACATTACAACACACTCCTTTACTCTCAGTGATTGTCATGGGAGTCAAGATTTAAAAGCTCGCTTCCTTGCAACCAGAGGACATTAATTATTTAAATGATATGAGTAATCACATTGATATTATACAATAATTCTGTAATATTTACTGTTTTCTGTAGGGGCGAGGTTCAGTAAATCAGGGGCACGGTTGCACTTGGCTAGTCTGCAGTTTGACTCACTGCATAGCTCGCTATCTGGCCATCTGTAATTAGACTTAGCTTGTTTGCGGTTTGAGCCATCCTGATATTCATCTGTTTTCTCTTTGTTTCTCCCCTCACGGATGAACTGAAGAATTCTGTTTGTTCTCTTTCTCAAGTAAACCCACACACCTCATTAATTAACAACATCGGAACCTGGGAAAGAGCGATTTCTCAATCCTCAGGTGCCTGGACACTGGAATCCAATCTACAACTTTTTGAAGTTTTTACTGCTGATGCATTAAAGTCCCAGGCTGGAGATAACATCATCTTCAAACAGACCAGACTCCAGGAAGGATGTCAGCCCTCAAACCTGCCTGACCAACCCCCCTTTCCTACATAAGAAAAAGCTAACCTGAAGTTAGGTGCAGCTGTCCACGCTGAGACTCTGGACTCTGCCCCAGGGACACCTGACGCCTCCCCCGCCCCCCCCATGTTTCCTCCTTACTACTGAGGCAGCCGTCATCTTTGGCCATTGCCATGGGCATTCATTCTGTGCCCCAACTTTAATAAAAACTTCCTTTGTAGAGTCTGTGAATGCTTTCACTTTTTGCAAACAACCGGGATTAATTCCACGCCATGACATTTTTGTTATTATCATGGCTTCCACTGTGATAAGTGCTTTACATGCATTACTTTATTTAATCTCCCTAGAACTGTATGAAGTAGGCATTATTATTCCATTTTATAGATGAGAGCTTTAAGGCTTAGGGGAGGTAAGTACTTAGTTTCCTGACCTCTGAGTCTGAGCTTTTACTCACCACCCTCCACTGCAAATGTGTCTTCAGAAGGAATAACTTTGGCTGCACAGATTTCAAGAGAATTATAACCAGGAGGGCTCTAGGGATGACCAAAGCCAGACTCCTTATCAGAGTGATGGGGAAACTGAGGGCTAGAGGGGATAGGGCTGAAACTGGACCCGAGTTCCTGACCCCTGACCACTGTTCTCTGCACAGATGTCAGGGGATTCTCACCTTCCTTCCCCGGGGCGCTGACCTTCCAATGTGCCAGCAAGTGCGGTGGACTAAAAAGGTGACACGCACTGTCTCATTTAATCCTCATGACAACCCTGGGAGAGAGGGTTTATCCTCATTTTAAATATGATAAAACTGGAGTTTCCAAAAGTTATTATCTTGCTCAGGGTCCTGGATGCTGAATAGTGGAGTCAGCATGTGAAAGTAAGACTCTATTAGGAAGCTTGTGCTTTTAGCTTCTATTCTGCCTGCCTGGGGAGAGCGGTGCTCATCCAGGAGCAATTCACAGAGGTTGATTTTCTGGTAGTTGGGGCCCGAGGGCCTCGCATGCCCACATCCCTAGACCCGCCCCTCCCTCCCCCGCTGCACTTGGGGGGCCTGCTCACTAGTGTGCACTGAGCTGCCATTCTGCTTTTCTCCAGCTTGTGTCCCCAGGGGCCTGCTAAGTGTTCTGCTGGCCTAAGGCTCATGCCAAGAGCATCCAACTGCCAGGGACAGCTCCCAGCTCTCCTCTGTAGGAAACAAAGCATTTTGCTTGGGGGCAGGAGTGGGGAGAGCCAGCAGGGAGCCAGGGGCATTGGGCAAGACCTGTTCTTTAATCTGATGGAAAGGCCAAGACACCTCCGGGGCTAGGGGAGCTAGGGTTTTCAGGGAGGGGAAAGAAATGGTCCTGAGACCCTCTAAGCAACCCAGGGTCCAGGAGGGAGGCCAAGATAAAGGTTTGCTTTGCTTTTCATAGGAGGTAGTCGGCCTTTCTTGTCAGTCAATACTCAAACTGAAGACTATGGAAGCTTGCTGTGTGGCGCATGTTGTGTGTTAACTTGACTAGGCCACTAGCTGGTATGACATTATTTCTGGGTGTGTCTGTGAGGATGTTTCTAGAACCGATTAGCATTGAATTGGTAGACTGCTTAAAGAAAAAGCCCTCACCCACATGGGTGGGCATCACCCAATCTGTAAAGGGCCTGAATAGAACAAAAAACTGGAGGAAAGGCGAATTTGCTTTCTGCTTGAGCTGCGACTTCCATCTTCCCCTGCCCTCAGACACCAGTCTCCTGGCCTCTGGACTCAGACTGGGAGGTATACCATTGTCTCCCCTGGTTCCCAGGCCTTCGGACCCGGATTGAATTACACCACCGGCTTTCCTGGTTCTCCAGCTTGTGCATGGCAGAACCGGGGACTTCCTGGCCTCCATCATAGTGCATACCACGTCCTACTACAATATATCTCCTCTTTTATTAGATTAAAACAGTGGATCTCAACCAGGGACAGTTTTGCCTCTCAGGGAACATTTGGAAATGTCTGAAGACATTTTTGGTTGCCACGGCTTGGGGAGTGCTACTGGCATGCAATGAGTAGAGGCCAGGGGTGCTGCTCAACACCCTGCAGGACAGCCTCCCACAGTTACCCCCCGCCCAAGGGCAGTGGTGCTGAGGCTGAGAAATATGATAGAGCCCACGTTTGACACGTTTGACTTACAGAAACAATGATTTCATATGATTCATATTGGGCTGTTATAGATTTCAACTTAAGAGAGGGCTCCAAATTGTCCTTACATATTGCAAACTATGTGTGTTAATCAAATCCAAACCCCTCACTGCGCAGATGGCCAGAATGTGGTCTAGAGAGCATAAGGGGATTTCCCAAGGTCACGCAGCAAGCGAGCGTGGATCCAAACCTGAACACGGGCCCTTGCTCCCCTATTGACCCTTCTTGTCAGTCAACACAGAAGCCTGACCTCCACCACAGGCTTTTTCCAGCTGCGGGAAATGGCTTCCTCCCGGTTCGCTGCTCTGATGCCCAGCCCAGAAGTTGCTTCAGAGAGGGCTGCTTCTTACCAAAAAAACTTGGTCTGGCACGTATCCAGAACTCCAAAGAAAATCTGTGTGCTTAAAAAGAAAGAAAAGAAAAAAAAGAAAAGAGAGAACAAAAGAACCTTCTCCGCAAACAGCCAGCTGGAGGAAACTCGGCGAGATAAACACCCGCTCACGTTGACCAGAGAGAAAAGGCCTGAGAAGCACCGAGAGAATGAATGACTAGACTTTCCTCTCGAGGAATAAAGAGCTTTGCGTCAGACGGACAAGGAGCTTTCACTCTGAAACAATGAGCCTGGTGCCATCCCATAATAAAGCCTGGGCAGGGGCCTGCGGGAGTGCAGGGGAACTTGTCCTCCAGGAAAAATAAAATTAGGATGCCACAGCCACGTCAAGGGGCTTGAGGACACTCAGCCCACAGCCAAGTTCTCTGCTTGTCAGAGTGGGGAAGAAACTGGGAGATCACCCAGGGGAAAAGACGCAAGCCGAGCGAGGCAGGTTTGGGCTGAGGCACACGAGCAAGCTTGCCCGCACTCTGCAGCCGGAAGCCGGGGCTCTGCGTGGCTGTCTACGGGCCACCTTGAACTTAACCTGCACACACGCATTTTAGTACTAGGACACGTACATCCCACATCCCACCGGTGCTTCGCCCAGGTTTTATTGAAACACTTTTCTAGAAAGTGCACCTGGAAAGCGCTCGCCTAGCCTCACGTCCTCATTGAATGATGGGGAAACTGAGGAACAAAGAGGGAAAAGGGTTTGCCTGAGTCAGGGGAAGAGCTGCTCGCCTCTCCCATTCCCCGTGCAGGGAAGGGAATGAAACCAGCGAGCTAATACAGTAAAGCCTTGGATTTGCGAGCGTTCCGCAAGACGAGCAAACATTTCTGATACATTTTAACGTGGTAAACGAGCGATGTCTTGCAAGACAAGTAGTTTGTTTCTGGAGCGAATTATGCTTTCAAACCAAGGTATTACCGTACTTTGTAAGCATCCTTTTCAAAGTTTTGGAATTTTGTTTTTTTCTTAAAAGGTTTACTGTACAGTTAAAATAGACCCCTACAGTCACAAAACACACAGAGCCGCCGACCATTCGGTCTGGGAAGCAGATTCCCTATCCTCGGCGAGGAAGTCTGTCCCTTACGAAATGCACCTGAGCCTCAGCTCTGGCCTCTCCTATTTACCGAGGCCTCACAGATTTCCCCCCGGTGTGCTGAGCGCCCGCCCGCAACACTGGGCGCCTGGAATCACCTGCCGAGACCTGGACTCCCTCAGCTTCCCTCTTGGTTTCCATGGTGAACACGTGCCCCTCCCATTTACATGCAGGATTTAGGCCAACCCAAGGGCTCTTGAGAATAGGTTTCTGACCCCCCTGGAGTGGACCCTCTTTTCCTCTTATAAATCAATGGATTTCGTTTTCATTTCAAGGCTCACAATTCCATGGCAGCTGTTCTGGGATGGTGTGTGTGCCAGCACGTGGCTTCGGCAGCCAGCCGCAGCCCAATCCCTCCTCCTTGTCCCTTTCCACAGAGACTGATGGGAGCCTTGGCGAGGACCATGGTGAAGAGCAGGCGAGTTCACTCTCAGATGAAGCCCTTCCCCCTTGGATCTCAGCCTTTCGACTGTGCCTTCGACTGTCGAGCACCGCTTTGATCTTTCACCTGCCCGAAGCCACCACAGATATTCCACATCTTCTGCTCTGTTTAGAATGAAATGGAAGTTTCACCATCTGGCAGGCTGGGGCAGCCAGTGGCAGGGAATGAGAAATGTGAATATCCACTCTCTAATGGTGTCTGGACACTTCGGGTGGCTTTGATCAATGGGGCATGGAATGGGCAATATAAATTTTCTTACATGCTGCCTTTTGTCCAGTTTGGCCAAGTCCCCAGGAGGGCTGGCCTCCTCCCACGGGTGGGAAGCGATGGTGTGGGTTCTTCACTGAACACCAGGACTGACCTCCTGAGGACCTGCACATAGAAGGCATGAAGGTAAATGAAAAAAGAGGCCACTCTGGTTTCTTCTCTCAGTCCCGACCAATGTTCTGTGAAATCATTGGTTCTTTCAAGCTTCCCCAAAAGATATTCGCAATGGAGTAGGGTTATCAGAGGCATCATCCACAGCTGTCAGGATCCTGGGCCTGGTGAGGTTTGAAGGGGACTCAGAGGACACAAAACCGTGGTCCCTGCCAGATACACAACTTATACCCCTTGATCTATAGGAAAACATGGAGGGCACCATCGGAATTTCCATCTTCTTCTATTGCCTGAAATGCCTCCATTGGTGATTCCTTTTTTACAACACAGATGCCTTAGAGGAGGGAGAGGGGTGGCGAAGCCCAAGGCCCTCAAATGAGGGGGATGAGTTTTTCAGACCAGAAGAATCCAGGTCAATATGGAAGTACTGGGAGGAGAGGGGAACATGGGGCGGAGAGATTAAAGACAGATATAAGGAAGAGGAGGCAATAAAGACTAACTCTGCCCTATTTTTCACAATTCTGACAAAAGGTCAGCATGAGGGAGGGTCATTTTACTCCTATCTAGTCTTCAGTCTGAACTAAAATCCCTTCAGACACAGCCCTAGACCAGGACCTGTTTTAAAGATATGCAGAAAACTTGCAGACCTACCGCACGCCCAGACCAAAACAAGTAGCAAGTTCAACTCCTAAAGCCTAAGAAGGGAGATGAACTCCTCGTGCAAGGTTCCCAAACTCCCAGACCTGTATCAGGGCCAAGGAAAACTATTATTTCTGCCCAGGGCTGTGGCCCATCCTAAGCTGCTT
>NW_017731829.1:249584-254986 GCF_001890085.2 Hipposideros armiger
GCGGACCGCCTCCCCTCAGACCGGGGGGAGAGATGTGTATGCATCCTGCAGACTCACAGAGTTCAGAGCCTCAAACCACAGCAGCATCTAAAGTTTCTAAATAGAAAATCTGCCACTCAAGGTGGCAGTGATGGTCCAGTGTCCCTTGTTACCTGTACAGCATCCTCTGTGCTCAGCTCCCCGGCCTTAAAGCAGCTCCCTGGCCTCTCCCAGAAGGAGGGGAGCGTTTATTCCCGTGAGTCTGGCTGCAGGCATGCAAGAATTAGACAGTGGAGCGGGATCGGGCCACCAGGGTCCCCAGATCCTCCATGAAGTCATCCCCTTGCTGTCGTCAGTGTCAGTTGCCTAGCAACTGCCTTTGGCAGATGGTGGCACTGAGAGCATGCCAATCTCTCCCACAGCTAAAAATACATTCCGACGACAGTGGGTCTATTTTAAAAGATACAATGCACTCCCGACATCTTTCCTTGTCTGCAAGGAACTGTGCTGTGCCAGGTCTCTCTGGGCCTCTGACTTTGTCTGACAGGGAGGAAGGGAGCATTTGAGGAAAGGAACCCAAGGCCAGGCACCATGGCGGTGCTTAGAAAATGGTCAAGGAGCTGGAGGAGGGAGAGGACGAAGAGGAGAGAGAAGAAACAGCGAGCTGGGAAGTGAACATCTGGTAGTCGGC
The DNA here is from genome assembly GCF_001890085.2 of Hipposideros armiger. Classification (NCBI taxonomy): domain Eukaryota; kingdom Metazoa; phylum Chordata; class Mammalia; order Chiroptera; family Hipposideridae; genus Hipposideros; species Hipposideros armiger. The sequence continues at coordinate 250,255 of NW_017731829.1, forward strand.
AGCAAACCCTTTACTTTGGCCATATTTTTTAACACGCAAGAAAGTGGGGTTAGGAAGAAACGTCATGGAATCACAGGAGCCCAGAGCCGGAAGGAACCCAATCCCATTCTCGAGTTGGGAAAGCAGGGTGCTGACAGGGCGAGGTGAGATGAGTTGGCTCTTTGCCCTTGTTCGGGGTGCAAGGCCTCAGGTTCCCAGGTGCGGGCATGGGGCCTCGGGCCCTCAAACTCCTTTTGCATTTCTACCGTCAAGTGTTCACCTCACCGTGGGCTTAGCCTGTCCATCTGACTACCTGGTTTTTTAGGTACAAAGGGAGTGGTGAGTCCATTCGTAACTTGCATTTAGCCATTCATTTATCCAGCAAATACCTATTGAACACCTACTGTCATACTGTGCCAAGCTCCGGAGATACGGTGGGGAACAAATACACAGGGTCCTCACTTCCCGTGACTTGGGGTTCAGCAGGCTTCGAGCCGGTAAATACAGGGCACCCATGCTAGAGCTCTCAGAGCCAGGTCCCCACTGAAGCCTGCTTACATCTCTACAACCAAAGGGTATCACCGAATTAGGGTTGCAAGATAAAATAGAGGAGGCCCAGCTAAATCAGAATTTCTGAGGAACCCAACTTTTTAAGATGTATGTCCCCAGTATTGCATGACTTGAGGTTCAAATTTAGCTGAGTCTCCTGCATTTTTATTTGCTAAACCTGGCAACCCTACACTTCATGTCACTATTGTTCAGTTTCCTCACCTCTAAAATGGGAAAAATAGCATTTACTTATAGGGGTTATACTGTGGATTAAATGAGAACATGTATATATCTGTGACCGGCAGGTAAACGTTTTTCCTCTTCTCTCCAAGCAGGACTTCTCTGGGGTTTTGCCCTGTCCAGCCAGTTAGCCCAGCTCCCCCCACCACCCCCACCCCCCATGGCAATAGGTGACTGGTAGAGGCAGCCCTGCTCTGTTCTAAGGCCACGCCAGGGGATGAGGGAACTCGGAGGGAACTCTGTAAGGTGACAACTGACTTGCCAAGCGAACGAGGAAACAACCCAATTTTGCTTGGAGTATTGGTCAGAACAGCAATTCTCAGTGGCCTGGGGAGCTTGGTAAACATATAGATGCCAGCGTTCACCCCAAGACTTAATGAGACAGAATTTCTGGGGAAGGGTGTGCCTTTTAAACAAAATCTCTGGTGATTTCCTGGATTCGGAAGTTTGAGAACCATTGGCCTAGGGTGCGGGGGGTGGGGGGGGGGCGTCTCTACAGGCGTGAGCTCAAAAGCCTGCTCAGAATGTGGGATTCTGGGTTGGATCCCGGCACAGAAAAGGGACATTAGCGGGAAACTGAATGAAATGTGGAAAACATACGTAGTTTAGTTAATGCTATTGTACCCATGCTAATTTCTTAGTTCTGATCATTGTACCGTGGTTATGTAAGATGTTACGGTAACTTTAGAGAAAGCTCAGTGAAGGGTATATGGGAACTCTCTGTACTATCGTCAGAACTCTTGTGTAAACTTCCAATTATTCCCAAGTTAAGAAAAAAGAAATGCTGCTTTGGCTCAAGGCCCGCCTTGGGCCTTTTCCCCAGCCCCAGGACGCATCAGAAGGCTCAGCCTGTAGGCCTGCCCTGGTTCAGTGAGCACAGACAGCTGAGAGGGCCCCCACACACACACAAGGTCTGGGAGAGCATCGCTTCTCTTCCCTGCCATTCACACTGGGGCTTAAATGTCAACCTCAATGAATTACAGTTTAATCTATGTTATCAACCTGGCCACAGCCTTAATTGGATGCCAGGCACACCCGCTGAAGGGCTTGCATAATTCATCAGCTGGGAGGGAGGCCACAGAAGGCCTTTCATCACAGGCCAGGGAAGGAGAGGAGAGAGAAGGGGAGACGGATGGGCGGGGGAGGGGCGGGCGTTGGTCAAGGAGGGAGAGAAGCTCTTGTTCAGGTCACCGACCAGCTCCGTGGGGTCAAAGCCGATGGGCACGTGTCTGTCTTTACCTTGACTGACCTTTCAGCAGCATCAAGCCCCCCCTTCTTCTTGACACATGACCGTCTCTTAACTTCCGACACACACCCTCTGCTTTTCTCCTTTCCACCTTAGCCACTTCATGTCCACTCGCTCTGCTGGATCTCTTCTCCCCTTTGCCCAGCTGTTGGATGTCGGGAAGCCCCAAGGCTCACTCCACAGACATCCTCTCTCCTCTGGCTACTGTTTCTACTTAAAGAATATTTTCCAGTTCCGTGGCTTTAAATACCACCCTGTACTAATGATTCCTAAACATATGTGTCCACCCTCGACTTCTCCCTTAAGCTCCAAGCACAAATAGCCATGTGAGGGCCTGTATTCTATTGTTGTGTCACAAACGATCCCAAAATTTAGCTTNTTATACTAGCAGAGGAAGGAAAAAGGAAAGAACAAAGAAAACATTAACCAACAAACATAAGGCAATAAAAGAAAAAAGCATGTAAAGTAGGAATACAAGATTGTAGAAATCAAATATAATGATAATCGCAATAAATGTAAATGGCTTATTAAAAGTTATTAAAAGTTGGAGGTCATTAAAAGATGTAAATATATATATTTATATGGAGATATATATGTGTGTGTGTATATATATACATATAATATATATGTATATATATATATGATGGAATATTATTTAGCCATGAGAAAGGAAGATATCCTGCTATTTGCAACAACATAAATGGATTTTGAGTACATTGTGCTAACTGAAATAAGTCTGACAGAGAAAGACAAGAACTGTATGATATCACTTCTATGTGGAATCTAAAAAAAGTCAAACTCATAAAAAACAGAGTAAAATGGTGGTCACCAGGGGATGGGGAGTGAGGGGCTAAGATTGATGTTTTAGGGTACAAACTTTTAAAAATGAGTGGTAAATAAGCCATAGAGACCCAACGCACAGTAGAATGAATATAGACAACAATATTGTACTACAATCATCGAACTTGCTAAGAGACTAAAACTAAACCTCTAAAAAGAAAGGATAATTATGTAATGTGATAGAGGTGCTAAAATTACTACAATGGCAATCATATTACAATATATAAAAGTGGCAAATTAACATATTGTACATCTTAAATTTACAAATGTTGTATGTCAAATATATTCCATTAAAAGAACGTTGGACGTTGTCAGATTGGACTTAAATCTAGCTATATGTCATTTACAAAAGATACACCTGAATCAAAATAAGAAAAGGGTTGAAAATAAAAGAATAGAGAAATATATTTCACCATAGTGAAGTCAGACAAAATGGAATTTAAGTTGAAAAACATGAATAAGGATAAGGACGGACACTCTATGATGAAAAAAATCCAAGAAGCTACTGCAATCATGTGAACAACAAATAATATAGCTTCAAAATATATAAAGCACAACTGGCCAGAAAAATAAGGGGGTAAGTGACAAGTTAATTGACCGAAAAACATGGGGAAATTAAAAAGGTCTATACTTAAAGTGACTATATTCCATTATACAGAAAAGGAAAGTGAAGCTCTGAAAAACTCTGTAATTTGCCTACAGTAACACAGCTAATAAGTGACAGAGTTGGGATCGAACCCAGGTTTGTCTGATTGCTCTTAGCCACGATACGACACTGTTTCTTGACTGTTGAAGTGAAAACACTCACCTGGCACAGCATAATAGCAACAGATGCCTCATCCTACACATCTCAGGTCAGGTCTCCCCTTCCCCCCAGGCAGAAGGCAGCACCCATGTTTCTAGTTCCTACCTTCCCATCCACCACTCTAGAAGATAGTGAGCAGCACAAGAGTGGCCACTTGTCCTTCTCTGGATCCCAACTCCTATCACTACATCTGACCCAAAGAGAGTGTCGGGGTATTTTATTAAATTGAATTGAACAGACTGGCAAAAATAAGCCAAATTCTATCACACCCACACTCCACCCATAGGTGCAAATAGAGACATGTGGCCACTGGAGTCTCAAGTTTTATAAACTTTCTTTCTAAACAGGCTGCTAAATGAGATAGTCCTTCTTCCTACAGCAGCCAACTCCTGCCCTGGTCACCCATGGTGCCCCTGGGCCCAGCATCCAGGCCTTCATCACACAGGCAACTTCCTCTGCTTACAAATTATGGGTGGTTCCCGAGGTGGTGTCGCCAAGGGAGGGGAGTTCTGTGGTTGGGGTCTTTGAATTCCTAGTTTTCCTTTTCTCCAGGATACCCTAGCACCCCACAAAGGATCTATAAATCTGATGTTAAGCGTGATTCTTCCTCCCATGCCCAGATCAAACCCCAGTTTTGCCAAGAAAGCTCTCTACGTGAGCTCCTCTGTGCTCTGCAAGAAGGTCTGGGATGTATTGGGTTGTCAGAAAAGTCATGACGCATTTTTGCAAAGAAAACCATAGAAAAAATACATCATGACTTTTCCGACAACCCAATAGATAGACTTGGGACTCAATATCTAGCTGCTAACACAAAGCCCTCATGATTAAAAAACCATACCCCCGGTAGAGAACAAAGAGCTCAATAATTAATTAAGAAGTGGGAGGAAAGGCAAGTGTTTTTTATTAATCTCCTGTGAAATCTTTTGATGCTTTAAACGTGCTATTTCATTTAATCATTGCATTATTGACTCCATGTTACTTATGAGAACATTGAAACTCAGAGAAGTTAAACCCCTTGTCCAAGTTCACACAGAAAGACTGTGACAGATGGGAGCTGAATTCAGGTCTGTCTG
>NW_017731829.1:256591-257315 GCF_001890085.2 Hipposideros armiger
ATGACTAGGCCCCAGGGAGCTTGGGTGGACTCCCTCATTCTTTTCTATGTGTCCTTAATCCATGGGGGCCGGGGCCTAGGGCTAGAGTCTTCCCTCCACCCAAAGAAATAGGGCAGAAAAGGAGGGCAAAGCCGGTTTACTGATTTCAACCCACTCCTCACAGTCACCAGCAAAACCGACCTGTATCTAGAGGTGAAAATCAATCAAAAGTAAAGCAGGGACGACTGCAGTTAGACACCAGGGAGAACTGGCAGACCACTGTGATAGAACACACAAAGGTGGCAGAGAGACGCGATGGGTATTGAAGGGCAGGGAAAGGTAACTTCAAGCCAGCTGCTGTGGCTGAGGATGCACACAGGTCTGGAGACACAGAGACCCATCTGATCATCTCGAGCCCTGTTCTAGTTCTGAGGTTCCATGAATAAGCAAGAGGGGCCTATGGGGGGAGCGAAGGACAGAGGTGGCCGGCAGCTGATATGAGGCCTGCAGCCCCACCTCTCTGGTAGCTGCACCCCCCCACTCCACCCCCACCTGGGAAGTCAGGAAATCTGGACTCAGCCTCCTCTGCTGGCCTTGGAAGTTCATTCCTTCTCTGGGCTCAGTGCCACCATCCTGCAAATAAGGGGGCTAGACCAGGAGGTGTCTAAGGGATCCCCAGCTCTGTCTTTCAAGACAGTCCAAGTGTTTACTGTGTGCTGAGACCACTGGACATGTTGCGACATGA
>NW_017731829.1:263263-314636 GCF_001890085.2 Hipposideros armiger
GGGCGTCGGGACTATTATTGGCGCTAACCCTGGTCCTCCAAGTTCTCCTTCCTCTTTCAGCCTTCTCTTCCTTAGTTCCTCCCCTTTTAAGACTATAATGAATCCCGCGTCCCACGATGTTCCCTTCTATCTTAACTGAAGTGTCAGCTCCTCAGAGAGGCCTTTCCTGAATTCTAGGTCTATGTTTTAGTCCCTCTGGACTACTAGATTCTGACTGAGATAATAGTCAGCAATCGTTACCCCCTTACCGTGTCCCGTCTTGGGCACTACGTACTTTAATTGTGCTACCATGGTTAACTTTAACATCAGTCCTGCCCAAAACATGTATTTATCCAAACTTTTTGAATGAATGCACCAAGAGATGAAGTGATTTGCCCATAATCTCACAGAGTAAGCCACGAAAGAGAGAGTAAGAGGGGGATCGGAACCTGGTTCCGCTTGGCTTCCCGTCCATGCCTCCTCGTGCCTGAAGCTGCTGTTGGGCGAGTTTCTCAGCCTCTCACTCTCGGCATCGTAAACCACAGGTACCTCAGAGATCGATCGTGAGCGTTAATAGTACACAGTCAACTTTTATCCCTTCCCACTTCCCCACCACTACGGATCCCGAAAGCCAAGGTCGACAGCTCCCCTGGGGTGGACCCCCAGGGCACGATCAAGGACGCCCAGGGTTCCTCTGAGCAGAGGACCCGTGCGTCCTCCCCAAGACTCCGGCAGATTCCATCCTGGAGCCTCGCCTGTGCCTTCACACCCCACAGTCGGGCTGGTGGCCCACCTCTCAGCCACACCCAGAATCCATAACAGAAGGCCTCAGGCCCCGCACCACGCCTCCCAAGTGACTCCCAGGCAGCAGGCCTCCCCTCTTTCAGGGCCTTCACCCTGTGCTCCCCTGCACAGGGCTGGGCTGTGTCCGGCCGTCAAGGCCCACCTGGAGCTCTTCTGAGGGTTGCAAAACACGGAAGCCTCTCACTTGGAGAAACAGTTCTGTAATCCAGCAGGTAAAGGTCCACAGAGAAGCCAGTCTCACTGCGACTAATTCTGTCTCTAGTGCCTGCTGGGTGAAGCCCAGAGTCCTGCCTACCACCAGGCCTCTCTGGGGTCTGTCAGGACAGCCTGGCCAAATGCTCGGCTCCGCTCTCTCCCTGGAAAACACGAGCCCTTTGGCCCTTTGACTCTCAGCTCAGAGCACTGCGCCGCCCCCCCCCCCACCCCGGTGACCTGTTTTCTTTACCTAGTTCCTACACTTGCTCAAAGGTACGGGTCAAAACCAACCAACTGCTACCCACATACAGATGAAACAACCCTTGTGAATGATCCTAAGAGAAAAAAAATCACTACTTTTTCATCAATTTACACATTCTAAAAATGTTTTCCCATCTGTTGTCTCATTTGATCTATCAGAAGTTACTAGATGGTTGAATATAAAGCTGCCCCACGGTCGAGTTGTAGAAATAGCTATCGCTGGTATATCCTGGGCCCTTCCTCTACCCCCGACAGTGTGCCAGGCACTCCCCAGGAGTGAAATACACTGAGTCCTTTCAAAAGCCCTGGAAGGCAGCCACCGCTGCTACCCCCATCCTCCAGAAGAGAAGATTGACGCTCAGAGGTTCTTAAAAACACACCTGTTCATTGGCCCTCAGCTCATAAGTAGCAAAGCCAGGATTTGAACCCTGGCCCCCAACCCTAGTCAACTGTTAAACTGTACCCAGCCCCAAAGGAAGGTTTGTCCTTCTCCTCAACACAAATGCTTCTCAAATTTTAACATGCATGTGAATCAGCTGGGGCTCTAATTAAAATGTACTAAAATGAAGATTTTGATGCTGCTGGTCTGGGGAGGGGCCCAAGATTCTGCATCTCTAACAAGCCCTTATGTGATGCTAATGCTTCTGATCCAAAAAACACACTTCGAGAAGCAGGCTCTACACCACCCTGAGGCTGAGGAGTACCTGCCACCCTCCCTCCCAAGCGGAGTCCTCCTGGGTAGGACTGTATTAAGCTCCTGTATTAAGCACAGACCACTCCAGCCATTGTAAGTGACAGAAAACCCAGTTCAAATGTTGACGTAAGACAAAGAAGACATTGATTGATTCACGTGACTGAGAAGACTTCGGGCATGGCTGTGTGTTGGGGCTCTGATTATGTGTCAGGATCTGGTCTTTCATACCGGCTCAGCTCTGCACAGTGCTGCAAAGGCTGCCAGGGGAAGGAAGACACAGTGAGACGGTCCCGACACTGGAGCTCAGGTTGGCAAGCTGACACCCGGTTTGGAAAAAACAAAACAGCCAGTTAAAGGCAGCTACTGAGTCCCTCTTAGTGAGTCCCTCCTAGTCTCCAGCATAGAAGGGTCTGGGTGCCCAATCATACGACACCTAACCTGGGTGTCCTTGAAGTCTGAGTTGGCTAGCGATGCCAGTACCACTGGGCACATATGAGACTCTCAGCTAATGGGCAGGTAGAGGTGGACTGGCCACACCTTGATGGGTAGCACCTTTTCATACCTCCTAGGTTATTCTCGTCTCCCCCAACTGTGGTAGGATGAATTATTGGTCCCAATTCTTCACTCTCCTATAGCAGTATTATATAGCCACACCTTCGCCATAGTTTATTGGTGGGTGGAGTCAACTTCCCACCTCTTGATTTGGGGGTTGGCCACGTGACTTGCTTTGGCCAATGGGCATTAGAAGAGGTGATATGAGCAGAGGGTGCACATCTGCTGACCCAGTTTGACTTACTGTCTTGTGCCGTGGTGACCATGGAGCAGAGCACATGGCCTGTACCTGTGGCATGAACCTGTAACCAACCTGCAGCCTAGAGCCTGGGGCCAGCCTGCCCACCAAGTGGCCGCTGACCTGCAGAACTGTGAGCATGAGCATAAATGATTGCTGTGCCAGGGCACTGAGACGGAGCAGCACTGTGACAACAGCTGCAAGAACAGAGCCTGCATTCTTCTCCTCTCGAGCTCCTTGTACATTACCTAGTATATACTCTGGTGTCAGGAACACTTGGGCCCCTCCGGCCTAATTTCCTAGTATGACACACAGGAAAACTGAGGCCCAGAGAGTCAGGAAGGCAATGGGGTTTGTTTACACTAAGTAGGCAGCCCAGCAGCCAGGACCAGAACCTGGGTCCGCTGACTTCTGTGCCAGTGCCTTTCCTGCGTCCCCTCTGCCCCTCTTATGTCTTTATTCAGAGCCTGAGACAGCACGCTCCTAATCTGACAGTCTTCACAATCCTACCCATGTACTTGTTACCCAGAGGTCCCACTTGATGCTGACCTTGCATCATGGGATGACCTTGTAGCATGCGCCCAAGGCCCTAAATGCATGTCCAGGATCTGCTTCCCAGCCACAGCTTGCAGGACCACAGAGGTAGGTTATGTTCAAGGTCTGGGCACAATCTGAGACATGGGCGACACAGACAGGTCCACATGCTCATGGGATCTGGGGGCCTGTGGCTGGTGGGCTCTGCACAGACCACATGAGAGGTCACAGCCAGGACCAGGGTTCACACGTGGACTGTTAATCGAGGAGGAGAGTGGGTCCAAGTGAGCACTATAAGGAAGCAGATAGTGGGTCCATCCGTTTCTGGGGACCATCTCGGGTCAGTCCCAAGGCAAGGCCTAGTCCAACCATAGGCACTTCCCGCCTCCTGGGAAAATGGTGCCCCAGCAGTCTCGCTGAGAAAAGTGGGTGTTTGGCTCACAAGCCTGGTTGGCAGACTCATGGTACAGATGGGCTGCTGACAACACCCCCCCCTTGCCCCCTCCTCAAAATACACTGAAGGTGGAGTGAGCAGCAGCCTACCTGCACATCTCTCGCCAGCATTCGCATAACCTGGCTGCAATTCTCACGTGCCCCTCCCCACTTTCACCTCCCCACCACACTGGCCCCACAGGCCTCTACTCCCCACGAGCCCTCCTATCACCTCAAATCCAGAGTAGGGACTAGGGTGAGGCAGGCGAGGCACAGAATTTATGGAGGCACCAATAGTATCCAGCAATCAAGATAAAAGCTATTTTCTTGCAATATTTTCAAAAAATAAATTCAAATTAATGCAAAAAACAGTCCATGAACAAAATATCAAAAATGTACATAAAGACAGCCTCTGACAGGGCAGTGATTGGGTTGAGGCGAATGAGTCCATGTTTTGCAAGTGCAGGGTTAGATGTCTTTATTAAAAATTTTGGCATTTTGTTCACAGTGGATTTTTTGCATTACTTAAAAATTTTTAACTATTGCATTAAAATATTTATTGTAACTACTGATGTTTGTCCCCCACTGAAATACTGCACCCAGGCAAGTGCCTCACTTTTCTCACCCCGGTCCTGATCCTGTAAAACCCAACTGTGGTCCTGTCATCCAGCCTCATCAGCCCCAGCAGTGGCACTATTGGCCAGAACCAGTCACATGACTCCAATCTGACTGCAAAGGACAATGGGAAATGCAGGGGAGACCATGGGCTACCTGGTGAGTACTTTGCCTGCCACAGAAATGGACTTACTCAAGGTATATTTTGTTGATGGATCAGATATAGGGTTTGGGGTGGATGGTAAGAGAATGGAGAGAGTAGGGAATAATTCCCAGGTTTCTGGCATTGGCAGCTGGGTGCAGAGTTAACATCTCCAAAACTAAACTATTGTTCTTCCTCCCCAATGAACCCACTCTCTTCCTCCATCATAACAGGTGGCAATTCCATGGCTCTGGTTGCCCAGTTCAAGAAAGTTGGCATCTTTCTTGTGCTGTATACTTTAAATGGGTGAATTAAATGTATATATGAATTATATCTCAATAAAGTTGTTTATATAGATACACTATGTAATACATATTATATGCACTTATATATGTTTATATTTTATGTAACATATACCTATATATACTATATATGATATATAGACATTTACCCAGAACCTGATCACTTCCTTTACCTCCACTGCCACCACCCTGGTCCAAGCCAGCCCCATCCCTCACCTGAGCCACAGCAGCCAGAGTGATTCTGCTACAAGGTACAGCAAATGAGGTCATTGTTCTGCTCACAGCTCCACAGGGGTTCCTATCTCACATCAAAGCCACATGCTTTAAAATGGCCTATAAAGCCCTACATACCCTGACCTCCCCTTCTTTACCCTGGGCCTCGCCACCTCTACTCTCCCCCTCCCTACCCTTAGCCAGCCACACCAGCCTCCTTTCCATTCCTCACAGGCACCTGACCTGTTCTCACCTCAGGACCTTTGCACTTGCTATTTCCCTGCTTGGTCTGTTCTCCACCAGATATCTGCATGGCTCACTCCTTCACCTCCCTCCTAATTCTTTGCTCAGATATTACCTTCATAGTGAGGCCTCCCTGACTCTTCTATTTTAAATTACAACCTAGCCCCAACCCCAATATATTTAATCCCCTTTACTATACTCAACATTTTCTATAGCATTTATTACCTTCCAACAGACTGTATAATTATAATTTTACAATTATAATTGTTACATCTATTATTTATTCTTCTGCCTCCCCTCACTAAAATGTAAACTTCAAGAGGGATAGGGATCATTATTTTGTTCAACGAGGTATTCTAAGCCTTTAATAGACATTCGGTAAATATTTGTTGATTAAATAAATGAATATGTAAAATGTGCCAACATGTAGGATGGAGAACTGCCCCCATAGTAGGTGATCAAGAAATATTTGTTAATTAAATATTGGTATACTATTGATCCACAGGCCAGACTCAGAAATGTACTCAACTTTTCATGTAGAAAGCGACAAGCACAGTACCCACAGTAGATTCTCAGTAAGTATTCATTTACTACAACTTTGCTTCAAAAATTACGTTCCTCGTCTTGAAATAGCATTCCCTTTCCTTCCATATATCCGAAGTCCAGCTATCCTTCAAGGCTCCGTCAAGAACCAGCTTGTTCTAGAAGTCTTCCAGCTCACACTCTCCTAGCTCTGAATTCTATGCTTTCATTTCTTTTTTTTTTTTAAATCAGGCAACCTCAGCTTTTCTCTGGGTAGATGTCTGTGGGGAACTGCTTTGTCAGTGCATCTTCCCACGAACTCTCCTGGTAATCAGTTTCATTAATCAATGCCCTTTCTGGCATAGCCTCCCTTCTACACACACGCTCCACCTAGTCCTCCTGGGACCATATGAAATATGAGACAAGTGTGCCTGCCAATGCTCTCATCACAAAGTTATCAGGAATAGAATTTAATAAACAGGAAGCAACACATGAAAACATTGAGTCAGAAAAAATGACACACAAAAGCTGAAATTGCCTTTGCTGCCAAAATCCCAATCTGTAGCTGGGTCGTTCACAGTCGCCAAAGGGGAGAGCCTATGCTCTCCGGTCTTTCCTCCCGACTTCAGTTCTGCATCCTGTGATGTGACACTTCAGCTCTCATACCTCCTTGGGGTCTCTGCCATTTCCAGTCTTCCCAGGACCCCCAGGAACCAGGCTGTTATTTTTGGACCATTTTTAGGAGCATTCATGGCTTCCTGTGATATTTAGAAATCTACTTCCTGTGCCTCAGAGGCTTAACGGAGAGAAAGAGACAGGAGGGCCCTGGCTTTGGCCTTGCCATCTCTGTAGCCCTACAGGCCAATGCCTTCCCTTTCTTAGTGTGTTTGTTTGGAATACTTGTGAGAATCCACGTGAGAAACCCCCTGGGATCTCTCCACCAAATCAGATAATTCTCCTATGCCCACCTTCCTGATGACAATGCTCTCTATGTGGAAGCACCTCCAAGCTGCATCTAGGGTTGTCCTATGGTGTCTCTTTATAATTGTACCCAATGTATCGTGTTTCTCTAGCTGGCTCCTAAGTCTCAGAGGCAGGCCTTAGATATCTCCTTTCGTGTCTGACTTTTAGTAGTAGGTGTTCCTTCAGTCCCTCCTGATCCCTGAGTGACACCAACACAGATCAGAGAATTACCTAATGCGAGGGTGGAATACCCTTCTGAGAGTAGGCATGAGGCCACTAGAGGCTCCCAGCAGCCAGAATAAAATGTTTACCTTGGGGGCGGGGGGAGGGGGTAGTTACTTGAAGTTAAGGGGCACTTAAATGAAGGAAATATTTTTGGAGCATGTATTATATATCAAGCATTGTAGTTTTTAAACATTTACTGGGTGCTCACCAGGCACTGGAGGCTCTCACATATTCTTCATGCATATTCATACATGTTAAACGATGTAACTCACAAAACAGCTCTAATGAGGGAACACTGGTATTACAGTCATTTTACAGATGAGGAAACTGAGGCACAAAGAAGTTAACTACAGCAGCAAATGGGCTGCAGGAGACCTGGCAGACACGTGGGAGATATTAAGAAGGGCAGAGTAAGGTAAATGCCACAAGGGAAGCAAGTGCAGAGGGCAGCTCCCTCTCTGGAGTTCCCCTGTGTGCACTGTCTATCTGGAGAACTTGACATGTTCTTCCACATCTAGCTCGGGGTCTGCGTGTTTTGAGAAGGCCTTCTCTAACCCGTACCCCCAGCAGAGATGACCACTCCCTTCGTTGGTCCACCCTGCCCTGGACATAGCATTGGTCCATCCTAATTACCCTCTTGTGACAGCTGCTTCCATATCTGCCCCCTTGCTGGGCTGTGAGCTCCCCGAGGGCAGGGACAAGTTGTGCCCATAGGGCAGGGCCCTCCCGGCAGGGCCCTCCCAGCACAGAACATGGCACAGAATAGGTGCTCAATAAATCCCTGTTGTATGATACAGCAGTAAGCCAGGCTTACTTGAAGGCCTCCATCCTGGAGTGACACATGTCACTTCCACTCACACTGCATTGGCCAAATCAAGCCACATGTTCTGGTTGCACTTTCCACACCTCAGACCTTGCCTGGTCAAACTTGGCTGTGCTAGACAGACCCCTGTGGGGACGCCCAGATAGATCTGTGACAGACAGGAGGCGTGTGGCTGAGCCAAGTCGACGTATCCATATCTTAGGAAGCCCCCCCAAGGGGGCACTTCTGGAAATGTGGGAAAGTTGTAAATGAGGTCTGTGTTGCGTGGACTGTGAAAGGAAGGCTTTGGGACACAGCTGGAGGAGGCTACACTGAAGCATAATTTCTATTCTGCTGTTAGTCTGCTGTGTCCATGTGAACTTGGACACAGCCCTGTCCCTCAAGAGTCCTCCTTCTCTCCATCCGTAAAATATTAGGCTACAAGCTCACGGTCTCCATGATTCTAAGGCTCCATGATCCTGCCAACCAAGCTGGGCATATGCCCCATTGACCTGTCAAAATTATATACTGCATAGTTTGGGAGCTTGATGAATCTTAGCAAATACAGCCAAACCCTACAGAGAAACAGATAATATCCCTTTCCCATCTTTAAAAAAGTCTGTCTGTTTTCCACCCTCACCCATTTTTTTTTCCCTTCCTGGATATTGAGTCCTGGGGTGAATAAGCTGTGTCATCTCCAAATTCCCAGAAATTTCGATTCCATGGGGTGGGGGACGGAGGGATGAGCCATCTTTTCCCTTTCGTCCTAGGAAGCTGCAGCAGATTTCAAAAGTAGGATGGACTCTTGATTATTAAAAAGAAACCTGGCCCACAGCCCTCCTTACCCAGTAATCTTGCCAAGAGATGCAGACGTGCACACACACACTTCCTGGCTCCTCTGCGCTTCTCTGACCAGTCTTCACGCTGAGATTCTCTAAGAACGACTATTTCTTTTGGAACAACTGTAAAATCAGCTATTTCCTCTCTCAAGGAAAGGGATTCTCCCCCAGGATTCAAGGGGACAATGGGTCCCTAGAATCTTGACTAAGGAACTTAAGGGGTTTGGAAGGGAACAAGATGTGCACTAAGGTTCTTTCAGTGTTAAGTGACAGAAACACCAGCAGACACTGCCTAATGCAGAAAAGGTAATTTTTTTTTCTCATGTACCTTAAAGTCCAGAATGCAGGGGTGCCTCTAGCTTCTGATATGGCTGGATCTAGGTGCTTGAGCAAGCTCATTGGGAGTTTGTCTTTCTCCTTCTGCGCTTTCCTCAGTGCGCCTTGTCACTCTCGGGCAAACTCTTCCCAAGCTTGAGAAGATTCTAGTACTTAACTCCAGTGGGAGGAAATTCTGGTTTCCACTGGTTGCCACGAGTCTCAGAAATGACTCTCTCTCTCTCTGTCTTTAACCTTTGGCATTTTAATTATGATGTGTCTTGGTGGGGGCCTCTTTTGGTTCATCTTGTTTGGGACTCTGTGCTTCCTGGGCTTGTATGTCTATTTCCTTCGCCGGGTCAGGGAAGTTTGGGTCATTATTTCTTCAAATAGATTGTCAAGTCCTTGCTCTCTCTCTCTCTTCTCCTTCTGGTACCTCAGTGATGTGAATGTTGGTATGTTTGATGTCTCAGAGGCCCCTTAAACTATCTGCATTTGGGGAGTTCTTTTTTCTTTTTGTTGTCTGATTGTCTGCTTTCTGCTATCTTATCTTCCAAAATGCTGATTTGATCCTCTGCTTCATCTAATCTACTGTTGATTCCCTCTAATGTAGTCTTCATTTCAGTTACTGTATTCCTCATTTCTGATGGGTTCTTTTTTTATATTTTCTATCTCTATTTTTGTGTTTTCTGTCTCTTTGTTGAAGTTCTCCCTGAGATCATTGAGCATCCTTATAACCAGTGTTTTGAACTCTGCCTCTGGTCTATTGCGTGTCTCCACTTTGTTTAGCTCTTTTTCTGGAGCTTTGTTCTGTTCTGTAATTTGGGACGTGTTTCTCTGTCTCCCCATTCTGGCTGCCTCCCTGCGTTTGTTTCTATATACAGTGAGTCCCCGACTTACAGATGAGTTCCATTCTGGGAGAACGTTCGTGAGTTAGATTCATTTGTAGGTCCAACAAAGTGAGTCTTATACACCTTTGACACAAATATACAATGGAAAGCCAATGGTTGAATGATTCATGTTATAAGAACGACTGACATCTAACATCTTTTTGCCTCGGTCCAATCTCTCAATTATTTTCACTTTGTTTCCATGGTTATTGCTTTGTGCTTCCTGGCAGTCCCCTCCACATCACCACTGCTTTTCCCCTTGCTTCCGGACATCCTGGGCTCTGATTGAGCACTGCACTGTTGTACACTATCGCACTGTACAGTAAGCACACAGCAGCACAACTGTGACAATGTCCGACAGATATGTGAGCTACTTCCGCAATCTGTTTGCATCTATGCAAGTTCGTAATGTGAGGTCTGTTCGTATCTGTGAAAGTTCGCAACTCGAATATTCGTAAGTTGGGGACTTACTATATTAGGTAGAGATGCCATGTCTCCTGGTCTTGGTAGAGTGCCTTTTGTAGTAGGTATCATGTTGGCCACAGTGGTGCAGTCTCCCTGGTTACCTGAGCCATGTGCTCCAGGTGTGTCCTTTGTGTGAGTTGTATGTGCCTTCCTGTTGTAGTTTAGCCTTGATTGTTTTTGGCACATCAGTGGAAGGGACTGACCCTCAGGCTCATTGGTTGTGATTGGCCACGGCTAAAGTGGAGGAGTTGTTTTGCAGGGGTGACCCTACAGAACAGAATTCATTTTAGCTGGGCTCTAGTGCCTGCCCAGTTTTCCCTTTGGTCATGTCACTTGTGGAGATAGTTGGATTGTGCTCTGGAGTGATCTGAAGCTGGTCACCAGGTATGTTGGTTCTGGGGCCTCTTAGGAGAGGATGTGGTGCAGGCCAAGGTCAGATGCTGCCTTGCCCTGCCTGAGGCCAGTTGGTATGAGCTACAAAGTGATCTGCAGATGGTTGCACTTGTGCTGGGCTTGGAGGTGACTGGAAGAGGTGAAGCTGCAAACTGAGGTTGGCTGCCACTAGTGATGGATTTAAGGCTGCTTAGCAAGAGATAGGGGGCATGCTGAGGCCAGATGCTGCTTGGGGTGTGTGAACCTTTGAGTGATTTGTATGAAAAATTTGAGAAAATTTTCCATACAAATGGAAAAGCCACTGAAAGCAGCATAAATGGGTCTGCAAGTTGGGTGAGATTGAGTCTCAGGCAATCACCGGGCAGGGAAAATGGTGTTAGCCAGGCTGATGGAGACTGAGATATGGTGCCCGCCTGTGCATGAAGGTTAGATGGGGGGCAGGCTCAACAAAGGACCAATGGCTTCTCTGGCACTTCAGTCTGGGAGAAAGCTGTCCCTCTAGCTCTCTCCCTGAAGCCAGACAGTTAAGTTCCTCCCTGTATGTTCCTGGTTCCTATCGAGCTGCTACCTTGGCACTGGAACTCAGAGCGAGTGAGTCCATCGGAGCAAGTAAGTCTGTGCACAGGCCCTTTAAGAGGACTGCCTGGGTCTCCAGCTGCCCTCTGTCTCACTCAGCTACAATCTTTGCTGGTTTACACAACCAGAAATTATGGGGGTTTCTCTGCGCAGCACTGGAACCCTGAGCTGGGGAGTGTGCTGTGGGGCTGGGACCCGTTGCTCCTCAGGGGGGCAACCTCTGCAGCAAAGATATCCCTCCCAATTTTTAACTGCCACAGGTTGGCATGGGACCAGGACCAGCCCTTTCCGTCTCCACCTCTCCTGTCAGTCTTCTGTACACCCTTAGTTGTAGGGTTTCTGTTCAGGCTATTCTCAACGATGGTCGTTCTGTAATTTAGTTGTAATTTTGATGTGGTCATGAGAGGAGGTAAGCACAGCGTTTACCTACTCCTCCATCTTGACCGAAAGCTCCATGCTAGCCCACAAGCTATTCAAGTGCACATTAAATATTTAGCAAGATAGACCACATCCTAGGTCACAAAATGAACTTTAACAAGTTTAAAATAATTGAAATCATATAAAGTGTGTTCTCAAACTATAATGGAATTAAAATGAAAATCAACAAGAGAAAGAGAAGGGAAAATCTCCAACACTATCATAATAAGTAACACACTTCTAAATAATACATGGATCAGAAAAGAAGTCTCTAGGGATATTAAAAAATATTTGAACTGAATAAAATGAAAATACAACAACATATCAAAATTTGTGGGATGCACTTAAAGCAGTGCTTGGGGAGAAATTATAGTTTAAATGCTTACACTAATAAAGTAGAAAGGTCTCATATCAGTGGTCTCAACTTTTACCACAAGAAACTAGAGAAAGAAGATCAAAATAAAAGCAAAGCAACCAGAAGAAAGAAAAGCATAGAGGTTATTCAGAATCAAGGAAATTGGAAACAGAAGGAAAATAGGGAAAATTAATCAAGCCTAAAGTTGTTCTTTTCTCAAATGATCTATAAAATTGAAATGTGTCTTATAAGACTGACAAAAAAAGAAATATGATACAAATTATTAATACCAGGAATGACAGAGGGGATAATATCACTACACATCCTGCAGCTATTATAAGAGTAATAAGAAAATACTACAAACATATCAATACATATAAATTCAACAACTGAGATAAAAATAAAAAAAAATTCTGGAAAACCACAAACAACCAAAACTAACTCTAGATAAGATAGATAACCTAAATAGCCTTATAAATATTAAAGAAATTGAACCTGTAGTTAACAACCTTCTAAAAAATAAATTTCCAGGTCCAGTGGTTTCACTGGCAAATTCTACAAAATATTTAAAGAAGAAATAAGACTAATTCTACACAATGTCTTCCAGAAAGTCAAAATGAATAGAAGATATTGCCATTCATTTTATAAAGCCAGCATTACCCTGATACCAAAAACATACAAAGATAATACGAAAAAGAAGAATACAGACTGATATCCTTCATGAACATACAAGCTATAAATCTCACATGGTTGTGTGTTTCATTCTTTTTTTATATATTGCTGGATTTTGTTGCTATTATTCTGTTATTCTGTTAACAAAATCCAGCAATATATACAAAAAGAATGAAACACACAACCATGTGAGTTAACAAAATCCAGCAATATATAAAAAAAGAATGAAACACACAACCATGTGAGATTTATAGCAGAAATACAGGCATGTTCAATATTAGAAAATCAATCAATGTAATTACCACATTAAAACTTTAAAGGGGAAAAACGCATGACCATACTAATTGATCCAGAAAAATAATTTGACAAAATTCAACACCAATTCATGATAAAAACTCTTAGTAAGGCTGAAATAGAAGGGAGCTCCCTCAACCTGATAAAGGGCATCTATGAAAAAAAACAGAAAACCTATAGCTAAACAGTATATATACTTCACAGTAAAGGACTGAATGCTTTCCCCCTCAGATCAGGAACAAGGTGTGGATGCCTACCAGAATGGCTATAATCAAAAAGACCCACCGTACCAAATGTTGAGTCTATTGACCAACTTGAACTCGTATGCATTGCTGTTGGAATGTAAAATGATTCACCCATTTTGGTTATCTGTTTCGCAGTTTCTAATAAACTCAAACACACATCTGTGTATGCTCCAACATTCCACTCCCATTTCAACATGTATGCATACCTATGTGCATTTAAAATATGTACAAGAATACCCATTGCAGCCTTAATCATAATAGCCAATAACCAGAAATAGCTCAAATGTTTTCAACAGGAAAATAAACGAACAATGGTATGCTCATACAATGGAATACTATCTAGCAGTAAAGAACAACCTGGATGAATCTCCAAAACATTATGGTGGGCAAAAGAAACCAGGCACAAAAGAGTACATACTGTGTGACTTCATCCATGCAAAGTTCTAGAACAGGCACAAGTAAGACGATAGAAATCAGCGCAGTAATTGCCTGGCGGGGGAAGGTTGACTAGCAATGGGACCAACGGAACTTTTTGGAGCGATGGAAATGCTTTATATCTTGTTTTGGGGAGTAATTTCACAGCTGGTTACAATCATCTGAACTCATAGAACTGAATATTTAATAAGAGTTGTGCATTTCTACTGTATATACATTGTACTTCACTGAGTAAAAAGAAACCCTTTCTGAATATAGCCCTTGACTTTCTACAAAACATTTTCACACCCATCCTGTTATTCCCTCTATCTGATCTTCCCAACAACCTTAGGAAGTAGGAAGATTGGATTATTTTAGGACTGAGGACACTGGAAGAGGCTCCGAGTAAGGATGTCACTCCTGAGGCCATCCAGCGTGTGCCAGAGCCTGGACCAGAGCCCGAGGGTCAGGACCCCACATCCAGTGCTCCTTGCACAATACCTTGCTTTCTGAGCTGCGTTCTTCCTCACTCTCAGCATTGCAGAGTTGTCCGGGGGCAATGTGACTGTCCACCTCCACATCTCTCACCACTCTTATCCCTTCTACATACTTGAGTTCTGCCTAAGATTTCATTTGAACAGTTTGAGAATTGCTGATGTTACGGATGCTAAAACAAACATAATTGTCCAGGGGCTCCTCCTTTCCTTTGCACCCTGTGTGGTTTGACTTGCAAGACACGCGAGTCTGATTTTCACGCTGGGCTAAAACAGTTATATCTGCCTGCACTACTGCAGCCTCCACACACCAGCTATTACAGCAGCAAGTGTGAAGCAGAAAGGCCAGTTGGAAAGAAAAGTCTATAACCATGGTTCCGGCACTGTGTGATATCAGCCTAGTCACCCCCTCTCTGAGTCTTGATTTCCCCATCTTTAATACAAGGGACATGAACTCGATAAGTTCTAAGCAACTGTTCTATATTAACATCCAGATCTGGGGGCGGGGGGGGGGGTAGGATTCATCTTCTGAAACCTCCCATATGAACACTATTGACCCAGGTATCTCACCTGAGGATTCTCATTCCAAGGGAAAATCTCACCAGTCATTAAGCTGAGAGAAGCACCTGAGATGTCCAAGATAAATAATCTTCCACTCCTTTGTCCAAGGAGATTTCAAAGTACCTGACAGTGCCTCCATGTGTCTCATCTGGGCCAGAAATTGGTACTGTGAAGACATGGGTCCTAGGTCTAGCTTTTAAGCAAGACCCCTGCCCTGTAGGAACTTGCTGCCTCATCCATAAAATGGAGTTAATGGGCCCCTCACTGGATTGGTGAGAAGGTCTAATGTGGTAAAAAGTACAGGCATGCCTTGAACAAAATAAAAGTCCCTACCAAGATAAGGGGCTCTTATCTTTGCAGGGAGGGAGGCTAGAGCCATCCTCTAAGTTCCTGCGGTCCAACCATTTCCCCCCATGCCTGTGCACTGCAGCTCGGGCCACTAGATGGCGGTAAATGTCACTTGCAGATTCAGAGAGAAGGGTGTGGGAGAGCCAGGGGGCTGCCTGCTTTCAGAAAACTAGGCCAAAGCCTGCTTGTTACATCACTTCTAATGGAAGCCGCCAGTTCAGTCTGGATTTTTCTTTATTGCAGGCGACAATGCAAGGAAACTTTCTGGCTCCTGCACATTTCGACGCTGATTATTTGGCCTGAAATCAGTCTTTATTTCCCAGGGATTGGTTCTGGAGCCCCTGCTCCACCTTCCCTGGGTACAGGCCTTTCTCCCTCAAAGCCTCTTGCTCCCTCTCTCCGATTGCTGCATGCCCGGACTTCAGCCATGTTTGAAGTACATTTCTATCCTGCCTTTAAATCTCAACTGAATTCCCCAAGCACTTATGCCTACTTATCCCAGGTGGCATACTGAATAAGCATGACCCAGTCCCTGCCCTCAAAAGAAAGACGGAGATCACTTGAGTTCAAAGTGGCCTCTGCCCCTCACTTGCTAGATGCATGATTTTGAACAAGTCATTCTAATTTCTTCACGTCCCTTAATTTTAAAATGGGGTTAACAATGGGCTTTTTAAAATTATTAAGTGAGTTAATCTAGGTTGTTACGGTGCTTGGAATAGGGTCTGGCACTTTGTAGGCAATAATAATTATTTATTGAGCACTTACTAGGTATAGGCACATTATTTGATTTAATACCCTTATCCATGGCTCAGAGAGGTTAAACGATTTGTCCAAGGTTGAAAATCAGAAGTAAAGGCAGGATTTGAACCTGGTTCTGACTCCAGGACCCCTACCTTCGGCTGCTCTTAAAGAAAGAAAACAAACAGCCAAAAGGGAATCAAGAGACTAATGAGCCTACACACTACACTGCCAGTCCCAGGGTGGCTGCAAACCGGCCATCTGAAACCGCGCCATTCGGCTCTCAGAGATCTTTTCCTGGATTAACTCTAGCACTAACTGGGGCTTTGCAATTGGGACAAAACCCCTCCTTGAGGCGCAGTTTATTCATCTATAAAATGAGGCAGTTTGATAGGTCACTCTTTTCCACTCATGCCTAGTTGTCAAAATCACCTGGGGTTCTTATTAAAAGTATGAATTTTTGGACCCCACTTCATGCTACTAAAATAGAATCTCCAGGGTAGGGATCTGGACATCTGGAATTTCAACACATGACTCATGACTCTCAGGACCAGGAAAGTTAGGAAAGTATCCTAGGCCCAGATGATCTGAGAGGTTCTTCCGGCTCCGTCCGTACTGACCCCACCACCATTCAGCCGGGGTCTTGATCCACCTCCCTACAGACGCCGCGAGAACACCTAGGACCCGCCCTCTCCCTGTGCTCTAGGACCCCATCTCCTGAGCTCCACCCCAGCCCACACGGATTTGATGCTCCTTTCTTCCTGTAAGGCTCTCAGGTTCTCAAGGGAGCTGAGGCTGTATAAATAATAAATGGAATTTATAGTAGCATTTGGCATTCACTTAAGCACTAGAAACATCATCTTTTCATTGGGTAAGAAGGAAAACACGGAGCTTCTCCCTTGACATTCCTCATCTGCAGAGCAGGATAATTTAACAGGACTTGATTCTAAATGTCCACAGTGTCCGTTTGGAAGGTGTCATCTCCACTGCCAGAAACAGCTGTCCCCTGCTACCCCAGTCGGATATACCCGAGAGCCCTAGGTCAGACCACAGTCCAAGCCAAATGGCAAGGTGACCAGCCCTGTGTCCCGGAGGGAGGCCCTGTGGAAAGCATGGAAAAAAGCCCCAAGGCACAAAGCCATTCCCAGGCTCACCCAACCAGCTCCTCTGTAGGCTTTTCCGTCCTGGCTCTTCCTGTTTGCAGACTCATCAAATGGCATAATTGAGCAATAGTGGCTTCCCCCTTCTTCCTTCTTTCTGCTGGAGTCCCTACCTCAGTCTCCACAAGCCACTGACCCCACTGACCTGAAACAGACCGGAAAGTCTTACTGTTCGGTGAAGTCTTTGAGTGAAGGGAATGCTTTCTGGGCTGGGTTTTGGAAGACTGGTGTATCAGTCAGCTATGGCCACAAGAATGCCATGTAAAAATCCACCCCATACCTGTGGTTTGAAGCACTCATTTATTCTCATTCATACATGTGTGGGTTGGCTGGGGCAGCTCTGTTGATCTCATTAAGCTGATCTCAGCTGAGTTTGGCTCTGGCCTCGGTTTGGTTCAGGTCAGCTCAGGTATCCCTCAGTTCTTCTTGGACCAGTGGGCTAGCCAAGGCACGTTTCTCTTGCTGTGATGACAGAAGCCCAAGAAGGCAAGTCTACAGCCGAAGCTTACTGCAAGCCATTGCTGGCGTCACATCTGCTCACATCCCATTGACCACAACCAAAGGCCAGAACTTACACTCTGCTCGACATGAGGCCAAAGCAAGTTACAGAGCACAAATGGTGGGGGGGTCAGGAGCGGGATGGAAGGTTAAAATGGGAAAAGAGAGTCAAACACCACAGGGTTATTCCCTGTAGGTAGGATGACACGGGATCCTGGAGAAGCGGGAGCCAGGCTTCGTATGAATTCGCTCAAGCAGTAGAAACATGGCTGCAGTAATGTCTCCATGGGGAAGGGGATGGTACTGAAGGAATAAACATAACAAAAAAAATAATAATAATAAAACAACTATCTTCAACTATACTACAGAGCACTGCCTGGACTCCAGCTTTTTCCAGGCCCTCTCCCCGTCTCCATGTGAGAAAACCTACACAAGCAGTATTTGACCTCTTCTTCACCACAGCTGGTTGCTTGCTTTAGACAAGTAACAGCTTTATAAAAGATCAGAGTGGGAAGGGACTCCGGATGACCATCTTACCCCACCCCGTCAGCTTCCAGAGAGGAAAGGGGGCTTGTGAAAGGTCTCTGGGCAAGTAAGAAGCAGACTATGGAGTACTGTCTTGCTTAAGTGGTTTTCCCACCTGCGACATCCCCAAACAGCCAGGGAATTAAGATTTCATTTATTCAACGAGCACTTATTTAGCTCCTACTCTGTGCCAAGCACTGTTCTAGGTGTTAGGGATAAAGAAGTGAACAAAACACCTCTCAGGAAGCTTCCATTCTATTGGAGGGAGGGACAGACAATCAATAGGAAACAACTAAATTCACTGTATGGCGATATGTGCTGCTGGAAAAGTAAGCAGGGTAAGGGGGATTGTTAATGCCAAAGTTGGGGTTGTAGGGAGGGGAGGTTGGTGTCACATGTTAATGGTCAAGGAAGGTCTCGCACATCAGAAGACATTTCATCAGTGCTATGGTCTGAAGGTTCG
This sequence comes from Hipposideros armiger, assembly GCF_001890085.2. Lineage (NCBI taxonomy): Eukaryota > Metazoa > Chordata > Mammalia > Chiroptera > Hipposideridae > Hipposideros > Hipposideros armiger. The sequence continues at coordinate 281,642 of NW_017731829.1, forward strand.
TGTCCCCCCCAAATTTTGTATGTTGAAATCCAAATCCCCAAGGTGATGATATTAGGAGGTAGGATCTTGAGGACATGATCAGTCCATGAGGGCAAAGCCCCTCAAGGTTGGGGTTAGTGCCCTTAAAAGAGGAGGCCCCACAGAGCTCCTTGGCCCCTTCTTCCATGGAAGGAATATAACGAGAAATCGGCAACCGCGAAGAGGGTCCTCGCCTGGTCATGCTGGTGCCCTGATCTCAGACCTCCAGCTTTCAGAACCGTGAGAAAAAACATGTTGTTGTTCAGAAGTCACCCAGATTATGGTATTTTGTTATAGCAGCCTGACTGGACTAAGACAATCGGGGTACTGAAAGAAGCTACAGGGGAGCCATGAAGATATCGGGTCCTTTTCAGCAGAGGAAGCCGCAAGCGCAAAGGCTCTGAGTGAAGAGACAAGCTTGGCGTGGAGCAGCGGAGGAAGCAGCTCTGGGAGCACTGAAGTCAGAGGCAGCAGGAGGGCCCAAGGATGACTGACAGGGTGACTGGTATTGAAGAAAAGCAGCACCGTGAAAGGAAAGTACTAAAGTTAACAACTTGGAGAGCTAAATTTAACAAACTGAAGAACTAAAACCCCATGGAAAGAATCAATAGAACAAAATAGAAAAAGACTTGGGGAAAGTCTAATTAGTATTCTCATGTAAGGGGATATTGCATACATACAAAATAACTGACTAGAGGCCTTGAGAATGACAAATTTGAGCATAGAAATGAAAAACTCAATGCATGGGCTGAATATCAGAATCGATAAAACTAAAGTTCAAATTATTAAACCAGTATTTTGAACCAAGGACTTCTCTCAGAACAAAGCACAAGAAGCAACATAGATGGAAGGTAAGAAAAATATAGAGAAATGGAAAATGAATTCAACAGTGACAAAATCCATCTAATAGTTCTAGAAAGAGGGAATAACAACAGTGGAGGAAAAGAAATTTGTATTCAAGTAAGGAGTAGGGGGAAAATTCTGGGAAAAAAGAAACCAAAACAAAAGCATGAAAGTCTCCAGATTGAAAGGGCCCATCAAGTGCTGGACAAGTTAAATAAAAATAAGATCTCCATTTAGGTATCATGTAGAAAAATCTACAAGGAAGAAGAGAAAATTCCTCCATTTAGACAAAACTGATTCCTTGCAAAGGAATAAGAATCAAGTGTCATCACAATTCTTACTGACACCATTGAATGCAACAGGCAATAGAACAATAATAGTCTCAGAGATCAGAGGGAATTTATTTTTAACCTGGAATTTGAGGTGCAGTAAAACTATCTTTGAAGTAAGAGGGAAAAATAAAGATATTGTCCAACATGCCAGAAGGAATTCTTAGACAGGATGGAACCATATAAAGTGAAAAAAGGAATCAAAAAGGAATTCCCATATTCTGTATCCAAATATGGGACACAGCAAGTCATGTTAAGCAAAGGAACCTAAAGAAATTAAGAAATTTTACTAATTGAAATACAAGATAATATTCAAACAAAATCATTAATATTTTGTAGCTAAAGTCTCAAATCATATCAACATGGTAAGTGTTGGGGAAGAGAGTAAAAAGAGTAATAGGAGAAATGAAGTAGTGTAGAAAATATAGTAAAAGAAGTAAAAGGTTTTACTATTTTTCACTAGGAGGATCCAGGTACTGATTGATTCCAGATATCATTATGCTGCTTAAAAATGCACCCAATCTATTACAATCAATTGGAAGTATACAAATAGGATTAGTATCTTCAAACCATTAGAGAAGAAAGAATAAAATGAAAATATATCCAATAAATCTAAAAAAATATAGGAGAGATAGGGGAAGATACCAAGAATTTATGATAAATAAAAAGCACCCCAAAATGGCAGGTATAAGCCCAAATATATCAGCAATATCAGTAAGTATGAGCGGTCTAAATACTTATTGGATGACAGAAACTCTTAAATTAGGTTTAAAAAATTAAAGCCTGGTATATGCCACTTGCAAAATACATCTACAGCAAAATGACAGAGGGAGGTTAAAAATAAGGGGATGGAAATAGCTATGTCATGCAAATATCAACAAAATCAAAATAGGCAGAGTTGTAACAACGTCAAACAAAATAGAATTCAAGGTAAAGAACAAGGAAAAGTCATTAGGGCAAAGACATATTTCACATTGATAAAATATAACATCCACAGAAAAGCTATATAGCCATGAACTTTTACGTACCCAATAACATAGCTTCAATACATAAAACAAAAACTAAAAGATATACAAGGAAAAAGTGATAATCCACAATCAAGGTAAGAGACTTTTTTTCTCAGCTTTCAGAAGTCACCAGATCAAGTAGTTGTAGACCAAGTACAGATAGAGAGGATCTGAATGATATATATATATATATACTATAATTTTCAAGTGTGGTTTAAAACATATAATGCTAATAAAAAAAGACTGCTCATTATTTTTAGCCACATATGAAACATTCAAAAAAATAACTCATGTATTAGGTCACAAAGGCAATTTCAACAAATCCCATGAGAAAGAAATTAGACAGGCTACCTTCTAGATCAAAATGCAATAAAATTAGAAATCGATAAGAAAGAAAGAGCCAAAAAGAGTCTATTCACCTGAAAATGTTAAATATCTCTTAAATAATTCTTAGGTAAATAAGAAAAATTAATATTACTATTTAGAAATAAATGACAAGGAGAGGCCATATATCAAAAACCAGCGGTATATACCTAACTCAGGAAAATTTATAGCCTTAAAAAAAGTTCTTAAAAAAGAGAAAAAAAGTTGAAAACAAAGTAACTAAGCTTTTCAACTCAAGACATTAGAAAAAAAACAAAAACAAAAATAAATACAATGAAATTTAAGAAAGTGTTGATAAAGATAAAATGCAAAAAGCAATGAACTAGGAAACAAATCAATAGTGCCAATTAATAAAACTAAAAGCTGGTTCTTTGAAATCACCAATTAACTAGAATACCCTATGGCAGGACTGAGCAATTGGGGGTATGGTGGAAAAGAGTGACAGAAAAATGGAAAATTAAGAAAAGAGATATAAGAACATTTTAAATTAAAGAGAAAATATATGCTAATTTATACCAAAGCATTTGAAAATCTAGATGAATTGGATAATTTTCTGGGAAAGAATAAATCACAGTAATTGGCTCAAAAAGAAGATAATCATGAAAGACCATAATCATAGAAGAAACTGATATGGTAATTAAAGCTCTACCCAGTCCCTGCAAAAGTGTACCAAGTAAGAACCTTTGCAGCCTCAATGTTCTACCAAACATTCAGGAAATGCAGAATTCCATGCAATACACTATTCCAGGGCTTAAAAGAAAATAGAAACTACCCAGCTCATTTGATGCTGCTAGCATAACCCAATTCCAAACTGGACAAGGAAAACATACACAAAAGGAAAAAACCATAAGCCAATATCATTTATGAGCAAAAATCCTAAACAAAGTACAGTAAAACCCTGGATTGTGAGTAACTTTGTTTGCAAGTGTTCTGCAGGCGAGCAAAGATTTCTAATACATTTTAACGTAGTAAATGAGCGATGTCTTGCAATACGAGTAGTTTGTTTCCAGAATGAATTATGTTCTCAACCCAAGGTATTTGAAAATCAAAACCAGTAAGTAATGCATTATGAACAGAAATATAAGAATGGTTCAACATTAGAACACCATACATGTTTCTGACTAGATTGAAATCATCTCACCAGGTGATCTTAATGGATGTTGAAATTTGATAAAATTTAGCACCCATTTCTGCCTTAAAAAGCCCAACAAACTTGATAATGTCTTCTACTATGGACCCATAGCACACATCACAGTTAATGGTAAATTATCAGAAACAATCTCATTACAGTTAGGATCAAGGCAAGGCTGCCCACAATCGCTGCTGCTTTACAGCCTTGTGCAGAGGGACCTCCCATGGAGAAAGACAAGAAAAGAAAATAAGAAATGTAACACTGGGGGCCGGCTGAGTGGCGCGATAGTTAAGAACTGGCTTGGGACGCCAGAGGGCCCCGGTTCAGATCCCACATATGAGGGCCAGTGACACTGCCCTCTACAGCTAAGATGCTGAACAACAGCTCAACCTGGAGCTGGGTTGCCGTGAGTCGCCTGCAATGGTGTAGGCTGCAGCCCCTGTGGCAGTGGGTTGCCAAGGGCTACCGTATGTATGTAGCCAGCAGCCAGCGTGAGCGTCAAGCAGCCGCAGTGAGCAGCGGTCCAGAAGCTGGCAACTGATCTGCCTCACCCGGGAAGAGCGCAATGATGGTGCCCACTTGGGCCAGTGAAGCAACGTCCTCCACAACTAGATTGAAGAACAGAACCACAGCAACTTGTCTGTTCCCCTTCCCCCAATTCCCCAGCACTGTTCCCATCCCCCAATTCCCCAATAAAAATCTTTAAAAAAAAAAAAAAGGAAATGTAACACTGAACAGAAAGAGAAAAAAATCATTAGAATTTGCAGTTCATATAACTATCTACTTAGAAAAGCCACAGAAACTAAAAGGCTATTATAATTAAATATGAATTCATCACGTGAGAGATATAAAATCAACACACAAAATTAATATAACATCATATAGCATTTGATAACCTTATTCACAAAAGGAAAGAGAAGAACCTGAAAAGCACCACAGGCAAACTTAATAAGAGCTATCAGCAGAAGAAAAGTATGAAGCTTTAGGACATGGAGGAAAACCAAAATACATGTAAACACTGCGAGGATGCCTGGTGGAGCAGAGCTTAAATCGCTGTCTTTGAAAGCCTCATTTCTTTAACACTAAGACCAGACTCAGACAGCAAAGGTCAAAGCCAAAGCCCTGCCTTTTGAGCTAAGGGTGCTGGGCTCTGCAGATTGGGGACTTTATGGGCAATGGGGAGAATGACAGAGATGTCCTTTCAGGAAGCTAAAATGCGGGCACGCATCAGGAAGAGAAGGGAGAAGAAAGGCTGGCAAACATGGAGAATAAAACTTGCAGACTTGATAAAGTTTCTCCTTGTGGGCCCCGACCACGGTGAGATCTAGGAGTGGGAGAGGGAAGGGTCTCTCCCCCCACATACACCCCAAAAGCTGTGGTGGCCAAACAGATGGCACAACACATTTTTAAACCACTTTTTAACACAGTTACATTTTTTGCCTGCTTGCTCTTTCTCCCTTTAGTCAAAAGTCACACCAGCTGTCACTGTCTTGAAGAAAATGTCAGAGGCTTGTGGCTGCCTGTGTGTCTCCTCGGCTCAGTGCAGGTGGCAGGTGGGGGGCCCTGGGGACCTCAGCCAGCTGTGGTCCTGGCTGCAGAACTGGTGAAAAGGCTGAAGGGGGGGGCTTACCAAAATGAACCCACTGCAGAGGCTCACAGCCAATCCTTCTAAGTACAACTGCCTTCCCACGACTGCCCCTTCTAAAGACTAAACGTGCACTCGTATTTCCTGGTCTCCTGCCCACACACCCCAGTGAGGTCAGCATTATTTTCCCCATTTCATTGAGAGAGCCGTGAAGAAGCTGGCTCCCAGCCTTGCAATCTGCAAACTGTGTGACCTTAGAAAAGTCCCCTTCCCTTCCTGGGCCTTAATTTTTCGATCTGCACAATGAAATTCACCAGCAGTCCTCCAAAGTCCTTCCAGCTCGCAGGCTGTGGACTATTGTCTAGTGCTGCCTCCCTGCCTCCTGCCCCAGGGAGAGCCAGCCCACTTACACACCCAGGAAACTGGAACATGGGAACTGCCGGAAACGATCAAACTAGGTCCCGTTCCCTTAGCTTCTTTTTTCCTCTCCAAACACCAATCTGTAACCTCTTTAAATGGCAGCCAAATAGGGCAGTTGGTTTCTTGTGGAATAAAAAAAAAACAAGAAAAAAAAACTTGATGAGTAATTTGCTGAAACCAACACCCTCAACCTTTTAAAACCACACATTTAAACTGATTTAGAGAACTCTAAAGATGCATTTAAATTTTCTTTCCTCCTTGTTTAACTGTGTAATGGTTTTCACTCCCAGCAACCTTCTCTTGGAGGCGTATGCTTGACTTATTTAATAAATCCTTTTCCACATTTGAACTCATCCATTAGCAAGTAAGAAGCTCGACACTCCATTATCCGCTGCCATTAAATTGCCACATGCCACATGGAGGAAAGGAGATACCAGGGTGGCCTCCCCAGGCCAAGGCAGGTTCAGAGCTCAGCCCCAAACCTGGTTCTGGGATCCTTGTTCCTGGATCCTCCTGGGAGTCAAGGTATTCATCTAGCCTAGCCAGGGGGCTGACCCAGAGAGAGAAAGGAGGGTGAGTAAAGTTATGCCTGCTGTAAGGCTCACCTTTCTCATTCCAGGGGGCTTGGGGCTGGGTCCAGGCAGTAGCCGCCTGTGGCTAGTACCCTTTTAGGGACCACGGCAGGGAGCAGACCAACAGAGCAGGGGCCAGACCTGCCCTTGGTCCTGACACAAGGCCTCGCTGGCCTTGACACAGAGACCCAGTCCTTCTGCACATCATGTATGCGGCACAGCTGATAAAGAAAGGGCTCATGCGTTCACTGCTTTCCTCCACCATTGCCAGCTGGCCGCATTCTCAGGGGCACAGCTTAGCTTACGGGTTGATGATACCGCTGCTCATCACCAACGGGCGGCTCCAGCATGGGGAGAGAGAACAGAATCAGCAACGGGGAGAACCTTAAAGTCAGAGCTGGAAGAGGCCTCAGAGACCATTGATCCTAGGAGTTCTCAAGTTTTGCTATGTGTCTGCATTGCTCTAAGTGAGAGAGAGCTGTACAGAACACAGGTGTCCAACCAGTCTGATGCAAGCTCTCTGTGCAGCTAAGACACGTATGGGTGAAAAACAAGCACAGCTCAGCCTGACCAGCGGCACCAAGGAAGCACTCAATGCCCTGGAATGACAGTCACCCTGCAGGGGATGACCCTTCAGAAAACCGTGCACCTAAATGATGTCAGCGCTGCTGGTCTAGAGACTTACAGAAGCAAGAGTCCAGACCCCTTTTATAATGCCTCTTCCTGGACGCTTACTGAATAGGCATTGAGTACCCATTATGGGCCAGGGAGCTAGTGTGCATCAAGTGCTGGGGATATGAATCTGAAAGATGACATGGTCCCCACCTCAAGGAGACTGGGCAGGGGCAGAGCTGATTTCAAGGGCCCCTCTCTTTCATAAATCCCCAGTAGCCCTTAGGGCCAGAGAGATGCCTCCTTCCATCTAGATCTTTCTGGAATCCATTTTTTTTGCTCCTGCCTCTTGCTCAATGCACAGTGGAACAGAAGACCAGTCTTACCACGTTTCTTTTATTACCAACAGGTCTTAGGCTTTTATGGGTTTTTTAGAAGAACCTTCTGTTCTTCTAAAGGAGTACAGGGAGTGAGCAGTCATTGATTCTCTCCTGCCCAATCCAGGCAAGCTCCAGGGGAAAGGTGGGTATCGAACACTATTCGAAGAAGACTGGCAGGATGGGGCAGGGAAATGCTTTTACGCCGTCACCCAAAACGCTGTCCCCCAAGTCCCTTGCCACCACCTCTACTCATCCCGCCACCAGCCCACGGGACAGCTTCAGGAGGCCCTGAGGCTGACGCTCCGTCCCCCAACTTGTTCCTCTGTGCGACAGCCAGAAAACCTACTCGAAATCCTCCAACGGCTTCTCATCATCTCGCTGACAGTGAGGCCCTCCGTCTGGCCACGTGCGTCCTCTCTGTCCCCTCTCTCACGGCCTCTGCCCGGCTCACGCTCTCCAGTCACACTCACCCCTGCCATTTCCCTGTGCCCAGCAAGCATCTTCTCTCAGCGTCTTTGCACCTTTACTTCCCCTCTTCCCAGATAGACCGCCATTCCCCCACATACACTATCGTTTGCTCCCTCCCTTGATGCAGTTCTCTGCCTGGTGGTGCCCTCTCTATAGGGGTGAACACCTCATCTAAAATTGCACAGCTCATTACTCTCTGTGCTTCCACTGTACTTTGCTTTTTTCACAGCATCCAACACTTTGTGGTAATGGATTGTACATGAAGGCGTTTGCCTGCTTATTGTCTGCCTCTCCTTCTAGAACGGGAGTTCCATGAGGGCAGGGACCTTGTCTGTCCCCTGAAGTTATCTAGCAGTACCCCGAAGTATAAATGGTATATGGCAAATGCTCAGCAAATAGTTGTTGAATGGATAAATCCAATAAATGAATGGATTGATGTGAGTTCTTTCTCCAGCAACAACCCACCTCACCTATGGTGGGTACCACACTTCCCTAGAACCATCTACAGGCTTCACGCATCCTTCAAGAAGAGCTGGACTCCAAGACACCATTGACAATGGCCTGACGCCATCTCAGGCGCTTCCCTGTGGCTGCTCTGGCAACCTTGTATAATTACCAGCTTGCATCAGAGGCTTGAGGGAGTCAAACCAGTGGCTGGGAAGACGCACTACCTTGTGCCCCTGGAGCAGGGGTCTTGGGACAAAGCCCTGGTGCTGGCACCTGGACCAGGAGCATGATTCAAACTGGGTTTCTCATAATGCCCTGGAGCCTCCTTCATGAAGACGGCTACCTTGGAACAGGTTCCTACTTGGCATGGGTCCCCCACAGTCTCCTGCTAAGGGACCCCCTACCCCCTGAGAATTCCACTGCGCACAGGAAGTACATGGCGTTGCTTTGTCCCAGGCCCACCCTGTTGAGAGCAGATGAGTGACCCACCTTGACCACCCCAGGGAGTGCAGAGAAGACCACCCCCAGAGCCATCCTTAGTCCCCTCTCCACTGAGGTCTGTTACGCCTTTACTCAACAGTGGAAGACCAACTCCCACCACAGAATTTTAAAGAAAAACGAAACACTTGCTAAATAATCTCTATCCCCATCCAGCTGTTAAGGTATACATCTCATACTACCAGCACAGTTTAATTCACATTTCAGATAGAAACACCGGCCATGTGGCCCTGGCCAGCCAGTTAAGCCTTCACTTCCCAAGAGCTTCAGCATGTCCATCTACAAAATGGGGACCGTCTCACCAGGCTGCTGGGAAGATGCCCAGAGATCTAAGTCTGAGCCTCCAATCAATCTCGATTTGTGTAACAAGTTAGTTTAGCTCTTTCTACTTCGGTTTCCTCAGATGAAAATGAGAATGCTAGTTAATTACTAAGGTTCCCGCCAGTTCTAAACATCCATGAAATGCCATCAGGTTTTTCAATGAATTTGATAAACCTGCCAAAGATTTTACTTTCTATATGATAAAATATATAGTATATTGTAAGCCTCATTTTAATTAGTCATAGGAACCCAAGACAAGGACACCACGGAGGCCAGCAGCCCGACTTCCCACCTCCCTGGGTGTTGTAACCACTCCTGTACGGGACCTCTGGCCCCACCCACAGGGGCGTGGCTTTGTTCTTCCCTGTCTTGCAGGGCAATCCAGTAAACATCAGACACTGTGTGTGTGAGAGGGGGGCGGGGGGGGGGGAAGGTGAGGAAAGGAAATGGGGATCATATCCTTAGGCCTGAGATGGCAGAGCAGTGAAAGAGGAGTGGGTAGAATGGAACAAGAAAACTCCCTCCCTCCGGTAGCCAGTGCAAAGCTGTTCTACTGGTTCCATGTGAGGAATCTGAATTGCCTCTTCACTGAGAGATGAACAGACCTTAAAAAGGCAGCTAATATAAGATAATGATTCCAACAAAATGCAGCCTATCAAAGGGACCATAAAAGAAAGTGGGGTTAATGGTTAATGGTTATGCTGCTGAGAATCTAGGGAGCAGCTCTCAAGCCCAGTACGTTTAATACTAAGAAAACCTCCCAGGAGCCTACGGCTAGCTGGTCCCCTTGCCTATCCCAACAACCCGATGAACTGCCAGGAATCATTCTCTCCACTTCACCGATGGCGACATGGATCCTTGGAGATCGGAATATGAACTAGCAGGAAATGGCTCCTTCAAAGGCATCCAAATAGCCCCTTGGATGAGAAAAATGAGATCCAGTGCCAGTGACACATGGGACCAAGGTCATACAGCTGGGAAGACGCCCAGTTGGCATTCAAACCCAAGTTTGTCTGGAAGTCCAGTGCTCTTTCGACGACACTGCATGCTGATGTGTTTTGTGGCTTGCCCAGGTTCCCACAGTTAGTAGATTTAGAGTGGAGAGGTCAACTAGGGTCTTGCAACTTTTGGTCCAGCCTCCTTCCCACTACCTCTCTCTGAGCCTCAAAGGGAACTTCCGCCCATTCACCAGCTTTTCTGCCCCTCTTCCTTCACCCTCATAGACGGTCACCCCAGGACTCTCTCCAAGGGTCTTGGAAGTGGGAGTCCATGTAGGATGTGAGGCTCCATGACTAAGCGCTATTCACTGGAAGGACAAACGCTGGTCTTTACTACACAACCAGGCTGTGCTCTCAAACTGGGCCAGAGCCACTGTTACTTTGCATCAGCTCCAAGACTAAATAGAAGGGGAAAAGTGGGACGCTTTGGAACTGGCTTTCCTCTGTGCCAACGAAGTGCCATTATTTTAACTTCATTTGTGTGGTACAAACAAGAAGGAGATAAATGTTGTGTTCCAGCCAGAGTCTATTAGTGAGTATCAACGGCTCACTAATATGGAAATATTTTCACAACATGGAAAGATTGCGCAACCTGGCCATGCCAGGAGCGGGGAAGAACTGCATGCAAGGATCTCAGCTCTCAGATTCCTCTGCCTGGGATTTCTGAATTGTGACGCAAGATAAAAACCCACACAGTGAATTATACACTGACAGCCAGTTGCCTATAATTTTTTTTAAAATTACATACAACTTCGAGCAGGGTAACCTTGGGTACGTCCCTCACCATCTTTAAGCCTTAATCTTTCTCATCTGTAAAACCAAGATAAGATCTGGCCAGCCTGATACACTATGTTTTGTGTGAGAATTAAATAAGAAAATGGATGAGAAATTGCAACTGTTCCACAAATGCTATATTATGCATTGCACATCACATACACACAAAATAATTATGCACCTAAGCAATCTGGATGCATGTTATAAGTGTGTAATTCAAAATAAAATATATTGCTCTTTCACATCCCTGATGTGAAATCCAATAGACAGAAGAAAAGTTTAAACATTCATTCTTTTGTTTTAGTAAATTTTCATTAAAGTATAGCATATCATAAGTACTTGGTGATTTTTTCCAGAGTGAACACACTCATCCTCCAGCTCCCAGATCAATAATTAGAATACTATCATCCCCTCAGAAGCCCCCCCGCACCTCACTCCCATTCACTCCCTCCACCTCTTCCAAAAGTAACCATTACCCTAACTTCTAATATTGTCGCCTAAATTTGGCTGTGCTTGAACTCTGATCAATAGGATCATATACTATGTGCTCTTTTGGCTTCTTTCTGGCTTCTTTCAACATCATGTTGGTGGATTTCATCCACACTGTTCTGTGTAGCAGTAGCTTATTTGTTTTCATGGTTGTACGGTATTGCATTATATGAAAATACCATAACTTATCCATTCTACTGTTGATGGATATGTGAGCTGTTCTCAGTTTGGGACTAATACAGATAGCGGTTCACATGTGTATAGATTTCTGTTGAATGTATAACTAGGAGAGGAAGGCCGGGTCACAGAGTAGTAAATGTTCCGCTTTATCAGGTATTAGCAAACCATTTTCCAAAGTGGTGCTTCTAATTTGTACTCGACCCAGAAGGATGTATTGAAGTTCCAAGCTGCTCTACATCCTCACCATCACCTGATTCTGTACATCTTTTTTATTTCAGCTGGGTTGCTGGCTGTGGAGTAGTATCTCATTGTATTTTTAATTGCCCTTTCTTGATAACTAATGAGGCTGAGCAACCGGTCATGTATGTATTGGCCATTTGGGTATCCTGTCTTGTGATATGCCTGTTCAAGTCTTTTGCACATTATTTTTTTATTGTGTTGCTTTCTATTTTTTAATTTGGTAGTAGTTCTTTATATATTCTGGATATTGTATTATAAAGATCTTCTTCCTCCTGTGTCTTGACTTTTCACTCTCTTAATCCTTTGTCTTTTAAAAGATGGGAAATCTAAGGCCCCAAATAGGGAGGAAACTTGACTCAGGTCTCCCAAGTCGGTGACATGATGCAGGGAATAAAGCTCATATGACTCAAATCCAAGGATATAGCACTATGTAATAAGAAATAATATTTTAGTATAACTTGGGAGAATCAGTGGTAATAAAATCACAATATATTTTCAGAAAGCAATAACAAAAATTAAAATTGTGTCAGAGAAAGTGAAATGCATATACAAAGAGAAGTGAGCCAGCTATTGGGACAGTTATCTAAATCATGCAAGCCAAAAGCTGTCACTTTTTCAGTATATTTTAATTCATTTTTTCCATCTTTGTATTTTGAAAAAAGTGAAACCTACAGCAAGATGAAAGAACAGCATATTCACATATACATGTGAACACATATATTCCTTTTACCTATTAAGAGATTCACTGATTATTAATATTTTTCTACTTTTGCTTTATATAGTATGTGTGTGGGTATATATATGCCACTTTAAAATAAGTGACAGACATCACAACATTTTATTCCTTAATATTTAAGTGTATTTCTAAGAATGGGGGCATTCTCCTATATACCAATAATACTGTTATTACACACAAGGAATTTAATATAGATAATATTATATAACACCCAGTCCATATTAAAATTTCCTCAGTTTTTCCAATGATACCATTATGGCTTTAAAAAAAAATCTAGGATCCACTCAAGGATGGTACACTGAATTTAGTTGTCGCATCTAGTTCATCTCTTTTATCTAGAACAGTAGCCTTCTTTTTAATCATCAATGACATTTATATTTTTGAAGAACCCAGGGATGTTGTCCCATAGAATGTCCTATGTTCTGAATTCATCTGATTATTTCCTCATGATTAGTTTAAACAAATTCGCTAAGAGTACCCCATTCTGCTTTTACTTAGGTCGTCAGTGTTTTCCAAACATTGGGGTCATATGTAGGATTGTTTTAGTAGCACCAAGATGATTTGGGGTGGTACCAAGAATAAGCCCTTTTTTTGGGCCGTCTGAGTGGCGCGTTGGTTAAGAGCTGGCTTGGGATGCCAGAGGGCCCCGGTTGAGATCCCACATATGAGGGCCGGTGACACTGCCCTCCACAGCTAAGATGCTGAACAACAGCTCGACCTGGAGCTGGGCTCCAAGAGTCACCGGCGATGGCAGGTGGATTGCCATGGGCTACCGTGTGTAGCCAGCAGCCAGTGTGAGCAGCCAGCAACCACTGTGAGTGGCCGTCCAGAAGCCGGCGACTGATCTGCCTCGCCTGGGAAGAGCGCAATGATGGTGCCAACTTGGGCCAGTGAAGCAACGTCCTCCACAACTAGACTGAGGAACAAAAGAACAGCAACTTGTCTGTTCCCCTTCCCCCAATTCCCCAATAAAAAATAAATAAATACAAAAAAGAATAAGCCCTTTTTTGGAGGGAGAGGGGGTAAAAATAACAGTTTTGGGTTTTTTTTATAAATTTTTTGTTTTCTTGATATATAATTTGCAACCATATAATTTGCCTATTTAAAATATATACAGTTCAGTGGTTTTTAGTATATTCAGACTTGTGCAACCATAACTACAATCAATTTTAGAACATTTTCATCACTTTCCAAAGAAACCCCATACCCTTTAGTCATCACCCTCCATTCTTTCAGCTTCACCCCTTCTCTCACCTCAGTCCTAGGAAGCCATGAATCTACTTTCTGTCTACATATTTGCCTATTCAGGATATTTCATGGCCCATACCATATGTGGTCTTTTGTGGCTGGCTTCTTTTACTTAGCATAATGTTTTCAAGGTTCATTCATGTTGTAGGCACGTGTCAGTACTTTATTTCCTTGTATTGTTGAATAATATTGTGTTGAATGGAGGTACCACATTTCCTTTATCCATTCATCAGTTGGTGGACATTTGGGTTGTTGTCACTTTTTGGCTGTTATGAATAATGCTGCTATGAACATTTGAGTACAAGTTTTTGCATGGATGTATGTTTTCGACTTTCTTGGATATATACCGAGGAGTCGTATTGCTGGGTCATACAGGAGGTAACTCTGTGTTTAACCTTCAGAGGAACCGCCAGGCTGTTTTCCAAAGTGGCTGAACCATTTTACATTCTCATCAGTACTGCACAAGGGTTCCAATTTCTCCGAATCCTTGCCAACATTTGTTATTACCTGTCTTTCCTACTGTAGTCATCCTAGGTAGTGTGAGGCGGCATCTCGTGGCTTTCATTTGCATTTCCTTGGTGACTAATGATGTTGAGCAGCTTTCCATATGCTTCTTGGCCATTCATAGATCTTCTTTGGAGAAACATCTATTCAGATCCTTTGCCCACGTTTTGTCTTTTTATTATGGGGATAAGGGTTTTTAAAATAACAGAAATTACTGCTGTATTCTTTAAGTGTTTCAAATAATTCTCCCCATTAATTTCCTTATTTTTCCTCCAACCAGAGTTTTTAGTAAAATTTAATTTATCAGTCTTTTTTAAATTGATTTTTTCTTATATGGCTTCTAAACTTTGAGTCCGAGTTAAAAAGATCTCTCCCTCTCCAAAGTTATAAAGGAATTTTTCCATTCTTTGTGTACTTTTATGGTTTCATATTGAGAATGTAAATCTTTGATGCCTTCGAAATCTTTCCAAATAGCTATCCAATTATTCCAACATCATTAATGAATTGTCCATCCTTTCCCCTATAATTCGAGATATTGTCTTTATCATATTCTGAATTGCCATAGTATTTGTATCTATTTCTGGATTTTCTACTGTGTTTAATGGGTATGTTTCATTCATCACAACTACGATGCTTTGAGTATAGTAGAATTGAGGCCTTATAACATGTTTTTATATCTGGGAAGCCTAGTCATTTCTGTTGGTATCTTTCTCACTATTCTAGTTTATTTTTTCAAGTGAAATGTGGGACAAGCTCATCTGATTAAAAACAAAACCCTGTCTATCTTAGGATCATATGAAATGTATAAATTAAATTAGGGATAATTGACATTTTAGTATGATAAATTTTTCTATCCAAGAACATGGTCAGTTAATTCCATTTGTTCCAGTCTTTGGTATCCTTCAGGATTTAAAACTTTGTTTTCATACATGAATTGCACATTCTTTATCGAGTTTACTTTTAGGTATTGTATCTTTGTATGTGTGTGGCCACTGTGATGGAGTAGTTTTTCCCATCATATTTTCTAATTGGTTGTTACTTGCACACATGTAAGTATTGATTCATATATATTAGGTTGCTTTTATTAACAGGTCAAATATGTTTGGTCTTTGTTCTATCATATTATTTGTACTATGTTGCTGTTGAATAGTTCTAGTGTTTTAAATCTTTCATTACATAGTCTATAGTTTTTGTTTGTTTGTTTTTTGTTTTTTGGGTTTTTTTTTTTAACTAAGCCATTCTGCCACCTGTTGGCAGCTCAGCAGCAGCTCAGCTCAGGCTGGGAATCGAACTGGCAACCCTGTTGCTCAGAGCTCGCACTCTTGAGCGAGCTCTTAACCAACTGAGCCACTCGGCTGGCCCCTGTCTATAGTTTTTTTTAATGTGTGCAGTTATTCAGATATTTAGGAAGGTTTGTATGTTTGTTCTCTTAGTTGCCTCCACAAGGATAGTATTGTTTTAATGACCTTAGCGCTCTATTTCCTTAGTTCTTTACCACAAGCAATACTGGAATAATTATATTTTCTCTTCCTTTCCCCTGTGATATTTCTTAGTTTTCCCACATAGCTCAGAGATGAGGCCACCACAGGTAATAATCAACAAACACTGGCTAACTTACTATTTTCTAAAAACAAAACACACCCACACTATGTCAAGAAAAAAGTCTTCCTTCTCTTTCCTCTTTTGGATATCCCAAGCTTATTTGTCTAGAACCAGCTACCAGTCCTGTTTGAAAACATTCTCCCTGGACCTAAAGACAATAACCCTAACATCTTGGAAAAAGAGACTAGTTGTGTCAGTGTAGGAGCGCTTGTCACGCCCATGTTCTCCTCTCGGGTCCAGCTCCTGACTTCTCTATGGGCCAGGCTTTGGATGTGGCTTAAAACCAGTGATCCATGGGAGAAATCAGGACTGGATCTCTACTAAGAAGCTGTTCCATGGGTCTGCCCTCATCAAATGCAAAGGTTATAAGATCCACAGGACTGGAGATACAAGTCATGAGATAGAAGTAAATTTTAGAGACACACCTGATTATCAGAATGAGTCTAAAGGCCTATTGAACCTGCTTCACCTACATATAGGGTGACATAGTTCTTGGTGGATAGGTTTGCTTTATGCCTGTGGAGTCAAAATATTTCAGTTTGGATAACAAATGTTAGAGTCACCCCACCTATAGACCACACAGGTGTGACTGACAAAGGTACCAGGTAGCCTGGCCTTCGGTCTCATCATAACTGGAAAGCATACACCTTGATCTGCCACTGATTAGCTGCCTTTCTGGCTAAACTTCAATTTCCTTATCTGTCAAATAAAGACCAAAAGGGTATGAGCTCATTGATCTCAAAGGTCTCTTTTGTCGGTGTATCAGAATTGTATTTCTATGAAGTTTCATCTTTTTCATGTTGACCAAATTATTTGGGTCAAGGTTATTTTAAGAGGCAGAATCAAAACGGTCAGGAAAGTGCTAAGTTGTGTGATACTGTGCAACTGACAAGCACCATTATTATTGCAGGAGACATCCTGGCACTTTCTTTCAGGACAAAAAAAAAAAAAGAAAATTAAACAGTGCTGTTTATTTTTAGAGCCGGGTTCATGGAAAGGTCTTTCTCCGCCAACCCAGGGATGTGTACAAGGTATGCAGTGTCCCCGAGGACAGTAGAAACTGCCTGAGAGGAGCCAGGATTCGGAGGAATGGCTCGTGTCTCACAGAAATCTGCAGCGCGCAGAAGTCCAGGGGAAAGCAAATATGTGGGAGGCTCTGAGGGCCTTAATTAAAAGGTTAGTCCATTTTTCCCCAAGGTAATGTTACAGTGTGCATTAAAAGAATTCATGACCTGTTCTCTCCATTTGGGTGGAGTTCAAACCTCCTGAAGCACACAGTTCTGTGTAAGGAACAACAAGTAACTGAAAGCATTCATTAGACAGAAGTAACGAAACCTGACAAAATATCCCAGTCCACCCCACCCTCAACTTTTTCTATATAATCTCTCTTTAAAGAGGAAAAGTCTAGAGATGAGACTCAGAGCTTTGGATTCTCCTAGGACGTGGGATATTTGTCCAAGTATCTCATTTTTTAAGCATCTCTTCTCTTTCCCTTACCTAGAAGGAGTTGTTCATTTGCCTAATCCCTCTCTAGACTCCACCCCTGTAGAACACAGGTCTGCAAGCTTTTTCTATAAAAGGCCAGGTAGTAAATATTTTAGGCTTTGCAGGCCATATATTTCAGCTATTCAGCTCTGCAGTTGTAGTATAAGAACTGCCATAGACAATACATACCCAAATGGACATGGCTGTGTTCTAACATAATTGTATTTATGAACACTGAAACTTGGATTTGAATTTCATATATTTATTACAGTTCACGGAATATTATTCCTTTGATTTTCCTTCAACCACTTGAAAATATAAAACCATTCTTAGCTGGTGGGCTGCACAACAACAAGCAGTGGGCCAAATTTGGCCCATGGGCCAGAGTTTGTCAACCCCTTCTCTCTATCATGAATGACTTGAGAATCATAATAATCTTATTAAGTCCTCAGCCTTGCTTCAGTTCCTGAGACCCAGGAGACATCCAAAACCATGGAGAAAGAAGCGAGAGATGGAGACCACAGAAAGGACGGGAGATGTGGCCATCACACACAACCACAAAAGCCTTCCACATCGCTCAGTGTGGGTGTTGGAAGAAGCTAACAGCACCACTTTGCACTTAGAAAGATCTAGATTTGAATTCCAGCTCCACTATTTCCTGGCTTGGCCCCAGGCAAGTAACTGAACATCAGGGCACAATTATCTGCAAGTCACAGAAAACCCAGCCAACGGTGGCTTGAACATGGCAGATATGTGTTGTCTCACTTATCAAGAAACCTGGACACAGGGGGTTCCCAGGCTGGTTTAGTGACTCAGTGATGTCACTGAGGTTACATACTCTTTCTGTCTCCTGCTCTGACATCTTGAGGCTTTTCATCTTCATGGGTGTCATCTATGGATGCAAATGGCCACCCCAGCTTTAAGCATCAAATCCCGCATGGTGAAGCCATGAAGGAGGAGACAGAGGGAGCGCCAGCTCAGTCTCCTCTGGCACTGCCTTATTCCACCAGGAAGCCAGTGTCTTACCCAGAACTCTCTAAGCAGATGCCACTTATGTTCTCACAGTCAAGACCTGGGTTATGTGGCCTTCCCTGTTACAAGGGGGGCTAGTCTCTACTGTAGGAAGTAAGGGGGAATGGAGCTGCGAGTGGCTTGGGGAGACCCTTAACAGGGTCCATCTCAAAGGGTCCTGTGAGGACAAATGAGGCGAAGTGTGAAAAGCATTGACACCTGAGTACTCAGTCAGTTACAGCTACTGTCATCAGCAGCAGGACTAGCTTAGATATTTTCAAAACCCTTAAATACAATCCCTACACTGTCAGTGTAAAAACGGTAACTTTTCAGGAGAAGTTAGAAAGCCTCATGCCTTTATTTCACAATATCCATCATTACATACACTTAAAGTGACTGAAGATTGAAATGGAATAATGTGTGTGTGAGAGAGAGGTTAGGCTACTGATTTCTTTGATACTGTTCTATATGTACCTGGAGCAATATATACACACGCTTTAAAAATAAATGAGAAAAGCCTGGTGACGCTAGATATGCTCCGTACCCTGCATGTTAAATTAAATAACTCAGAAGCTTTCCCCAGGGTGAAAACCTGAGTCACCCTTCCCTCTCTCTTTGCCTTTCCTGCTCAGTCAAGACATCCTATAGATTTTGCACTGCAGTGTATCTCATATGTGTGCTCTGCTTTCCAGGACCCAAGCACAGCCTTTGTCGTCTCTTGTCAGGACAATTACAATAGACACCTAAGTAGTCTCCAATCTCTGGTTGTTCTGCCCCAGCCAAAGCAACCCATTCTCAACTTCTTGCTAGTTATCTTTCTGATGCAAAGCTCTGACCTTGCCACTTGCTCAAAAACTTTCAGTGGTTCCCCAATGCCTACAGAG
This sequence comes from Hipposideros armiger, assembly GCF_001890085.2. Classification (NCBI taxonomy): domain Eukaryota; kingdom Metazoa; phylum Chordata; class Mammalia; order Chiroptera; family Hipposideridae; genus Hipposideros; species Hipposideros armiger. Next base: position 300,809 of record NW_017731829.1, read on the forward strand.
TTCAAACTCCTCATGCCATTCCAGGTGTTCCTTACCTGCCCCCACCCTCCCTTTCTCGCCTTCTTTTCTCCCCACACAGTTACAATCCAGCTCACTTAGAAATCGCTCCCTTTTCTCGGAACAACCCCCCACACATACACTTTCTGCATCCGTCTTCGCTCACACTGATCCATCTCTGCTTTTCTAAATTCTTCCTATAAGGATGGGAGTTTCCATTTTAAGTTACACTGAAACTGCTTGTGGGGGACTGCAGGAAGCTCAGAGTTTTATGGACCGTAATTTGTGCAAAACTATCTGATTAAATCAATAAAACAGTCAATAGTTGCCTCTGTTGTTTTCTCAGTCCTGGGATATTTAAATGTGCTGACAACTGACCATTTAAATCTGAAGTGCCACCATCAAATGAGCTGGGGAGGGGACAGCTGGCTCAAGCCGGCAGGCTCAGCATCTGGACTAAACATGGACGTGGCCCAGGTGGAGCTCAACTCATTTCTTGCCTTTACTCTTTGTTGAGACATTAGTGGGGCTTGCACGTGGCTGAGGCGCGACGGACTGTGGGAAAAGAAGGAAAGGGGCCGTCACATTTGGGGCCAGGTGCTGTGCTGGATGCACCATTTGCTGTCCGGTTAATTCTCCCAGTAGCCCTGTAAGGTGGGCATTCTCATTATCTCCATGTTTCACAAGAGATGAGAGATCCAGAGGTGAGTAATTTCTTAAGGTCACAATGTTGGGATTTAAAACCAAGTCTATCTGATTCCAAAATCCCACAGCCTTCACAGTTATCCAAGATGACAGAGCAAGTAAGTGACTAAACTTGCATCAGCTCCTGTTAGGAATGCTTCAGGATATATTGGTGTAGGGCATGAAAAGCTGGGCCCGGTGAACTCTGGAAATCTCTTCCAGTAAGGAGATTCTAAGAGCCCATGTTTGGAATAAACAATGAAAAGAGGGCCCCTGCTCACTCTGGCTGTCGGAGGACTTCTCTTCTTTCAAATCTGGAAATAAAACTCAAACAGGGGAGCTCAGCCATTACCCTTCATGTGACTTGAATTGTAATTTTGGTGTTTTTTTTTTTTTATCATCAACCCCACTCCCATATTTCAGCAATGCCACCCTTTACATTTTCTCCATGATGTATTGTTTGTTATTGTTTCCTGTTTATATGACTAGTCCTTAAAGCCAGACCACAAAAACTAGATGGTAGTAATCAGCTCTTTTCCTCATACTATAAGCATGTGTAACTCAGCTTTTCCCGTGTGACAGGCCAGCACGTGACTTAGTAGGTTAGAGGTTGGCTAGAGGTTGGCTGATCTAGACTGGGCTCAGCGAGGCTTGACTCCAAGCTGTGGGTCAGGTTCAGGTCTGCTTTACATAGTTCTCACCCTCCTGGCGCCAGCCTCCAGGGCATGTGCTCTTTGTGGTGATGGAAGAAGCACAGCAGGGTAAACCCAGTCACACAAGGTATTTCAAATCCTCAAATCACACCCTCTAATCTCCCAATGGTCAAAAAGTTATACAGACAGTCCCAAAGTCAAGAGATGGGGAGTTTCACTGTCCGTCATGAGGCTGTGGCAAAGGTATGGATGTCTGCTACAGGGGAGTAAAAACTTGGGACCAATCATTCAAACCACCACACTATTCAACCAAACAAGCACTTATTTCCTACTATCCAGTAGGCTGTGTTTTCTTCATCAGTAGCAACATAACAAAATTGGAGCCAGCCGTACACTAGACACAGAGCTAGGCACTTGGATTAGCAAGATATTCAAGTCATTTCCCTGATTTCTGCAAGCTCAAGGTCAAAAGGAGAAGGAAAGAAAGAAAGCTAAAATTCATTGAATACTTACACGTTGTGCTAAGTAAGCCTTTGACACACACAACTGCACACAGACCTCCCAACAACTCTGATACGTCTTTAGAACAGCCTCATTTTGCAGGTTATAAGACGGAGGCCCAAAGAAGTTAATGTAACTTGTCAAAACCACATAACTAGAACGTTGAAGAGCTAGGATTCAAATCTAGATGTGACTCCCAAACCCATGCCCACACAGGTATAATATAACACAGTAATACTAAACAGCCGAGTTCTGTGGGAGCATGGGGGATAGAAGAGAGATCAGGTGGGCCTTCACACAAAGGTAGCAAAGCAGCTGGGTCTTGAACCATAAGTAAAAATCCACCAGGAGCTTGGATTGGTGGGAAAAGCATGTGCAATGGCCTGATAAGAGAACAGAGAACTTTCTAGAAGAGTCCAGGTTTGTGAGTCATTGGATTTTAGAAAATGTGGTAGGAAGCGATGAGAAATGAAAGGGAAGGAGGGGATTGTGGCCGGCGATGGAGAGGAGAGCCCTGTACATCAGGCAAGGAGCTCTGGCTTGGCTTTCAGGACTGGGGAGCCCTAATGAGATGTGGTCTGACTGAACTTGAGCTCTAGAAAGAACAGTTGGGGGGCAAAGTAGAGAAGACGGGCTTGAGCATGGAAGCCAAGGGACCAATCACAAAGCCTTCAGAGCAAGCAGATGCCGCCAACCTGAGAAGCAGGTTCTCAGGGCCAGCGCAGCCCATGCAGGCTGGAGAGGACGGGCTGAGGCCAAAGTGATGTCAGCTAACCCTGCTCAGCTCCAGCGGGCACTGCCAGGCTGGGGAGTGGGTCCAGAAACACAGATTTGTAAGTCTTTGGATATTAAGAAATACCTTTAAAATCTGGTATTCCTTTCAACCCCGTGCTATCCAAACACTAACTATTCAAATTCAGGAACCAAAGGCAGAATCATTTGTTCTCTCGCACTCATTCTGTATCTGAACTTTCACTGCCCAAAATCAGAGATGGGACAGATTTGGAGGGTGTAGGATCCTTGTGGTAGCAACCAATTCAAGCATTTAAAAAATAATTGTCAATGTATATAATGCATATACAGAGGGTGCCCCAAAAAAAGTATACACATTTTAGAAAGGAAAACTGTATTAAAATTGCAATACTCAATATACACCAATAATAAAAGATGAATACAAGTCACGTTTGACTTCTGCAGTTACAAGAAGTGCTCAAAGTGGTTCCCATCAGCATCCAGGCACTTCTAATTATGGCAAACTACTGCTTGAGCAACGGTGACCGAAGTGTCCACTTGTATACATTTTTTTACACCCCCAGTATATGTATTATATGGAATATATTTTTATATATTTATACAATATATTTATATAAAATATATATATGTACATATACATCAAATTTGACACAAATTCTTCAAAATTCTTTAAAACAAGTGACAGACCTTGGGGGTTTGATCCACCACCCAAAAGTAGAAGACATGTAGGAAGGGGAACACCCTCAGGATGGCCCAGCAATGTTTTAGTAGCTGAAACCCACAGCCCTTCTGTTGACTGTTTTAATTACTACTTATAATCTGCTGTATCTCCCTACTGCCTGGAGGAAAGGTCAAGGTCTCAATGTTTCTCTCTCTCTCTCTCTCTCTCTCTCTCTCTCTCTCTCTCTCTCTCTCTCCCTCGCTCTCATTTTCTATGACTACTCCCCTGAGTGTAAAATGTCTGCGTACTCCCTCACACAGCTTCAATTCTTCATCTACTCTTTCATTTCCTCGCATTTCCTCTATTGCTCCTTCTTTGCAATGAAAGCTACAAATGCTTGTGGGCCATTTCTTAATTATTCAATACATTTGCAGTCAATTTTCCAGACCTGACTAGAGTGCCATCCAGGATTCCTGAGGGCCCTAAGAGTGCTCTCCTGGAAGCTGAGGCCTCTCACCTTACCCACCAGCTCTGGTCCTCAGGGGGGTTCACATCCAATGGTCCTCCCATCACCTGGCCCTGTAATTCACCCGTTTGATTTATCATACTTGGCTGAAAGCCCAGCACTTACTTCAGAAAAGATTTTCAGCTGTATACTTCACAACACCACAGCACATCTCTAATGCAAGTCAGCTTGTCTTGTGTGTAGCAGCAGAAATTCAAATGTCTTCTCTCCTACTAGTTTTCGTCAGTGTCTTGATGTGTCACTAACAAAAATTTGAGTTCCTACAAATTTAGCTGTTAAAAAAAAATCTGGATTTCAGACAATTTCTGGAGCTAGTGGATTAACCCAACAAACGTTTATTGTATACCTACTATGTGTAAGATAATGGTCTGGAGCAGAGGTGGGCAAACTATGGCCCATGGGTTTTTGTAAATAACATTTTATTGGAATACAGCAGCGCTTGTTCGTGTATGTATTGCCTACGGCGGCTTTCAAGATGAAATGCCAGGCTGAGTATTTGCAACAGAGATCACGTGGCCTGCAAAACCTACAATATTTACTATCTGGCCCTGGTCTAGGCACTGGGCATTTGGCTGCAAGTGGTCTGAAGGATCTTACTGGCTCTCATGCTATTCACTGCAAACATCAGTGACTCCTAATCTATAGCTCTATCCAGATGCTCTCCCAAGTTCCGCAGTGGTATTTGCAACACTTTTTAGACATCTCCACCTACTATCCCAATATTCCACCAGCTGCTCAAGCCCAAACCTTTTTCTATGGTGTCACCTGTCTTACTTATGGCGTCACCACCCACACATCCTGTGAATCAGTCACCTGGGAGCCAGTCCTGGGTCCTCCTTTCTCTGTCGCACATGGAACCATGATTCCTCCAATATATCGACAAATCTGACCCCTTTAGTCCCCCCTCGCTGCCACACTCCCTTTGTCTCCTGCCACCAGAGCAGAGGGTTCCCCTTTCCGCCCCCAGGCTCACCTCACAGCACAGGCTCAGAATCAGCCAGGCTGAGGCACAGAAGAAGCACGTGACACATGGCTTATCATGTGATTTGGGAGAATAGCCCTTACGGCTAAAAAATAATAAGTCAACACTTACAGCACATTTACTACATTCTAGGTAATTCCACACCTTTGATGCTCATAAACATCCTATGAGGTAGACATTCTTACTACCACATGCCCATTTGACAAACGGGCACACTGAGGTACAGTGAAATTGAGTGACTCGCCTAAGGTCACAAGCAAGCAAGGGGAGCAGATGGGAGGCAAACTCAGAGTCTGGCTCCAGAGCCCATGTTCTTAGCCACTGTGCTACACCGCCTCTGCTGAGCCCATAGCTTTATTTATCTTGCCAGAGTCATCAACTTGGAACCCAAAGGCAGTGTGGGTGACAGCTTCCTTGCAGCCTGGACCACTCCTGAGAAGAGTGCAGATAATTCTTGCCCAAAGAACCTTATGCTGGATGCCAGGGGAACTGCTGCTCAACCACAAGGCCTCTCCCTCCGCTGTCAGGAGCGAGGCCCAGGGGCTCGTAACAAAAACGAAACCCAGAAACTCCGGGCTGCATCCCTGAGCCAACAGGATTTTAGTCCCAGCCAGGATAGTTAGGACAATTACAGCCCTTAAGCAGCCTTTCTCCCACATCTGTCTGAAACAAATCCATTACCAAGTTGTCTTTCTGCTTCCTGATCTGTTGCTCTACAAGCTTTTATCATGAATAGCAACATACTTAAATATTCAGCAAGTGCCCTGCAGAGCACTAAATACCAAAAGCACATAGAAAAGGTCATAGTCTCATCCCCTCCCCACACCCAGGAATTACAATTTAAGAGGCAAGACCCTAGAGCTGAGCTCTATACAATATGGCTAAAAATGGGGGGAAAAATTAGTTCTTGCCCTGTTGTTTTCTTAACAGTGACTTTCTTCTGACTTTGTGGGATATTACCAACAAAGGTAAAATAATTCATCTGAACAAAATATATTAAGAATCTATTCTGTCCAAAGCTCTGCGCTTAGCAAGAAAAGTGATAAACAGGAGTGCCAAATAATTCTCATCTTCGAGAAGTTTCTTATCTAGCAGGGGGAATAAAGTATGTGTCTGCATAAATATAGTGCCATGTTACTGCCCCCAAAAGGGATGCATAAGGAAAGTAAGAGATACTGCCACTCATCGGGCCCCTGCTCTACATCAGGCACTGGGGTCAGTGCTGCAAGCCTACTGCCATCTCATATAATCTTTACAATAGCCCTGCAAGGCTGGTATCATTAGCCCCGTTTTACAAATGAGAAAACTGAGGCTAAGACAAGTTCAGTAACCTGCTCTAGAAAGAGAAGAGCTGGGATTGAAACCCGACTCATTTACACAACAAAGCCCATAGTAGAGGCATCTTTGAGATCCTTTTTTCCCCAAAGAGGGAATCAAATGTTAAGAGGAGTGACAGGGACCAGTGCATCCCAAGGAGAGGGAAGAGCATAAGGGAAAGAGGCAGAGAAGTAGGGGGCGTTAGGCTTGGGGGGACGGGGGAGGGAACGTGGTGGAAGTAAGTCGGAAGGGCAGCTTGGGGGTGTGGCTGGTTATTAAGAAGGGTCTGTCATCTGGTGGTCACTGGGTAACCAGAATGGTGGCTTCTCCAAAGCACCTCATATTTTAGGACATAAAGGCACCGTAGAAAGCTCTGGCCATTTCTGGTTTTACACCAAATTATGTCCATCTCCCTCAACACTGTTCCTATAACTTTTTTCAACACTCAAAGCTTCAGCAATTTGGGGCTGAGCCAACCTGGACTTCCAGGAGCGACCGCTCGTCCTTGCAATGGGCTTTCATGCTCTGGTGACAGGGAAAACAGGGACTCAGCTGCCCTCCAGCTAATCATGTCTCCCGCCCACGCGAGTAGTCAAAGGGGAATCAAATTCGACTGTAGGCATTCTGTTGGGGTTGGTCTGTGGCGTGCTGCGTTAATCGAGTGTTTGAAGTACAGTCTTCAGAAACTATGCGTCCATTTGTTGCACTTTGTCATCATTAGAGACTCTGAGCTTCAACCAAAAGGAAGAACAGGGTCTGAAGTCTCTTTATTGGATGAAAAGGGAGTAAGCAGGGGGGAGGGCAAGAGGCAGACTGTGGAAGAGCCCCAATCCATGTTTTTAACACCAATACACGTTTCCACATCGTCTAGATGACGTCTGATGAGCAGGAATACTCAAGGTCCTTGGGGGAGAATGAACCTGAATTGACCAGACTAATTTCTGCCGTCTCTAGAGTGATGGACAAAAGTGAATGACCTCAAAGGTCAAAGGACTTAGATCCTAGAATCGCAGCTGGAAGGAACAAGGGAGCTCAGCCCCTCATGCTAAACTTGGAAAAGCTGAAGTTCATGGGATGCAAAGACTTCAAGGTCACACAGGTAGCTGGCAACGGGACAAGATTTGAAGTATCTTGATTTCCAGGCCAGGGTCTGTGTATGACATCATGCTGCCCTCTAGGAGAATGTGACTCTAAGCAAACGGTAAATGTTTTAAGACGTCAGAAACCTGAGTGGGTGACGAAGGCCCAAGAAGGCTTCAAGGAGAACACAGAATGATGTGAAGTGGGGTTTAAATGGGTGGCGAGCAGAGGGCATGACATCCGAAGGGGAATGCCCTCCATCTGCCCAGAATGTGAGAAGTCTGGCATCTCGGTATCAGAAAAAAATGTAAGCAGACTCTCGTGGCAAAAAAAAATTGCTACAGCAGTAAAATTAAATCCCCTTTCCGGAAGAAATGTAAACCCTTATAAGAGACGAGAAATCTAAACCTTTGTGCCCTCACTTATCTGTTTTAAGAAACCAACAACTCTTTGGAAGGTTGAAGACAGAAGGAAAAACTTGGCTTGCCTCCCCGCCTAAAGGAAGAGTGTTTCCTGCAGGCAGCTATAAACACTTCCGAAGCACCCTGAGGGCTTCATCCCCAGCAAGGCAGCCAGCCCGGAGACAGCCTGGAGAGGCCAGGTTCAGCTTCTTTGGAGCCTTCCCCATTCACCAATGGGTGACAGGGACGCAGGAGACCTGAGTCGCCCTTGCTAATCGTGCTCAGCTCATTGGCCCATAACGAATCATCCTCAGCCAGAATTGGATGCAGCCTCTAAAACGAGGCAGGCAGAGACAGCAGCTATCACGGAGGAGCAGTTATAAAATGAGTCTGGATGAAAAGTATAGAGCCCGTGCTTAACGCAGGATGACGCCAGAGATGCAAAATACACGTAAGGAGAAATTAAGATTTGGAAAGGAAAATGAACACAATTGTGTCCAGGTGGTGGGATTACAAATGCTTTTTTAATCTTTTAAAATAATTTTTATTGTAATTCTATGTGATTTAAGTAGTTTTTATCAACTGTGCTGCTTTTCTCTCCAACCCAGCCCCAACACATACTAAACCAGTAAAGGAAGTAGGTAAAGTTTTTCTTGGGCACTCACCCCGCCACACACACCCTCTCCCTAATGTCTTCATTTTATACTCTATATTACGTCCCCCAGACCTACCTCCTAACCCTATCTCAAGCTACTGACTTCCCCCTCTCCTTATTCTTGCCACCTACCTGCCCCCAATATTCCCCAGTATTAAAGCCACGCCAGTGCTCAGTAGTACAGTGGCTAACCTAATGGAGGAAAAGTGCTCTTAGAGAAAGGTTGCTCTCAGGATAGTGTGTTTGTTCGGTAGCTGGATAGTCTCCAAAGGCAGGTTATGCCAATGCCTTCCTTCCCTGTATTTACATGCTACTCCCTCTCCTCATCATTGTGCTGAGTTAGTAACATGCTTGACCAATAAAAGGCAGTGGAAGTAACGCTCTGGAGCTTCTGAGGCCAGGCCATAAGAATCCTTACAGCTCCCTTCTTGCTCTCTTGGAATACTCATTCTGAGGATGCTCTCTTCAGGAAGCCAGCTGCCATGCTGTAAGAAGCCCAAGCCACTCGGAGAGGCTAAGTGGAGGTGGTCCAGTCCTGTCAACAAGCGTATGTGGTGCAGTCTAGTGAACAAGTAGGTGGTCCAGCAGCTGGCATCCTCTGCCAGCCATGTCCATCTTGGACATCCAGCCCTGTCGAGCCTTCGGCAGCCCCAGCCTCCACCTGACTAAGCCTGTATGAGGGACCTCAAGGGACAAACATGCAACCGAGCTCACTCAGTCCACAAAACCAAGAGAGACAATAACTTGTCATTTTAAGACACAAGTCTGAGGATGGTTTTGTAATGTAGCAATAGATAAGGAGACCATCTTTAAATACTTCGTTTTTTTTTAAGTGGGATGACAAAACTTCAGTGTCTGTGGTCTTCGATTTGGTAAAAGATTCTGGGAAGGATTGCTTTTTTGTTCAGCCGTTTACTTAATCATTCATTCATCCATCCATCCATCCAGCATAAGCACTGTGTCAGATGCTAAGGCACACAGCAAAGTGGATCAGAAGCAGTCCATGCAAAAACTGTATTTCATCAAAGGCATTGATATGTTGCATTAAAGTGGCAAAATTACTTGAATTTGGATGGGCCAGATGAGCAGGATGTGAATGTATGCATTTTGGGGTGCAAGGGCATTGAAGAGGAAGAAAATGAGAATAATTTGATCAAGGCAATGCCCCTGAAGTGAGAGATCAGGGGCAGGCAAAGGAAGCAAGACAAACCTGTCTCATTTGATTAGAAAGTAAGGATCCCCAGGAGAACCATGGACAATAGGGTGGGCTGGGAAGATTGGATCCAGGCCTTGAGCAGGTCTCACCAGGTGGCAGCCTCAGAGCCACACTGTCAACATGTCCCTGAAGGCCAAGGTCACTGTGACCTATGTTCTCTGCCACAGGCCAGTCACTGATTGTTCCCAGCTGCAAGCTCGTTGCTTTTGCCAGGAGACTAAAGAATGCAAGAATCAAGTCTAAATAAATCTCCAAGGCATTGAAACTGCACATTTCAGTGTATAAATGGCAGCCCCCATTGCATTTATGAGCTGTAGCAGAGTCCACACATTCAGCAGCCATTAATATTGATGATGGGCCCATGAAGATGCTATTAGGTGGGAGAGCATGATCATAACTCAGAGTTAATGGGTAAAGGGATCAATCCCATTTCGACCCCTCGGGAAAGGCTGAAGTTGGAGCTGGACAAGGGTTACAGGCATCGCCCCCGAAGTATTAGCTGAGTGGGATTCCTAACTCTGCTGGTAACTGTCAGCGTGAACTTGGGTAAGTTACCCTCCCTCACTGAGCCCCAGTTTCTCCATCTGCACAATGCGAGCACCTCTGGGGTTGCTTTAAACTCTGACAGTTGAGGATTCTATGAGAGGGAGGCATGCTAAATGGAATGGAGAAAAGGGCTGAAGTGTGACCTGACTCTCACACATCTGCCATCGACTTTGAACGAATGCATGCATGGAATCCTGACCAAGTCCTAATGGCCTCTGTTTGGCTAGTGCTGGGCATGACTTAGTGTTTGAGAGGAAGCTCAAACCTCAGTTCCCTATGGGGTGGGCTTTCCCCCCAGGACATCTGGAGACTATGATCCCAAGTTTGTCCTGGTAGATCTCATTCTGGATGTCAAACCTCATTATTGCATGCTTACATGTAATACAGCTCGACTTAGCCTCATGTATAACACACTGTCAGATTTCATAGGAAAGGGGAAATTCTCTTCATTCGATTTTCATCTCTCCCTTCTCAGGAATGTCATGTAACTTCATTTCGCCGCACCATAAATTTACTTCAATGAGTTGGAAAAACGATGCTCAGCTTCTCGTCAATATTTAAATAGCTCATTAGGAGCGTGTATTTTACTATAAGCAAGAAGTCATGAAGCTCGTGACAAAATGAATTGCCAGCTCACTGACTTACAAGCTGAGTGCTCCCAGTTCTTCAATTTGAGGAGACAGTTTTATTTCAGATCACATGAAAGCTCATAGCAACGCAGGTCCTGATAGCCCCGGGTTTGAATACTGAGATGTGCTTTCCTCCACAGCAACAAGGGCCCCCTGCCTCAGGGTGTGAGGTGCAGATAGAGGGGTACTCTTTGCTAGTGCTAGGATATGGTCAGCCCATGCTGCTTCAGGAATGATGCGCCCTCTGCCCCCTCAGTGGGCTGCCATCCTCACCTGTGTCAGCTGCGCTAGCCCCATGAAACACTTTTGTTTCTTGTCGAGCAACCAGGTAGGATTCGGAAGGGAAAACTGAGGATGCCACTAGGACCCCCACTCTTCATCAATTCTGACTTGCGAGAAGTAGTGATGAAATGGTCACCCAAGCAAAGTGTACTTTGGGCCCCTCACTTTGATGTATCCCATGATGCATGCCCCAAAGCTTTCCCCTCCTTTCTCCTTTGACAGGGTGAAAGTCTGGGTAAGCAAGGGTAGGACTTGGGGCAGAGACAACTATGTAGAAGAGGAACATCCCAATTCTTTGTTCCAAAACTCAAGAGACAGTTCCAAGAATCAAGAAAAAGTGGCTAGCATACCGGAGCCTGACGGTCTGGGTTCAACTCCCAGCTCTGCCACTTGCTCTCAGTGTGCTATTCTTCAACCGCTCTGCTCGTGGGTTTCCTCATCTCTATAACAGGGAGAATAACCGTGCTTACCACATGGGGATGCTGGGATGATTAAATGACAACACACCTATGAAGCACTGGAGCCGTTCCTGGCACATGCTCCATGTTTACTATTTTATTGCTGTGGGGGCTGCTGTAGTTACCAAGATGGCCATAAAATTGAGCTGGTCCCACACCTGCTGGCCTTCTAGTAGACCGTGGCCAGCCAACAGGAATGGCCTTTCCAGGTCCTCTCCACTCGAGGACTACACACGTGGCGAACAGCTCCTGGTCTCCTTCCCCGAGTTGGGAAGGAGGAGGAAGAAGTAGGAGAGATGGGAGTAGGACCTAATACATGCAGTGCAGTGACAAAAGCAACGGCTGGACAGTCAAGACACTCGGTTTCAGTCCCAGTTCTGGCTTGGATTACACATGGTATCCCTATAGCAGTTGAGCTGGATGGCTTCCACGGTCCCACCCAGTTCTAAGCCTGGGAGACCCGGGAGCCCAGCACCCTTGCCCAACACTTCACTCCTGGGAAGTGAGGTGCTGACCACTATGGCTGCCATGCCCTTTTGAAAATCCTGATATGCACCTGTCATGCTTGCTTCATCACACAGGATGGGGCTCACCCCAGGATGCAGCTGCCTCCGATGTATACCTGCCTCTGACCTAAGGTGAAAGGACGGTGCTGGAGAGTTTGTGTCTGTTACATTTGCCACGTTCATGGAATTCCCACCTTCCTAAGTATCCAAAAGCTTCTGGGATCCCACGGACCACAGTCCATTGACCATGGCCTTTCCACCTTCAGTAAGGTTAGTTTTTATCAAGGGAAACTCTGAAATAATTAAACTATATTTGCTTTTCTGCCCTGCCCAAAATAACAGCATGTTTTCTGGGTTATAGCAGCTCGCTGAGCTGTCAAAGACACTTGAGAGAAATCAAATGTTCTTCATGGGTCGTGTTACCACACCATACACATACATGCACACCACACACACACTGCTCTTTAAATCACTGTATAGTAAGAGTCAGTAAAAGGTGGAGTGCTGGAGTACAGGAAGAGGAAAATTTTTTATATACACTCACTCATTCTCCCTCCAGGTTGAATCTGTGAGCTTTAAAAATTCAGTCGAGTCCTAATTATTATCTGAGTCAGGCTGAATAAAATATTTGGCCATGAGAATTCAGTAAGCAACTTTGCTGAGCGGGCAAAGAGGCCACTCTCAGTGCTTCCCCTGTTCTCTTGTCTCAGGAATCTTAATGGGCCATGCAGTGATAGATGGGGACATAGAGTGACCTCCAGCATTTGGACTATAGTGTGAATGCCTTATTTGGGGAGCTTTATTGAATTTTAGGCAGGTGAGTGAGACTCTTCCCACATTGTGAGTTCTGGTCAAATGTTTCCTGGCTGATTGATATCTTCTCTCACCTTATAGTCTCCCTGGGGGAGTAAATCTAATTGAAAGAACAACACACAGTTTCTACTTAATTAGGCATGTTTCCTACAAAACTAGAATTCTTTATTAAAATATACAAGTGGAGGCATTAATTTGAATTAGCATAAATGCCATGCTTAAATGGGCTGCTTATTTCAAACCCAGAAATAAAACATATAGGTATAATCAGATGCTTTGCTCATGGAGACTTAACTTTCTGGAGTGACTATTTAAACAAGTGGGTCTTTCCCTCATGGATATCTCTGGAAATTTTGAGACTCTCTTGGAAGTTATCAACCCCTACCTGTAAAAATGCATCCATAAACAACATGTTGCCTACATTCTGAAGGTATGTGTAGATCCCCTGGAGAACACCTATGAACTTCCCTCTTTCTCCCCACCCCCAGGGACTATGAACCCAGGGCAAGGACTCTTGACTTGGTTCTCAGCCCCAATTCAAGCTTAGATACTATGTTTCTGTCCCCTTGAGTCTTTGTAACCTTAGGGTTTGAACAAAAATTTTTAGATCCTCAGAAGTAGCAATATTTGGCATCAAAACCTTACATGCATTTTCCTTTATCATGATTTCAACTTCCCTATCAAATATTTCTTCCAATTTAATGAAGGATGAGTCTTTATTTACCCTCTGTCTTGGAATTTATTTATTTTTTTCACCTCCTAGCCAAGAAAAGACAAAATTGTTCAAGATTAATAAAGTCTTGCTAATCTTCACAAAAAAAACATGAGTTGTTTTCCTCTCATTAGGAGGAGTTAATTTTTCCTTCTTTTTAACAAACATGTTTGAAATTCCTACAGTCCTTTCTAATCAACAGTCTGAAATGTGAGTAGGCGTGCTTAATCTTTCTTGTTAAAGACTCCCCTGTGACATAAGCTCTGTTGCCTTTGGTGTGGGGTTCCTCCACCAACACCTTTGAAAGAAACAATATCCGTTGACTTAGACTAGGGAAAGAGTGTTAAACAGATATGCTCTCTCTGTTAGGCTGGAAATCCTCAAAGTTGATGTCTGGGGAGGTGATTCAGGCCATTCAAATTGGACAAGGCAGAAAGTGAAGCTCAGCGGATTAGT
>NW_017731829.1:319977-323783 GCF_001890085.2 Hipposideros armiger
TGGGACAAAGATGCCTCTGTGCCACTGCGTGCTTGATGGCAAGGCAAAGGATGAGGACACCAAGGAGGTCCAGCTTAGATTAAGGGGGATGGGAAGGAGAGAGTGGGGGGAGGTGGGAGGGAAGGAGGACGGCCGAGGAGCTCGAGAGATACATTTTCCCTGTGGCTGGAGCTCTGCTTTCCAATCCAGAGCATGGGGATGAGGCCACTTGTCTCTTCCCGGCCACACAGAGATGCTAGAACCATGGAGCAAAACCATGGGTGAGAAAATCACTGGGAAGATGGGAAGAAGCACAGAGGATTATAAGCCTCCTGCTTCTCAGAACCCAAACAAAAGTAAAGCTAAAATAAATAGACATTTTTTTCTCAGCCTTTTACTTTCATGAAAGGGATAAATGTCAGAGAAATCAAGCATACATCAGACAGATTATATATAAATTTTCCCCCGGGAGTCCACGTGTCAGTAGAGGTTCAGCTAAGCCTCCGATATTCACCCAGTTGGAGTCCTAAATAATGAGAATTACTCATGATGAAGTAACAAGGCCCTAGTGGATCATGATGGGCCTTCTGAGTCACCCAAAGCAGTCCTTAGATTTTATACAGCAGATTTCACTGTACGATCAGTATCCGAACATTCGTAATCAGTGCGTCGTACAGATGACTGTCCTCTTGTAACAGAATATTACGACTTTTCTAATTTTTCAGAATGATGGCAAGTTTATTTTATTGCTGAAAAGTTATTTGGGTTTGTCATTGACTGTTTTGAAGGGGTGGAGGGTTAGGCGGAGGAAGCTTCCATTTTCCCTGCGCTTTAGCTCTTGGTGTAGTTTTGTGCTTCATATTATGTGGGTCACCATGGACAATATTTTAACAATGTGGAATGTGGGCAGTCTCACCTAACGATAGACCTCCAGGGACAAAAGAGAAGAACAGACAGGAAAGAAAAAGTGTGTGTGTGTCAGAGAGACAGACACAGAGACAGAAACGGACCCAACAATAATGCATCTTCTAGTAAATGCTGCACCATCAAGTTCCCACCTACGAGGGAAAGGATTTCTAAGCCCCCAGGGAGTCTACAGGGCTTGATCCAATTCTCACAAAGCTAAAGCCTACATACATCTAATAGCCTTCCCAGCCACGCCAATTCCAATCTATAAAAGAGTCTTCCTGAAGCAAAGGTAGGGCAAGTAGCTGACAAGGCCAAACTTTATTGAATTTAATGCTGTCTAATACAATTCTCCAGGTGATATTTCTTAGCTTTTCAGATGGTTCACATTCCAGCTCAAACCTATTGATCTCCTGCCAGATGATATGGGCAGCTATGCGTGCTGTGCACTGAGGTGTTTCAATCAGTGTCCTGTATTAACCACCCTTCAGCCAAACAAGGGTCCTTTTCCTCCCACCTCTCTGGTTCCCCGCTTACCTTCACATTAGAACAGATGTACACCTGGAGGTTTGCATTATACTTTCAGGGACGTGACTCTTGCCCTAAAGCACCTTGCTGTGGTCTAAATGTATGCGTGTGTCCCCCCCCCCGCCCCGCCAAAGTGATATGTTAAAACCTAACTCCTGAGATGATGGTATTAGGAGGTAGGGTTTTGGGGAGGTGATTAGATCACGTGGGTGGGGCCCTCTAAGAAGGCTCCCTTGTCCCTTCTACCATGCGAGGACACAGGAGAAGGAGGAAGTCTGCAACCCAGAAGAGGGCCCTCACCAGGACCCAACCATGCTGGCATCCTGATCTAGGGCTTCCATCCTCCAGAACCATGAGAAAAAATTTTCTGCTGTTTATAAGCCACCCAGTCTGTGGTATTTTGTGATAGCCACCCAAACAGACTAAGACATACCTCTTCTCCCCAAGTCAAAACCATTCCAGTCATTCACTTAGCAAATGTTTTAGAGACCAAGGCCTATTCCTTTCAATTCCAGTTAAATTATTAGAGTTCATCTAAACCTAGTTTTNTAATTATCATCTCTGTGTGTGTCTTCCTTTCTTTCATTCTGGATAATGAATGCACTGACAACTTTGTCCTGTTCATCTGTATCTATAACCAACACAGTGCCTGAAACTTGAGTGGAGGGAACTTTGCTAAGCGGGGAGAGGGCCGTCAATGTGGGTATTTTGGGTGAAACAGGAAGCCTGCTCTGCCTCCAGGGGCCTGTGACCATAAGGCAGAACAGGGTGAATCTCATTCTAAACACAGCCTATAGCCCTTGAAGAAACGCCTACTTGCTGGGGCAGGTAGTCTAGGAGCTCATATCACTTCAGCCAGGCAGAGTCCAGAGCCCAGCTGCAAGGGCTGCCTTTTCCAACCAGCTCTTTCCTCCAGCCTTGTCCAAAGGGACTGTGATGGGATGATAGCAGACCTATTCAGAGAGCAAGGGTCATGATGTGGTTCACCTCCAAGAAAGAATGTGTGACCTGAGGGAAGCCAGCCAAGCCTCTGCCTGAGGCAGAGCTGTCTGGAAAGTGGAGCAAGTAGACTGAGGATGCAAAAGGAGCAGGTGCACAGATGACCACTGAGATGGTGCCCACATGTTCCGTTTATCTCAGTCAGAGTCCCAGCACGCACAAATTGGGTGATCTGAGAAAAGTGTAAGGAAGGGACTCTTCTCAAGAGTGTGGTAAGGTGTTGGATGGTGCTGTGTCCTGGGCTGTGTAACAGTAGAGGCATTACCACCCCTGGGTTTCAGGGCCACAGAAGGAGTGGCAAACCTGGAGGCAGAGAAGCTGTCTGACAAGAGCAGTCACCATCAGTCAAAGGACATGGCCAGCCATGGTAACCTTGGTGCAAGGTTGCTGGGGAAAAAATACCCCAACTTCATACTCCTGTCTCCCTCTAATCTACGTAGCCATAAAGCAAGGAAGTCCATTGGTGTCATCTATAGAGATCAGTCTTCCCAGGCACAGGGCAAGGTGGAACGGGGTGAAGGGTGGATTTGTGGGGGCAAAGGGAAAAAACAGCTGAGTCAGAGTAATGGTCCAGCCATAGCCAACCAAATACAGACTCTCAGAGCATGTTATGGGCTGAATTGTGTCTTCCCACCCCCAAATGCATACATTGAAGCCCTAACCCCAGTGTAACTGTATTTGGAGAAGGAGCCTATGGAGATGTAATTAAGGTTGAATAAGGTCATAAGATGGGTCCCTAATCCTATATGGCTGGTGGTCTTATAAAAAGAAGAGACACAAGGGATGCACACATAAAGAGGAAGGATCATGTGAGAGCACAGCGAGAAGGCAGCCATCTACAAGCCAAGGAAAGCGGTCTCAGGAGAAACCAAACCTGCCAACACCTTGATCATAGACTTCTAGCCTCCAGAACTGTGAGAAAAAAGTTTCTGTTGTTTAAGATATCTTGTCTGTAGTATTTTGTTATAGCAACTCTAGCTGACAAATACAGAGCAAGAGGGAAACTTAGAGATTGTCTCCCTGACACTCTTAATACATAGAGGAGGAGTCTAAGCAGCAAGAAGGGATGTGCCTTCCTCAAGACTTCATGGTGACTTAGAGAAAGAGTTTGGACTAGAACCCAACATGGCAGACTCTCAGGCCAGGACCCCCCGCAATACCCAGAAACTCCAGCCTGGTGATCATGAGTTAAATGCAACATGGACATGCATTTCGTTAGACTTGTATCCAGTGTTGGGTTTTAATGAAATTCGTTTCCAACTGAAAAATCAGATCTCACATTAATATCTAGATGTTCAACTTCTCTTTAAACATAAGAAGATCTGGACCCACATTCTAGCATGGCTATAAATACCCTGAGCTAAGCTGCAGCTGTCTACTTCTAAGGCCTCCAC
>NW_017731829.1:328438-332741 GCF_001890085.2 Hipposideros armiger
CCTCCAAGTCAAAGAATGACAAACCTTCTAGGCTCCGTTTCCCCATCTGTAAAATAAAAATGACAACCACTGCTCTGTTTAACTCACAGGTTTGTGAAGATCGGCTGAGCAACTAATGAGAACACAGTTGACAAATTACAGTGCACTGTGCAATTGTGGGGTGTTCTTATCTGGAAGCAGTGCTTGGCTGTTTCCCTCAGGGAGCTGTGTTTGCAGCAGTGAGAGGATTGGCCCAAGGCCAACATGGGCTTTACCTTTAAAGAGAATTCCATCAGAATGGCACTGGACAAATCCTGAATGTTGCCCCCATGGGGCCGGGAAGATACAAAATGCACTGGGAGCTTTGCTAGCACATCCCCGCATCTTCAGACCCTGCCTGGGTAAGCCGTGGAACAATGACTGCCTTTGACCCTCAAGGAAGCACCTATAACCCAACACCAGGGGCTTTTGCTCCACTAACTGCAGCTAAGAACGTCAAAGGCAGAATGGAGTGACCCCAAGAGGGATGGATCGGCTGAGCCTCAAGACAGACACGGCCTTTTATGTTATCTCCTTGTCCCTGCCCCTATTTGGGACAAGGTGAGGCAGGCCCACCAGCAGCATTCACCTCTCGGTACAGCAGAGGGCAGTGGTGCCCTCGTCGAGGTCCACACCCAGGCCGGTCTGGAAGGGCGGAGCCGGTCCCGCTGGGTGGACACACAGGGCAGTAGCTCAGGAGCACAGGCCTGGCCCTCTGATACCTGGGCTTAGTCCTGCCCACCCTCCTCCTACCCAACCCCAGTGAACGCCCCCACTCCAGCCAACACACACACACACACACACACACACACACACACGCGCGCGCGTATCAACAATCACATACTTATACACACAAACACACACATATACACACAGTGGGGATTTCCTGAATTAATCCCTACAAACTGCTGTAGCTTTAGCCATTTCACATCTACCAGTATATTGAACCAAAAAAAAAAAAAGAGGGGGGAATTATTGCTTAAGGTTGGGAAGCCTGGAGGGTTTAATAACAAAGGAGAGTTGAGCCCATCCACCAGGCGGCCAGGTTGGTGTGATCGCGTGGCCAGGGCGGGATTGTCGGGGTCGGAGGACCTCATTCCAGCTCCAGCTGGGCTACAGTCTGATGTGACCTGAGGCCCGTCGCTTCTCTCCCTGTGTCCCAGTTGCCTCTAATGTGAAATGCAGGCGTTGGTCTCAGCATTCCACGTTCACTTGAACTTCCATGGCCCTGTGCTCCCCCTGCTTTCTCCATCTTCCAAATGGGAAACAGGGGAGGTGCCCCCTCCAGTCCCTGAGAAAGAGAGGCCCTTAAGTGCAGGAAGACAGCTGGGCCGGGGAGCTCCCTTCCCCACCCCTGTCCAAAGGTACTTCAAATGAGTTTAGGCACCTGTGGCGTGCAGGGCACGGTTTTAAGGTATGTGGGTTTATTTGACTAAATTAGAAATCAGGAAAGAGGTCAAAAGGAAGTCAGATGATGATTTTAAAGGGAACNCATAAATGTTAACTGTTTTATCATCGCCATACAGGTGACCAAGGTTCTGTTTGGCTTTTCTTTTTTTCAGTCTATTTTTTTCTGCTGTTCAGAGTGTTTATTTCTGTTGTTTTATCTTCCCTGATGCTTTCACTGATGCTTTCCTCTGTCACCACCATTATGCTATTGAACCCATCCACTGAGCTCTTTCCTTCAGTTACTTTTTTTTCATTTTCCATTTGATTCTTCTTTATATCTTCTTTCTTTGCTGAGGCTTTTAAGTTTTTCATTAGTTTCAAGTATGTTCATAATTGCTCGTTGAAGCATTTTTTTCACGGCTGTTTTAAAAATCTTTGTCAGATAATCCTAACATCTCTGCCATTTCAGTGTCAGTATCCATTGATTGTCTTTTTTTCTCTCAGTTTGAGATCTTCCTGGCTCTTGGTATGACACGTGATTTTCTAATGAAGCCTGGACATGTTTGCATTAAGTTATAAGACTCTAAATGTTATTAAAATCCCCTATTTTAACTGGCTTTCTCTGACACCACTCCAGCAGGGGAAGAGGTGGCACGCACTTGTTAACTTCCAGATGGAGGTAAAAGCAGATTCCTCCGTTAGCCTTTGTTGACACCCAAAGTGGTGGTGAAGGAGCTTCTTGTTACGAAAAGGCCGTGGCAGGAGCTCTGACTGTCCACATGGTCTTCTTTCACACAATGGTGACATGGCCTCATTTCTGCTGCATGATAGTGCAAGTCCTGACTCTCCACTAGACTTCCTCTGGCGCCACTTCAGCAGGGAAGGAAGGAGAGCCTCATTGCTGCCAGGCGGAGGTGGAAGTCCAAACCCCCAAGCTCCCCAAGCGGTCTTCACTGATACCATGGTTACAGAGGAGGAGGGAGGACTGTTCACCCGGCCACAGAGATGAACGTTCCAGCCCCCTACTCGGCTTTATCTGACACTGCCCTTCCTGAGGGTGGTAATCGAGGCACCTCACTTGGCCTGTGTTGGCCTGTGTGGGAGGGGACCACAGTTTTCCCATGCGGTTTGGCTGGAGTGTAGATTGGTTATTGTCTGAAAGTATTCTGTCCTGCTAGGCTGTCCTTTTCCTGGTATTTCGGCCAGAGTGAGCAGGCTTTTGTTGGGGTTTTGTGCTTATTGGTATTTCTAGGTTGCTGAAGTCTTCAATTCCAAACCTAGGATATATGACATGTAAAGAAAACCCAAGGAACTCTCCAATATGTCACTCTTTGGGTCCTGAGATCTCCACTTTTCAGAGACTCGTATGCTTGTGTTATATGNATAAAAGCTGTTTAATGGTGCTCATTAAACAGCACCATGGACAGCTCCTTATGGCCAGCCATTTTGGAAAAGGTCTTCCCAGACTAGCTGACGACTGCCTCACCAAGCAGCCTTACTGTATATATGGAGAGGGACTCTCTGGTTCTATAAAGGACTGTGGCCACTTAGACAAGGAAGTCATCCTCTTCTCCATCTCTGCTGGAAGGTGCACTCCACCAGACGTGAGGCTCATCAAAGGGATCTAAGTGCTCAGAGGTCTTGCTGGATTAAATACTTGGGTTTCCTTTCCCTATCCTGTTGCTAAGTCCCCAGATGACCATTCTTCATAGATCCTTCTTCCCTTCAGGTGTGTACAGGGAGATTAGGGCTCTTCGTTCTGACTCCATCCCTAGAGACTGTATTCCCTGACTCACATTCATTTCTCAGGGAAAATAATCTAGCCCCACCCTTTACCTTTCTTGGCCTGAGTGTGGGTTTCAGAGTAATTTCCTACTACATTTAGGACAGCCAGCTCCTACAAGTGAAAATGCCAGCCAAGGCACTATCTTTCTAAATAAAACACTGAGTAAACGTTAGCAGGCTTCTTTGTCACAACGGGGCGGGAGCTGCGAGAGGGGGCTTGAACAAACATGTGGATGTGCTGTTTGGTGACAGTGACCAGCTGCTTGTGCTCCTGTCAGGTGCTCCTCCATGTGGCTGCCCACATAAGAGCATGTGCATCTATGCCCTATTCCCCTACCCCTTCTCCAAGACAGGTTCTTGGTTCCTCAGTGCAAGCACCACTTGGCAATACTGGTGGGCTCTCTATTTTGCTCTTGAACAAATACATGGTAAAATCAGAGTTTTGTAAAGTGAGTGTCACTTAATCATCGGTTGACATTAGGATTCAGTGCCTCTTTTTAATTTCCAATTGTTCCTCACTGTGAGTGGCTCTAAACACTTCTGCTTCCAGCTACTCTGCCTCCTGCCAAGCTAGTTCTGTTAGGTGTTAGGAGTTTGATTATTATTTATCAACTTTTCCCTAAAGCAAGTCTTGTTACTATTTCCATGGACAATAGTAATAGCCTCATGCCTGCTTTTCCACTTACCCCCCCCCCCGCCACCTTCAACCCCTTTACACAAAGATAGCAAATTAATGTTCCTAAAGTTTACCTAAGCATACATAGCTCTGCCTAAAATCCTTTTTTTTCAAATGTTGCTCTTCACTGTGTACAAAATTACATAGAAATCCCTCACCCTGCTATTCAGTGTCCTTGATAAGACTTCTACCAGCCTTTCCTGCTCTTTTTCCAAATAATTAGCCCCCTATATACCAATGGATTGATTAATAATTCCTAAACAAGTATATCCTTGTACCTTTATCCATGTTCCTCTGTCCTTCTGGAATTATCTCACCCTTCTCATAAATTCCTCCTATTCTTCAAGGCCACAACAAACCCTATTCCTTTGTATAATCTTTGCTAAGTAACAATAACAGCTAATATTTAGTAAGCACTTAGGATATGCTAAGCAC
>NW_017731829.1:335256-336862 GCF_001890085.2 Hipposideros armiger
TGGTGAATAAGGTAGATGAGGACACACCATACTGTTTTTGTTTGACAGAAATTGTCATATACCAGAAGCAATGTGTGACACGGAGTGTTGTCATGATGAAGGATGAAGTAAAGACACTCACGAAAGAGGACTTCTAGAACTGCTTCAGAAAGTGGCAAGAACGATGGGATAAGTGTGTTCAAAGTGAGTGGGAGTATTTTGAGGAGGATTAAACGTAATGTATCTTTTACTATAAAATATTTTTTTAAATTTAAGCATTCACTGTATTTTTCTATCACACCTCGTATTTCTGAATTTCTCATTATACTTACTTTGCAGTTGATGATACACTTGCTAAAAGTTTCAGCCTTTCCAATATGGTCACCAGGCATTTTTACTCACTTGGACAGGTATATCAATCAGACTACTGGAAAAAAATAGATGGTATACACACACACACACACACACACATGCACGCACGCGCGCGTGTGCACATGATGATAAGCTGAAGATAGTTTAATAAAGAGACCATTTACAAATTGCAACTGAGATGTAGAAAAAACACAAGAGATAGAGCAATTACCAACCCTGCGCATGCAAGAAGGGGATAGGGACCAGTCATGGACCTCCAAAGCAGAGAACCATCATGTGGAGAGGACCACCTGATAGGAGCTGTGATATTTAGTGGAAGGCAGCAGCCAGTCCATAATGAAACCATAGGGAGAGAGATGCAGAAATAGATACCCTGACTTTGCTTTCCTCCCGCCCTCAATATTTCCCACCAGGGCTCCCCACTGGCAGGAGGCCAAGGAAGCTCTTACATTTAGCCCAAACAGCTTACTCTCCTGAGTCAGAAAATGATAGAAAATGCAGCTGGAGAGGCAAATGGAAGATTTCTAGCACAACTTATCCCAACACTCTCGATTTCTGAAAACTGCCTTGCAATCATCACCAAAGGTAAAGACTATTTCTCCCGAAGATCCACTCCCTATCCTGCCACCACGGAAAATGCCATATACAGTCCTGAAACCCCAGGACTCAGCCTTAAAGATTTACAGAAGTTGTCCAGTCATGCTGATCGTTCACAGCTGTTACCAATAGGGAAAATTTTCTTGTCTAACTTACGCCCATCTTGCTGCATGTTAAGCTCGTTGTCATATATCCTGTAACCGAGGAGCTGAAACATGGCAACGCTATTAGCGATGAAAAGTACAGTGGGTTAGAGGTGAGAAGATGAATTCTAGTCTTCACCCTGATGCTGTCAGTGGTATCTGAGGCAAATCTCTTCATCATTCTATGCTTCTCTTAACCTTTGGGTATTTTACCAGGAGAAAACTATTGCCTTTTAAGTGGTCTAGGGAAAAAAAAATCACACTTATCCAGGGGAAAGAATTTTTGATGACTACATCATAAAATATAAAATTTCTCAAGGTTTCCTGAAGATAATCATTAAATAGCTCCTCCCACCAAACCATTTATTTAACTTTCCTCAGTTTTTCCTTGCAAACTTTGTTTTCAGCTTTCTAGAATTTTCCCTTCCTCACCAAGATGAATTTATTTTTCATTAACTTATTTTTAGGATCATATCTAAGAGAATCAATCTTAGCTCCTTAAAGCATTCCTGGGT
>NW_017731829.1:342382-376415 GCF_001890085.2 Hipposideros armiger
ATAGTGTTCAAACGATTTCATTGCAGCCAGGCCCCAGACTGCAATTTAGGAATTGCAGGTACCTATTACAAACTAAAGTTGAGGGGTCTGAGGGAGGTTCTCCGCTCCTCTATGTGCCTGTCTGACATAGGGTCACATCTGAAATGTCAGCATGTAGGATCCATTCATTGCCTCGTAGCATCCTCCTGTGGGATGTCTCTGTCAAGGACGTCATGACTGCATCCAATCCCTTTCATCCCAGAAATCTCTGAATTCATGGAATCAAAGGAGGGATGAGCAGGCGATGCAGAAAGAATGGGCAAAGTACCAGAACACAGGTGTTTCTGCCCATTCCTTTGTCTGCCTGGCCCTGGGTGTGTCATACACCGGAGCTGCTTTCCAGGAGCTCAGATTTGATGCAAACCATCCACATAGCCTCCTGCTCAGACCTGGAAGTCCCTAAGTACAATTCAGAGAGGCCACAGGCCACCGTGGGTCAAGGTGACCTCCCAATGACAGCATTCGTGTCAGACGACTTTCTCTGCATAACAAGAAGTGAGATGTTCAGCAAAGCTCGGCTATCTACGATTCATATTTTTATCAGCTTAAGCCTCCTCCCTTTGAAATGCTCAGTACTTTGTTTGCTATGTTCCTAAGCAAAGCCCAGAGGAGTTAGAAACCTTCACAAAATGATATTAAGTGTCCAAAGGCTTTTGCATGAATGAAGTGGTTGAGACAAGATCTACTATAAAACAGGCCAGTGATACGTGAAAGCTAGGAATTGCACCCCGAGCTCAAAGGCTGTGCTTCTGCCTCCAAATCCCTGTGAAATCCTCCTGAAAGTGCCCAGGGTTGGAATAGCATCCCAGAGAGAGTCGCTGCACCTAAAAACATCAGCCCCACAGTTCTGCCCTTCTTAGCTCAGCCTCCCCACCCAGGGTTAGGACACGGCTGTTTAGAAAAGGGAGTAACGGATTAGAGGATAGCAAGCTGGCCCCTGAAGGAATGAGCATAGAATCATTCATTCATTCAGCCATTCATTCAGTAATAATGGTAAAACCAACATTTATTGAGCCCCTACTCTGTAAAAGGCACGATCCTAATCACTCTAAATGTATTAACTCTCACAAGTATCCTTTAAGACAGGTGTCATTAGTTGCATTTCATAGAGAAGGAAACTGAGACACAGATGGCTAAATCAGTTCCCTAAGAACACAGAGACAGTACTTATTGGAGCCAAGATTCAAACCCACACAGCTTGGCTCCAGAAACACGTGCCAGGCACTGAGCTAGACTGTGGGGATATGATGGTAGACTGCACCACAGAGTCCCAGGATGCTAAAGGTTTAAGTCTGAGGCCAGGGAAGCAGTGAGAGGGGTTATAGGAGGTAGGTCTCTCACTCAGCTACCTCTGGCCTTGAGAAAGTCTCTTCCCCTCTCTAGCCTCAGTTTACCCGTCTGTAAAATGTGAGCCTGGTCTAAATATTCTCTAACACCTTCTTAGCTCAAAAAAAAAATCAAAAACACAAAATAATAAACTAGGCAGTGGAACACAGTGGGTAAGAGTTTTTTATATTAAGGGGTGGTTTAAAGAGGGGAGGCAAACCCAAATAAAGATGGAAAGGGCCGTTCTGTCCTCCTCTATATTCTGGGGGTGGGGAGACCCACATAAGGCCCCCTTCTCTCTAATTTGGAAGACCCATGTCGCACCCAGGGGAGAGGTTAAAGGGAAACAAACGATCAACGGCTTTCCTTCTGCTCCGCAGGGAGCTTCCTTTAAATGATATATCAGCTGCCACCATAAAGGGGATTAGGGATGTGGGGACTCTGAGGCAGGAACTTCGCTGGTTATTTCTGTGTACATGTTCACAACAGCCAACAGCATAAAATATTCATCCGAAAAGTACATTTGCTAAATACCTAAACATCTGGACAGCAGCCTTTCCAGAGGAATCCGAGCCAGGGAGAGCAGAGCCATAGCTCAAAGTGACAGTGTAACGAGCTTAAACAGATGAAAGGACAAAGGTGGCCAGAAAACATTACCCCAGCCAGGCCTGCCATTGAGTGGAGTGGGCTGGGACGAGGAGACGGGTTGTTCGGCAACGAAGCCCTTATTTACAGCAATCTCCTTGGCTAACAAACAAAATGTGTGGGTCTCTCCATCTTGTTCCAAGGTCAAAAATGAGCCTTCTGTTCCATTTTTATTCCAATCAAAAGATCTAATTCTAGGCCACTCTTGGGGCTTGGCAAAGCACAGCCAATGTCCTTTGAGATGTGCTGCACTTCTGTAGATTAAGTTGGATTGGTTCCCATGACAGCAATCAGCCTGGGACCCGGTGCTCCTGGCTGAGCATCATCTAGAGCTCCTGGCAGCATCGCCACCCTGAACACCCCCTCTTCCTATCTTCCTTACCTCTTCTCTCCTCTGTCTCTGTCTGTCTCTCACTCGTAAAACTACCATGGAATCCTTTAAAATGAATAGATTGAAAATTGTTTGGAAGTTCCTCAAAAAGGTAAACATAGTGTCACCATATGTCCCAGCAGTGATTCTCCGTCTCAGAATACCCAAGAGAACTGAAAATACATGGGCACAGAAACGTGTACACGAGTGTCCATAGCAGTATATTTACAATGGCCAAAAAAGTGGAAACAACCCAGATGTTCATCGATGGATGAATGAATAAACAAAATGGGGTAAACCTATACAATGGAATATTATTTGGCCATAAAAAAGGATGAAGTACTTATATGCTACAATGTGGGCAAACCTTAAAAACATGCTAAATGAAATAAGCCAGGTACAAAAAAAAGAAAAAAAAACACCACATGTGGCATGATTCTATTTATATGAAATGTCCAAAGTAGGCAAATCTATAGAGATAGAAGTAGTTAGTGCTTGCTTAGGACTGAGGTGAGGTTATAGGGGGCTGACTTCTACTGAGTATGGGATTACTTTGAAAGGAGATAAAAATATTCTAAAATTAGGTTGTGGTGATTGCTGCACAATTGTGTAAATATATATTTTTTAAATGAGTCAAACACTTTAAATGGGTGAATTGTATAGTATATGACTTGTACTTCAATAAAGCTATTTAAAATTAATATATTACTTAAATACACCTTATAATGCAATAAAATAAAGTTTTCAGGGTAGTTAAGTGGGTTAACTTCTTACACAGCCTTAGAGAAAAATGAAAGGAAATTTTTCTATTACCTCCTTCTTCCTTTTCTCACTGCAGAGATGTTCTCACAAAAGTGGCAAATAGTTGCCTAGCACCTTTCACCTCAAGTTGCAATCTCAAACGGATGTAAAACAAGTATTTTTATGTCTACAGAAGCCCCCCCCAAAAATGATACTTGTTTATCCAAACCCAAGAATGATGGAAATTGGATATATTGATGGATTTCCTTATTTTTGATGTGATATGATAAAATAGACATTCATTAATAAATCAGCTACAGAAGTTTCAACCCAAAGAACAACAGAAAACAACAGACAATCTTCTATCCTGTGTTGTTAAATATTTGCCTGCCAGGAGGCAAGGTGAGTGTCCTAGAACTTCAGGATTCTTCTGTTCACACTTCGCTGAGTCAAGGACAAACTGTTCAATTTGCCTCTCGGAGCAGAGAGGGACAATGCCAGAGACATGGAAGGTTCTCTGGTTCTGTCTTCACTGAGGCTTCCTGATTCCTTGGCACGTTTTCTTTCAGATTGCAGTTGCTATTCGGTGCCACTGGTGCTGTAGGACCGCGGCTGCATGACCTTGGGCAGGGTGGAGCATGACTTTGGTGGAGCACAACTTCTCAGCAGGAGAATATTTCCCACCATGCCACCTGGGCGGCTTGTTCTGAGAATCAAGTGAGATCCTGGATGGGACATGCTTTAAAAATTCTAAAATGCTTTTCACATGTGAAGGTTTGTTAGAACTAATCTCCATCCTGAAACAATGGTAGCATTGGCTGTAGGGCATTCATTTTCAGGCCTGATAATATCTGTGATCTTGTGGCATCCACACCACTGCAACAGGCGAGACCCATCAGTATCCAGAAAACCACGGCCTCTTGGAATCAAAGAATCTTGAAATCAAGAGAAACTTAGAAAGCATCCAGTTAGCAGAAGACTTCACTGGTATTTGAATCTTCTCCCCCACTACCCTGACAAATAATGCAGTCAACTTTGTGACCAACATAAGCACCATTTTTCTACTTAGGAGGTAGATCTACCCATCTGAGAGATTCAATTAAATGTAATCCAACAAATCTTTTGTGCTCACATTTGGGCTAGAAATTGTGGGTGAATGTCCTGTCCCCTTGGAGCTTCCAGTATGGCTGGAGCAGTAAAATTCTCATGGCTGAGTCAGTCAAAAGACAACTCAGGGCAGTATGTAAGCCGAACACCAGAAGGGGGGGTAGAGTCCTTCCGTATATTTGTTTTCTATGGCTGTTGCAACAAATTACCATAAGTGTGGTGGCTTAAAACAATAAAAATTTATTCTCAGACAGTTTTTGATGTCACAGTCCCAATGTGTTTCTCTAGGCTAAAGTCAAGGTGTTGGCAGGGCTGGTGTCTTCTGTAGGTTTCAGAAGAGAATCTGTTTCTCGTCTCTTCCAGCTCCTGGTGGCTGCCAGAATTCCTTGGCTTGTGGCCATGTCACTCCAATCGCCGCTTCCGTAGTCACGTGGCCTTCTCCACTTCTGTAGTCAAATCTCCCTCTGCCTCCTTCGTGTAAGGATTTTTGTGATTACATTTAGGGCCCATCTGAATAAGCCAGTGTAATCTCACCATCTCAAGAACCTTAACTTAATGACATTTTCAAAGTCTCTTTTGCTACATAAGGTGACATTTACAGGTTTGGGGGATTAGAACCTGGATATTTCGGCATTATTCGCCTACCACAGTCCTCGCAGGCATCAGTGATCTGGAGGGAGAGAAGTCAACTTTAGCCAAGAGAGATGACTTAAGGAGAACAGACTTGGGATAAATTTAAACATGCATAGAATTTGGTCAAGAAGAGAGAAAGAAGAGCATTAAATTGATTAACCATAAGGATGAAAATAATCAAGTAGGCTTGTATTAAGCATCATGTACGGGCACATATTTGCGTTAGGTTCATCCATCTGTAAGGAGACCAAATTCTCCGATACTTGGTCTCTGTCTCAAGAGGTCTAAAATGAGTTAGAAGAAGGAACATATGCCATCAGGCAGTGAATCAAGTGCCCTGTGCTTCCCACTGGGAGAGGAAAGCTCAGCAAGAGCTAGGGGCAGGGCAGGCTTCCTGGGAGAGGTGGGCCTTGAGTAGGTCATCATCCATTATTTCAAACAGCCATGGGGGGCGGGGCGGGACCGAGGCAGGGGAAGGAGACTAAGAAAGGATCAGCAAGGTTGGTGAGATGAACTCCCTGGAAACCTTGCCCAGGGCAGTTACAGGACAGCAGTGGGACTGAAGCCAGGTTTCAGCAAGTTAAGAAGAGAATGGATCAGTAAGAACTGGAGGCACAGCAAAGAGAAGGGGAGAAAAATTAAAAGGAGTGGCTATCAGGAAGAGTGACAGGTCAGAAAAAGGAAGGGGGAGGCGTTGTTTAAGAGAAGAGAAACTTGATCACATAAAAGAGAAAAAAATCCCAGAGGAAGGGGCAACATTGGACATGGCGGAGAGCACGGCAATGCTTGTGAACTGCAACTTGTAAAGACGGCTTTGGTTTGAAACACTGTTCTCAGGATTAGGAAGGTGTCTGAGAACACGACTCCAGGATCAGCCCAGAGACCGCCCTTCCTCTCCCCACAGGTCCTTTGGTGAGGGTGGGGAGGCTGCATCCTGCTCAGTCACTTGGACATTTTCCTCAAGTTGGCAACGTTTGTTTATAAACACCTTTCAGCTGGCAATAGGGGTGGGCGAGGTAAGAGTTTCCCTCTAACCATCTCAGCTAGATCCAGTTCTAATGAGATGTCAAACTCATTAACACATGGGGAAGACTGTTAGCCTTAGCTTCTGAGTTTTTATAGGTGGTAAAACTGTTCTTAACAGTCTGGTTCATTTGCTAGCAATGCCCACCCTTTTCAGTTCTCTCTAGGGTACAATTAGAGTAGGGTCTGGCTGGGAACTAGCACATCATCACTTTCACCCCATTCTATTGGCTGAAACACATCACGTGGTCAAACCCAAAAATTGAGGGGTGGGAAATATTCTCACCTTTCATGAGAGGAACTACAAAGTCTGAGACAAAGGATGTGGGTACAGGGAAGAGTGACAAGTTACGTACATTAATACAATGTTCCACACTAAAGATTATGTGTCTTCAGAAGATAACTCTGCCAACCATGTAAAGAGTGGATGAAAGGAAGGGAAAAGTACAGGTAGAGACACGAGTTTGGATTATGGTTATAATTAACCCAGGAGATGACAAGCTCATGAACTAAAGCAGTTGCAATGGAGGAGAGAACAGATGGAGGATGTCTTAACTGCATCTCTACCGGGAGAGCTTTGACTCTGAGAAATAGCTAGATGAAAACCCATCAATGGACATTGCTTGGTGATATTGATTGAGCCGTGTTGGACTATCAATTCCTAACATTTCTTCCGCAGGTTATAAGACACGGCTATTTATCTTCTGTCTTTGATCCTAGGCAGGATGATTCTTTGCTAGAAAAGTCTAAGAGATAAATGGGGGCTTGCGGGTGGCGGCTCAGCAAGAAACATGATGGTGCTACTGCTGAGGTCAGAGGCTTTACTGATTCTTTTAGTGTTTCCTTGATAACTACGGCACACAGGTATCACAGCCCCTGTGGCGCTTACACTCTCAGCCGTACTTTATGACACTGATTATACTCTATTGTTCTTGCACCATTCTGTGGGCGAATCTGGTCTCATAAAGCATCTTAGGTTCCTCAGTTACAGGGATTTCAGCTTCTCTGGTTGAATACACAGTGTAAGTACAATGAAGTCTTTTTGCCTTAATTGTCTTTTGTTCCAGTTACTCTTCCTCTCTCAAGGATTATTTACTAATTTCTCCCACCCATGGGACACCTGGTGGGAATTAGACTCAGTCGCTAGACTGCAATGTCTTGGTGAAACAATAGGCTGATGTCATCCTCTCCGGAAAGGCTGCTGTCAGTGAGGCTGCCTTGGTGTTTCTGAGCCCAGGTGTCTAATTCATTAACGATCCTTCAGTTTGGCGATGGGGAAGAGACCTGAAACTAGCGTCTCCGCTCTCTATAACTTTTGTTATACCTTTCTAAATGTACTGAGATAAATTTGGCACCACGGAAAGAGCAGAAGGTTTGAAGACAGCTTCAAATCCTCGCCACGTCACTTATTTGCAACAAGATATTCATTTAACATCATTGAGCCAATTGTCTTGAGTGTATAATGGGGTACTGATAACATGTGCACTACCCAGTGGCTGTTAGAATCAAATAAGATAAAAAAAGATGAAATGTTTTAACTTAGGAATGTTCCAAGCACAAGCACATTATAAAAGGTCTTCAGGAAATCTGGAATTTTCTTCATATCCCAATTCCTAGTCCCTTAAACCCCAATCATAATGATTATCATTCAAGAGATCTTTTCAATATATCTAACCCAATCTAGTTTCACTTCCATTTACTTGTATTTCATTTTCTTTCTAAAGCATGGAAAAAAAATATCTCAGCTTATTTTTCTTTTAGGAGCAAAACTTTCTGTCATAGGTGACATTCTGTTCTCAGCACCACATTTGAGAAGGATATTGACAAATTAGAGCCAGTTAAGAGAAGAGGGTTCAAAATCACAAACAGATTGACACTCTGAAAGGGGGGGGAGGGGGACACTGCTTTGCAGGTGAAGATACAGTGATGGATTCTTGAATCCTGTGAGTTTGGAGGATTAGAGTTTTATCTGTCTGCCCTGTCTTAGCTCAAGATTCCTTGAAGACAGAGAACCTGAGGCAAGGATTAAGTGCTGAGACTACCTGAGAGGTACGATCCTGGGGCACTGAGAGTGAAAGGGAAGTGAGGCAGGGAAAGGACGTCATGTGATGGGTTAATATACTGAATGATGCTTCATCATGAGCCATGAAGAGGCACAGCTGGCCATTTGTTAGGTGCAACTGCTCAGTCACACAGGTGGTCCCCAGAGATGAAGGCAAAACTGTGTCTTGGAGGAATCTGTGTAAGGAGCTAAGGAAACAATGTTTACCCTCCTGTCATCTGCTTTTCATTGGTCAAATTCCACCCTACAGAGAGTTAACTTTCTTGCATTTCCAGGTTGCATCATCTGGCCTCTCGGGCAGCTAGATGTGTTTGGAGAGTAAGATCCCACACCACATGGTGGCATTTTGTCTAAGTCTGGAAGCAGCAGAAGGAACCAAAAACTTTAGATGCATCATCGGTTGGCCAGGTTGCACAGAAGTTTACTGTGGAAGAAACAGGTGGACCTTAGGAAAGAAATCCTCATGGACCCAAGCTGAGTCAGTGGCTATAGTGGGAACACTGTGAATGGCCTCTCAGAAAAGGGCAGACACACCGGTGGCTGAAGTGGACAAGCAGTGAAGGGTCCAGGAAATCAAAGCATCAAGAGAATCAGAGGAGGTACATAAGAGGTGTTCTATCTATGTAGCCTCCTGTAGTCCATGTCTTTTGATCCTACTAGGTACCGTGCACATGTTAGATTTAGAATACAACAAAACAAAACAAAGCAAAAAGCACTACGTTATGGCCACTTCCCCAAAGGCACTCAAGCCCTGTATATGCAACAGCTCCATGGGCATATTACTGCAGTATGAAACATGTAAGCACTAGGCAGATGTACTCGTACATACAAGGTATGATGGAGGCATAATAAATGGAGGTGACAGAAAGAACACTACTGCTCAAATAGAAGGAAAAGGTATAAAGACTGCTGACAAATGTAGATTGGGCTGTTTCACAAAGTAGCAAATTTCCTGTTCCTGAGGCGTTCCAGCACCAGCTGGCCAGCCACCGAGCTAATATGCCATAGAGAGGACAAAAGAATCAGATGCATAAACTAGATGACTCCTAGGGCCATGCCAGCTCTGGAGGTCCATATTCCTATGATAGATTTAGACTTGACCTTCACAGCCAGATATTCAGTTCGTTAGAAAGTTTCATTAAATGTCTACATTTGAAGGTCCAAGGTAAGCATCCAGTTTTGTTTCAGTTTTGTTGAGACCACACCATGAAGCCTGTCTCCTTGTGTTATAAACACATGCCCTTGGTCACCACTAGGGAAGGATGAGAGAGGGTGACAGACTGTCTTACTGGTCCTACTATGGGAAAATAATTCTTACCAGCAACAGCCAACAGGAAATCTAATAGAAAATAAAAGATCAGCCAAAATATTGGGTCACTAGAAAAGTCATGACATATTTTGTCTGTGTTTTTCAAAGGTCATTTATTTATATAAAAAACAAAGATCAATCAATGATATAGTGCCCATTTTATTTGATAACCTTTTGCCATCTTTCAGTGAGCTTCATAATTCCTCGTTCATAGAAGGACCTGTCTTTATTTGCGAAAAACTGAACAAGGTGCTGATGTACAGCCTCATCTGTAAATCACATCCCATCCAACACATCCCATCCAAGCTCCAATAATTTTGGACGGGTGATCAAACTTGTGTGTGGTCTCACTTTGTCGCGATGGAACACAACTCCTTTACAATGAACAAACTCTGGATGTTTCTGGATGATGGATTCGTTCAAACTGTCCAACTGCCATTAGAATTGATTGTTTGGTTCCTTGGTAGGAGCTCGAAAAACACGACACCTTTAAAATCCCACCACACTGACAGCATAACCTTCCTCTGATAAATGTCTGCTTTCGATGTCATTTGAGGGGAAGCATCACATCGGGACCAAGACAGTTTGTGCACCACATTATTGTAAACAATCCACTTCTCATCACCAGTTATCAGTCACTTCAAAAAAGAATTGCTTTCCTCACGTTTGATAAGCATATGGCAGATGTTTATATGTGCTGTCAAATGAACTTCTTTGAGTTCATGCGGAACCCAAATATCGAGCTTGCTTACGTATCCCAGCTTCTTCAGGTGGTCATGAATGCTTGAGTGATGGATGTTCAATGTTTCTGCAATCTCTCGTGTCATGTAACGTGGGTTTGGCTCGATCAATGCCTTTGTTTAGTCATCATCAACCTCGGTGGGCCTCCCTGACTGAGGAGCATCGTTGATATCAAAATCACCAGCACAGAATTTTGTGAACCATTGTTGGCACTGACATTCTTGTAGAGCATTGTCACCATAAACTTTATGCAACTTTTCACAAGCTTGATGCGCGTTCTTCCCTTTATGGAAGTAAAACAGTAAAATATGGCAAAAATGCACAGTTTGGTCTTCCATCTTCAACTTGTTGTAAAATCTCCAAAACTCAATCAAATCGCTCAATTGTTTGAAAATGAAGCTAGAACTGTCAGCTGTCAAATGACATAGCAATAACATAGATGCGAATGACTCTAGTACCTTTAAAAATGAACTAGTGCCATCTGTGGCAAACATGCGTCATGACTTTTTCGATGACCCAATAGCAACAAAAGTAAAAATATCTCTAAATTAACCTTACAAAGAATGTACATGATTTTTATATATTCAAAAAATCAAAAAAGTTAAAAGAGTATCAAAGAAGATATGAAAAAGTGAAGAAATATGTCATGTTATTAGATGAGACAACTTAGTGTAAAAATGTCAATTCTCACTAAATTAATCTATAAATTCAATGCAATTCCAATAAAAAATTCCAGCATAAAATTTTGAGGGACTTGACAACTTGACTGTTAAATTTATATGGAAGAATAATGGTTCATGAAGAGCAAAATCTACTTTGAGAGCAAAAGGGGGTAACTTTTCTGTTGGTATTAAAACATACGACGAGTCAAAATATTTTATTATAAAGGATACTGGTAGTAACACAGAAACAGAGAAAGAGATCAAGAATAGAGAACCCTGGAAAAAATGGTGACAAATAGAGGCATGAAAAACCAGTGAGAAAAGAATAGGATATTCAGTAAAAGTTGTGGAGAAAAGTGACTGACTATATGAAGAAATATCAAGTTGGGTCCCTGCCTCACACCATACATAAAGGTCAGTCCCAAAAACGTTAAGGACCTGACTGTGAAGAAAGTGTAGGGCACATCTTTGTGACAGTGGGGTGAAAAAGGACTTCTTGAATTATATCCCAAAATCATAAAACATATGAAAATATTGATAAATCTGACTACATCAGTAAAATTATGTTTGACTAACAACTCCACAAAGTTGATAAGTAGGTGGCAAGTTGAAAGATTTTTTTCATCATCTAAACAAAGTGATTGATAGCTACACTGTAACACGAAGTCCTACAAGTAAAAAAAACAGGAAATCCAATAGCAAAAAGGACAAAGGGTATGAATAGACAAATCTCAGAAGCAGAGGTGACCATGTCATTTGTCAAACAAACCAGGACACTTAAAGAGTGAAAATGGGCACTGTGAACAACTGTGCCAGGACAACAAGCAAAATCCTCAGCTGTTCCACACAAACCAGGATGTACAGTCAAACTCTAATAGTTAATAAGTATATGAAGAGATGCTTAACCTTACCAGTAATAATATAAGTACAGAAATATAAAGTAAAGTAACAATGAAATACCACTTTGCATCCATCAAGGCTGTAAAAATTAGAAAGCCGTACAACACGGAGTATTAGCTGAGTACCTTGGTGAGTGTTAAACCATGTAGTCTTTCTAGTGAATAATCTGACAGTGAATGGGATTAAGTAAATGTATACTCTGAGACCCAGAACTCCCACTCCTGCATATATACCCCAGGAAACTTGTACAAAATACCACACATGGAGATGTGCAAGTATGTCCATTTGCAGCACAATGATAATAGACAATCAGAGGCAATATAGGTGTCCATCACAAGGCGAGTGGATAACAACAAAGTGATAGATGCATATGATGGCGTCTGATACTTCAGAATGAAGCAATGATCTGGATGAATATACAGCAACACAAATCTCAAAATCATAACATTGAGAATTACGGTTTTCCAGTTTCACATTTAAGCTGCTTGGAAGTTGCCAATCCATCCTAACAGCAAGTAAAAAGCTGAACAGATTGAAAAATCAGCAACTCTTCTTTGATCCATAAAAGAAATGGGGAGAAAGGGCAAACTGCTGTCCCCAAAACTGGAGAGACTGACAGGGGAATACAGGGAGTCACGGCTTAGAGGAGCAGAGACTCGAGCAGAAACCATACTGGGAGTCAGCGCCTGAAACTGGTCAGCGCCCATCATGGCTGAAAAAACCTGAACTGCAATTGATGCATTGCTGGAGGCTCAGTGAGAATTAAAAACTTCTGGAGGACCCGATCATAGGAGACTCCCACACTTCCATGAGTTTTACCTCCAGGAGCTTGACCAGATTCTCACAGTAAATAGCGGAGAAAAATCCCCTTTTGCTTCCAGCAAGTGTTGGGGGAAATGACCCATTTTAAAATATGCCAGAGCTCGCTGTTCTAACAAGGCCTGCCCTCAGGAGAAACTAGTTAATCTGGGCCTAATGTGCTGGGGTATTATCAGAGCCTACATGACCTAGAGGAAAAGAAATATCCAGTCAGCTCTAGCCTTCCATGTGGGAGAAGGGAAATACCCAACCCCAGCCCACAATAATAACTGGGAATTTCCCCCCAAATTAATGCCAGACACCAAACCACAGATACAGGAAGGTCAGAGAATCACCAAGTTTAAAAAAACCACCTTAAACCTAGCATATCATTTTCAAACTTTAGAAAATCAAAGATTAAAAAAAAAAGTCCTAAAAAAAGCGGGGGGAGAAAACACCTTTCCTATAGAGTAACAAACATAAGAATTATATCTGACTTCTCAGAAACCACACAAGCAAGAATAGAGTGAAGTGAAATATTTAAAATGTTGAGAGAACAAAACCACCAATCTAGAATTCTGTACCCTGTGAAATTATCCTTCAAAAGTGAAGGGAAAATATAGACTTTCAGACAAACAAAAATCGAGGGAATTTGTTGCCAGTAGCCCTGCCTTGCAAAGAATATTAAAAGTTCTTTACAGAGAAGAAAAATTATATAGGTCAGTTTGGAACTACTTAAAGAAAGGAAGAATATCAAAGGAATAAGTGAAAGCAAAATGAAAACTTTCATCTCTCTTATTCTTTATTGATTTAACAGATGATAGTTTCTTTAAAATAATAATAGCAACAATATTTGATTATGTATGTTTATGTACATATCTTATGCATATATGTATAATACATATTAGATGAATGGATACATACATACATGCATACATACATACATATACTTATGTATGCTTATACTCACATATAAGTAAAATGAATGACAGCAATGATACAAAGGACAGGAGGAAGGAATTAGGACTATTTTGTTATTATAAAATACACTACTTGTGAAATGGCATAATGTTATTTGAAAGTGGACTTGAATTAGTTGTAAATGTATAGTGCAAACTTAAGGGCAGCCACTAAAAACATTTGAAAGAGCAGTATAATTGATATGCTAAGAAAAGAGGGAAAATGGAATCATAAAAGATGCTCAAAATCATTAAATGAGCCCACTGATGTGTACTTTGAGGTCCAAATATTTATCACAAACAAAGCTGGTTGATATCATTGCTTTGATACTTACAACCATTATCACCTCTTGTATTTCTCTACTGCTTATCCTTCCAAAATATATTCACAGTTATGGTCTCATTTTATCCTAACAACTCTGTGAAAGAGGAAAGTCAGGAATCAATGGGAATTATTCTGATCCCTATTCTAGAGCTGCACAGAGTCTTAGAAAGAAGCAACTTGCCAAGTGAGGTCACCTGTGAGTGAGCAGGTGGTCCTGGCCTCTGGGTTGCTGCCCAGCACTTGTTACTCAGAGTCCTCACAATTTGAGTAACCCTGAATGCTGACGTGAAGCAGCCTCACATGTCTCTTATACAACCTACCCTGGCTCCACCCTCTCTTGAAAAAGCAGAGCCAGCATTTCATAGGTGACATAAACTCACAATCACAAAATGAGGATTGCTTCAAAAGGACATCGATGAGGCTTTAAAGATGGCGTAATCAGGCTGATAAAATAATGAGCCCTAAAGTGGGTAATAGTATTGAGCTCTACAAGGAATAGTAGTATTGATCTGCCTCATCAGGCCTGTTGGGAGGATTAGCTCACTGGCAATTGCGAAGAACTTTGCAACGAAGGAAAATAAATGATGGCACTTTTGGGAGTCCCCTTGTCCTCTTTGGGCTGACTCTCCCTGGAGTGATTTCAGTGGTCATCTGGATGTCATAGCAACCAGGGCCTGCCTGATGGAAACCTTCATCCCCACACTCCCTGTGCAATTCTTTATTCCTTACCTCAACCGTAAGGTGAAGACTCGCCCTTCTTTGAAAAACAAAGAGCAGCAAGAAATCTTTTGACGTTTAGGCTCCTGGTGGGAAGCAGAGGCATGGGGGAAATTCTGGATGCTGTTAAGAACCCTGACTAGATGCCATACTCTTGTCTGTGGCCACAGAAGCCATGGGTGGAAGAGTGACCCTTAGAAGAACAATCAGAGATGGCCGGGAGGGGCTCTGCCAAGTGGAGGCTTGAGAGAGGCAACGTAGGAGGCACTGAGTTTGTGGCTCTGACCTGGACTGCCATTCACTGCCATCAGGAAAATGTTACTCTCGCTCTCTCTCACCCACTTCAACAGCCTGCCCATGTGGAAAAGCTGCTCTGGGTTGTTTTCGCAATGTCATTTTTATAGAAATACTGCTTTCAGAGTAGGTGTTCAATAAACACTAATTGATAGATGTTCTGGTGTTTGCATGTGCTTACTCATAAGCAAGCCTTTCCAGTTTGGGTGATGCTTTTTGCTGAGTCATGCACTCTCTGTCCCCAGCCCCTTGTGATAAATACGTAAGTGAATAAAGTGATTTGCCCAGGGTCACACAGCTCTAAAGTAGCAGAACCAAGATGGCCCCCGAGAGGCCAACAGAGACCCAGAGCTCCTGCTGGCCAGTCCTCCACGGCCATGCAGCAAGCCCATCACATGCCTTCGAGGGGGCTGTCATGGGAAAAGCACACTCCTGTGTTTCTCCTTCACTCTCACAGTGGCACCTCACTCACAACCCTTCTGACGCCAGCAATTGGTTCGTTCCCCACACCCATTCTCTGGGACACCGGCTGGGCGTCCTATGTAACTCAATTCAATTCTAACACTCACAGGAGTTAAGGCATCCCCCCAGGTTAAGGTCTCTGTCCCACCAGACTGCCCCCTACTTCAGACATCAATTGCAAGTAGTAGGTCCCCAAGTTACCCACAGATTCTGTCCAACTTGGCTACAAATCAGAGATTCCTATGCCCCCTCCTTAGATGACACCATTTGCTAGAACAGCTCACACAACTCAGGGAAACACTTACTTATGTTTACCCATTTATTATATGATAAAGGATATGATACAGGATACAGATAAGCAAACAGATGAAGAGGTGCACAGGGTGAGGTCTGGAAGGGCCCCAAGTGCAGGAGCTTCTGTGCCCATGCAGTTAGGGTGTGCCACCTTCCTGGTATGTGGATGTGTTCACCAAACCAGAAGCTCTGCGAACCCCATACTATTGGGAGTTTGATGGAGACTTCATCACATACGCATGATCAATTATTAACTCCATTTCCAGCTCCTCTCCCCTCTTCCCTCTCTGGAAAATGGGGGGAGGGGGCTGGAAGTTCCAAGCTTCTAATCAGAGCTTGGTCTTTCTGGTGACCCGCCTCCAGCCTAAAGCCATCCAGGAGCCCACCAAGAGTCACCTCAGTAGAACAAAAGACATTGTTATCACCCAGGAGATTCCAAGGGATTTAGGAGCTCAGTGTCAGATGCTCCTATCACTCTGGGAATTACAAAGTTCTTAGGAGCCCTGTGTCAGGAACCAGGGTCAAATACTAAATGTTAGAACAAAAGAACAAAAGATTCCCGAGCACTCCTAGTTAGAAGGGTTTTAGGAGCTCTGTATCAGGAACCGGGGGCGGGAAGCAGATATATATACATATATATCTTACTATTGTGCAGGCACATATTCCCACACTGAGCACTTAGCATTAGGAGCAGCCATGACAACAGAGCCCAGCATCCTCCTCACCCCGAGGAGTCCTCTGAGGGGCATCTGCAAAGCCTCCTTTCGCACAGAGCAGTGGTGATGTTCACCTTGGTATTCCAGTTGCTTGCATTCCCCTGCCATCCCTTCAATTTCTCCTTTCTCAAAGGCATTTTGAAGAAAAGATTTAAAATTGCTTGAAAATTGAAGCAAGATTGTATGGTTCTCGATTCAAATTCTGACAGGTCTGACTCGGAGCTGTCTCTCTCATTCCTGCCACCAGTTCTGATGGCTAAAGAGCAGTTCCAAGGAGTTGGGCGGTCATCAAATGACCCAAGAATCCCCACCCCCTCCCCGTGCAGGGGAATTTAATATTTCCATTCTAGATGAGGCCGCATTGCCAAAATGTTCATTGGGATTTCAGTTTGCCCCTCTCCCTTCTAGGATTTTGCTTCAACTGGTATTTTTGGTTCTGTGCTCCTCTCTCTTAACATCAGACAACAAACAACCCCTGAATATTCACAGAACGGCAAGAGCTGGGCTTAGCCAGCAATTTGGCAGATAAACACAGTAACAGGGCTTTGGAAGCCCTGCTTTTGGGGATGTGATAGGGAATGTGCTGTGGCAAAGAAATGCTATACTTTGTGTCATCCTCTGCATAGAAAGAGTCTGGGACTATTGTATCTTTTAAGAAAAAAAGATATTAAAGAGCCAATAAGATAATAGTAATAAGGGTCTGTTTGTGTGTTAAAGGGTTTGAGACATAATCATACAGACCTGAATCTACTTATTTTCTAGGCTTCCTTTAGCAAATTTTCTTTGCTTGGTTTCTATGGAAACTGGAAACTGCACACGAGCCAGAGACACTCAATAGTCTCTAGCAGGCGTGTCCATTTTAGGTTTCTCTGCTTTAAGTGATATTATGTTGTAATCATGAAGATTAAAGAAAAAATCCTAATCCATATGCTGTACTTTCAGAATCATTGCTGAGAAAGAAGGTCAATGTTGATAGATACCATTTGCTGAGTACATGCTTTGTTCCAGGTCATATACTAGGCCATTATAGACCTTAACTCAACCCTCCCAATAGCCCTGTGGGTTTGGTTGGTATCTGTAACTGTCAGAGTCCATCTAGAAAGATGGAAACCACTCCAGGTCTTTCAAATCGAAGGAACTGAATACAGGGAGTTACACACGTGACAGAATCACCTGTATAAGGGGGTAGGGGGAGCTGTGAGGCACCCCATAGAGCAGCAATAATAGAAAGCTGCTGCCAACCCTGGGGCTAGAGAGACAAGAGGAGAGGGTAGTGTTTCCAGTGACCATAAATTGGGAAGAACTAGAACCACCATGAGGACTGCACGTAGGAGCTGAGACCATGGACGGGGGCTAGCTGGTGGACAATGGAGCCATGGAGGAGACGCAGCTACGACCAGCACTCCACAGGAAGCACAGAGAGAAAAAGGGAGGGAAGAATACCCAGCTCTCTCCTCCTCCTGCCCTTGTTTCCAAGTAATCTTCTGTTAAGGCCTCCTGTTGAAAAAAACATGCACGGAAGCCAGAGGGCAAAGGATCCTGGGAAACAAGTTCCCCTGTGATACAGAGGAGAGCAAAGGAAATAAAGGGATGGACCTGCAAACAAACTAGCAGTTGACTAGCAGAGTATGACCACACCAGTTTTCATGCATGAGAAAACTGGGTCAGAGAAAGATCATTTTAAGGCAAACCACTAGCAAGTTAAATGGCTGGTTATTTGGTTAAGAGTCCGTGTTCTTAACCACCTTATGATATCTCCTGTAGAGAGAAAAAAGGCTTCTTCATACACATGGCATTTCTATTTTACAGGCCCAGTTGATTATGAAAACCTTTCATTGGGGGGGTATGTCCACCTGAAATTTGCCTATTTGGGGGATTCTGGAATTTTATTTGATGTTTGCTTATTCCAGATGATTCAGCCTAACCACATATAAGACATTCATGCCTTAAGTTATGGAATTATGAAAAGGCCGTTTACTCACTGGTGACATGGACCTGGGAGTGAGGGGGAAACAGGATGGATGAGAAAGCCCGCCTTTCTCATATTTGGTAGAAAGCCAGACTGTGATTCCAACTGGTTAGAGTGTCGCAGTGAGGTGATGAGGGAAACAGGCAAAAATTCCCAGCTCTTATCTTCTCTCTTAATGTCTAACCATCTGCCACTGCTAAACTTGTAAGAGAAATTTATCAGGAGTAAGCTAAGATTTCTAACTATCAAGTCCATCTTTTCTCTGATTTGGGGGATCAAGACCATCAGTTGAGAGACACCTTGGAAAATTTTGGATAGAACTGTTTCATCTAATAGCCAGAGTAAAGGTATTCATGGTTTTTTTTTTAAAGATTTTATTGGGGGGCCGGCCGAGTGGTGCGATGGTTAAGAACTGGCTTGCAATGCCAGAGGGCCCCGGTTCAGATCCCACATATGAGGGCCAGTGACACTGCCCTCCACAGCTAAGATGCTGAACAACAGCTCAACCTGGAGCTGGGCTGCTGTGAGTCTCCGGCGATGGTGTAGGCTGCAGCCCCTGCTGCAGTGGGTTGCCATGGGCTACCGTGTGTAGCCGGCAGCCAGCATGAGTGGCCAGCAGCCGCCGTGAGCGGCCGTCCAGAAGCCGGTGACTGATGTGCCTCGCCCGGGAAGAGCGCAATGATGGTGCCAACTTGGGCCAGTGAAGCAACGTCCTCCACAACTAGACTGAAGAACAAAAGGACAGCAACTTGTTTGTTCCCCTTCCCCCAATTCCCCAGCACTGTTCCCATCCCCCCAATTCCCCAATTAAAAAAAAATCTAAAAAAAAGAAAGATTTTATTGCTCTTCCCGGGCGAGGCACATCAGTCACCGGCTTCTGGACGGCCACTCACGGCGGCTGCTGGCTGCCGGCTACACACGGTAGCCCATGGCAATCCACCTGCCACAGGGGCTGCAGGCTACACACGGTAGCCCATGGCAATCCACCTGCCACAGGGGCTGCAGCCTATGCCGTGGCCAGCGACCCACAGCAACCCAGCTCCAGGTCGAGCTGTTGTTCAGCATCTTAGCTGTAGAGGGCAGTGTCACTGGCCCTCATATGATATGTGGGATCCAAACCAGGGCCCTCTGGCATCCCAAGCCAGTTCTTAACCAACGTGCCACTCGGCCGGCCCAAGGTATTCATGTTTTAAGAGAGCTTACTTAAAGAAACCAAGTGTAAGGATCTTCAGTGACTGGTAGTGGGGGAGCACATTTTTGGATAGACCTTTGTGTTGTTTTCCTTTACACTTATGTTCTGTATGCGGGAACCTCTGTATTTGTAACACCAGCTTGTAACAGTGGACAACCACATGAGTTGCCTACTGTGTAGATGCTTTCTGTCTTCCTTCCCCAAGCGTTCAAAGTGCTTTCTCTCTTTAATGGCTGATGAAGGAGGATGCTTCTCTCCCACAGATACCCTGAGGCCTTCTAGGAAAAATGGTGACTTCTGCTCCTTGCAGGCTCCGGACAAGTGCTAGACAGCATCCACTCTTGGTCCCAGAAATGAAGCAACTTGTGGACAAGAGAAGCAGGCAGAGTATAATCCCTCCTATTCCTCCCTCCCCGCCAGAAGATTTTTCCAGAACTACTAAAATTTAAAATAGCTTTGTGGGCCGGCCGAGTGGCTCAGTTGGTTAAGAGCTCTCTCAAGAGTTTGAGCTCTGAGCAACAGCGGTTCGATGCCCGGCCTGAGCTGAGCTGCCGCTAAGCTGCCAATAGGTAGCAGGATGGCTCAGCTAAAAATAAAAATAAAAAAATAGTATAAAATAGCTTTGCTATTCACAGCAATGGATACTTAATGACCAGAAAGTCTTAATACCCACTTTCGCACCATTGACATAAGATAGGACACATCTGAGGAACAAGGAGTCCCTGTTGATTTGTCAGATGCTTGCCTGAGATAAAGGGGAGAAATCTCTTATCTCTGACTTCCCTGGGTTTCCTGCAGGGCTGGGTCCCGGCTTTGTGGGGCCTGATGCTTATACAATTCCAGGGTCTCTCTTTAAGAAAAAGAATGCAGAACAATGAGTGCAAATTTAGGTACAAAGATGGTCCTTAAGAATGAGAGAACAGTTCACAACAAACGATAAAATTCTAAAAAGCTGACAAATAGAAAATCTAGAATATAACAGCTTTGTTAGTTAACTGCCTGACGTACCTTTATAATGCTTTTGCCTAAATTTTTCACTTTTCAATCATCCCCTCATATAACAATAATTTTGTGATATTTTCTATCAAGAGGATAGAAACTAAAATTCAGCCTTTTCCCTGGCATAGGTGAAGAAATTTTCATTTTTCTTTTTGGTAGTTCAGAAAAGTTTCTTTCAGCTTTACAACTTGTTATTTGTAGTGCTGAATCAATTTTCAGGATTGTGGTCAAATATAGAAAAACCTCAAATAAGTCTCTTCTATATCTGAGCTAAGATTTCAGGTCATTTCAGGTTTTTCTGTGAAGTGACTAATCTTAAATGCCTTTTCAAAAGTCAACACTCATAATTCTTATCCTCAGTATCCTTGTTTCTTCAACTGGGTGATTTGACCAGAGGACATTGGGTGTATTCCTGGATGCCATAACTTAATTAGATTATGAATTAATTGAACACCTCTTCGGTACACCCACTAAACCCAAGCTACCAACTAACCTTCCCCTTAGGTGCATCCGAAAGTTGCCCATAGCTACTACAAAGCCACTTAATACAAGAGAATGG
Source organism: Hipposideros armiger (assembly GCF_001890085.2). Classification (NCBI taxonomy): domain Eukaryota; kingdom Metazoa; phylum Chordata; class Mammalia; order Chiroptera; family Hipposideridae; genus Hipposideros; species Hipposideros armiger. The sequence continues at coordinate 363,225 of NW_017731829.1, forward strand.
TGACAGAGGGGATCTTGACATGAAAAGAGATATCAGTCTGAACTGATTACAGTTAAAAGATTTTACTTTTGCAAAATTTACAAAATATGTAACCAAGGAAACATTGTTTGGGCCTCTTCCAGGTTCCTGAATGGAGGCCATGCAAATGAGGAACTCTGAAATCTAAAAGTTAAGCTTTCTTAGCTGCATGATCAAGTTGCCTCTAGTTTCATTATTATCATCATCAGTGTTATCGTTATCATTATTATTATTACCCCTGCTTCATGGGGCCTTTGTGGGGATTACAATAAGATAATGCACACAGAGCTCCTAGATTATAACAAGCTGTCAACCTATTGCATTTATCTTCATCATTGTCATCATTATTGTGCTTAGTTCTCAAAACGAGGTGAAGGAAGCCATGTCAGGAAGCTTCCTGGAGGAGGTGGGCCTTCTGTGGGGTCTCAAAGGCACTCCTTTTACTTTTAACACCTGCTGGTGTCTCTAGTCTTTTCAGTCAAGAACACACGATAACCAGTTTCCAGGACTTGGAAATCCAGATGGGGCAGAGGATATTTGACAGATGCATATTTGCTACAGTTTCAGTCTGGACTGAAGGAAGGGCATTTGATGATTAACGTTATTTTAAAACTTTGATTATCTTGTTGAAACTCTAAGAGTAACAGAGGTAAAAAAAAAAAAAAGAATATTTTATTAATCTTTTCAAAGAACCAGCTCTTTGTTGCATTAATTTTTCTATTATCTTTTTGTTCTCTATTCCATTTTAATTCTGCTCTAATTTTTATTATTTCATTCCTTCTGCTGCCTTTGGGTTTCATTTGTTCTCCTTTTTCTAGTTCTTTAAGATGTGATGTTAGGTTGTTTATTTGGGATTCTTCTTGTTTCTTGAGATAAGCCTGTAATGATATACATTTCCCTCTTAATATTGCAAAGCCCTGGCTAGACTCACTAAGGAAAAAAGAGAAAAGATACAAATAAACAAAATCAGAAATGAGAGAGAAGTTACCATGGATGCCACAGAAATACAAAGGCTCATCCAAGAATACTATGAAGGACTATATGCCGCCCAAATCAATAATCTAGAAGAAATGGACAAGCTCTTAGAAATATATAATCTTCCTAGACTGAATCATGAAGAACTGAAAAATCTAAATAGACTGATCAAGAGTAAGGAAATTGAAACAATCATCCAAAACCTCCCTAAAAGCAAAAGTCCAGGACCAGATGGCTTCACTAGTGAATTCTACCAAACATTAAAATATGATTAAATACCTCTCCTCCTCAAACTGTTCCAAAAAATTGAAGAAGAGGCAATACTTCCTAACTCATTTTATGAGGCCAACATTACCCTGATACCAAAACCTGGTAAGGCTAACACAAAAAAGGAAAACTCCAGACCAATATCTCTGATGAATACAGACACAAAAATCCTAAACAAAATACTAGCAAATTAAATACAACAGTACATTAAAAAGATTATACATCACAATCAAGTGGGGTGCATTCCAGGGGCACAAGGATGGCTCAACCTGCGCAAATCAATCAATGTGATATACCACATAAACAAAATAAAGGATAAAAATCATATGATCATGTCAATAGATACAGAAAAAGCATTTGACAATATACACTATCTATTTATGATTAAAACACTTATTAAAATGGGCATAGAACAAAAGTACCTCAACATAATAATAAAGGCCATATATGACAAACCCTCAGCTAATATCATACTTAATGGTGAAAAACTGAAAGTTTTCCCTCTATGATCAGGAAAAACACAGGGATGTCCCCAACATAGTACTGGAATTCCAAGCCAGAACTATCAGGCAAGCGAAAGAAACAAAAGGCATCCAAATTGGGAATGAAGAAGTTCAATTGTCACTTTTTGCAGATGACACGGTTTTTAATATAGAAAACCCTAAAGACTCCATGAAAAAAAAACTATTAGAAACAATAAACAAATACAGTATAGGTGCAGGGTACAAAATCAATGTACAAAAATCCATTGTATTCCTATCTACTAAACAATGAAATTTCAGAAAAAGAAGTGAAAAAAACAATTCCTTCTGCAATTGCAACAAAAAGTATAAAATGCCTAGGAATAAACTTAACACAGAATGTGAAGGACCTATACACTGAAAACAACAAGACATTATTAAAAGATATTGAAGAAGACATAAAGAAATGGAAAGATAGTTCATGTTCATGGATTGAAAGAATCAACATAGTTAAAATGGCCATATTGCTCAAACCAATACACAGATTTAATACAATCCCCATTAAAATCCCAGTGGAAGTTTTTTAAAGAAATAGAACCAAAAAAATAATCAGATTTGTATGGAATCACAAAAGACCCCAAATAACCAAAGCAATCCTAAGAAAAAAGAACAAGGCTGTAGGTATCACATTCCCCGACTTCGATTTATAATACAAAGTGACAATAATCAAAACAGCATGGCTTTGACAGAAAAACAGATACACAGACCAATCAAATAGAATTGAGAACCCAGAAATAAACCCACATATATTTGTATACGGGCAGACAATTTTCAACAAAAGAGCCAAAAATCTACAGTGGAGAAAAGAAAGCCTGTTTAATAAATGATGCTGGAAAAGTTGGAAAGCGATGTGCAAAAGAATGAAACTAGACAGCTATCTGTCACCATACACCAAAATTAACTCAAAATGGATCAAAGGCCTAAACATAAGACCTGAAACAATAAATCGTATAGAAGAAAGCATAGGTACTAAACTTATGGACCGTGGGTTCAGGCAGGATTTTATGAATTTGACCTCAAAGGCAAGGGAAGTAAAAGCAAGAATAAATGAATGGGACTATATCAAACTAAAAAGCTTCTGCACAACAAAAGAAACCATCAACAAAACAAAGAGGTAACCAACCAAATGGAAGAAGATATTTGCAAACAACACCTCCAATAAGGGGCTAATACCTAAAATATATAAAGAACTCATGCAACTCAACAACAAAAAAGCAAACAATCCAATTACAAAATGGGCAGAGGACCTGAACAGACACTTCTCCCAAGAAGACAAACAAATGGCCAACAGATATATGAAAAAATGCTCAACTTCACTAGTTATTAGGGAAATGCAAATCAAACCCACAATGAGATACCACCTCACACCTGTTATAACAGCTATTAACAACAAGACAAGTAATAACAAGTGTTGGAGAGGTTGTGAAGAAAGGGGAACCCTCATACGCTGACAGTGGGAATGTAAATTGGTACAGCCACTATGGAAAACAGTATGAAGATTCCTCAAAGAATTAAGAATAGAATTATCATATGACCCAACAATTTCTCTTCTGGGTATCTACCCAGAAAATCTGAACATTTATCTGTAAAGATATATGTACCCTTATGTTCATTGCAGCATAGGGGTGGCCAAGACATAAAAACAACCAAAGTGTCCTTCGACAGATGACTGGATAAAGATGTGGTACATATATACAATAGAATATTACTCAGCCATAAGGAAAGATAAAATACTGCCATTTGCGACAACCTGGATGGGTCTTGAGATTATTATGCTAACAGAAATAAGTCAGACAGAAAAAGTCGAGAAGTATATGACTTCACTCATATGTGGGATATAAAACTGAAAGTAACAAATGAACAAGACAAACAAAAAATATCACAGACACAGTGGTTCAGTGGTTACCAGAGGGTATGGGAGGGGGGTGGTAGAAGAGGGTAAAGGGGGTCAAATATATGGTGATGGAAGGAGAACTGACTCTGGGTGGTGAACACACAAAGCAATATATAGATGATGTGTTATAGAAATGTACATTTGAAATCTATATAATTTTACTAATCAACATCACCAAAAAAAATCTAATAAAACAATTTTTAAATAACAAAGAACTTCAATGTTCTGTTTGTTCAGGATGGTTTAGTTTCAAGAGATGTTGTTGGTAAAGCGATCTGATCTACCTGCATCAAATTATTCTACAGAGAAAAGCTGCCTGGGGAGACACACGCACAGAGACAAAATAGATTGAATCTTTCCTTCTCAGAACCAGCTAAAAATACAGTTCGCTTCCTTATCTTATGGGAAGCTGCCCCATCTTGGCCCATTAAATTGTTCCAAGAAGTAGCACCAATGGAGGAAAGCCATGTCTCCATCTTCCCGTGGAAAATTCCAGTTGGAGAAAGGGGAGGGGCAGAGGGAAGGTCCCTCCCCAGGAAGGCAGCCATGCTGCCAGCCACCTCCTTCAGCAGCCAGGGCCTGTCTACCTTCACCCACAGCAGACCAAGCACAGCCACAGACGCAGCAGCAGCCTTGGCGGGGAAAGGGCACTGTGCATGGTGGCAACAAAGCTCCTGGGTTCCCAAGGCAACAAGCTCATCCATCTCCCCAGGCCTGAAACGACTCCCTTAACCAGTCCCTTGGGTAAAGGAGTGAAAACTCATGCCATTAAGATGCCAATGTGTAAAGCCCTCCTCCAAGCGTTAGCACTCTGACTGAAGGTGGACTATCCGATGGCCTAACTGGACAGCAGGGCTGTGAAAGGATGGGCTGCTCCAGCATCTTGCTTGAGCCTCTCCACAACGTGCTGCAAGTCTGGCCTCTGCTGTGACTGCTCAGGCCTCCTCCTCCTGGTGCTTCCATACCCTCCATGGAGCCCCCACATTTTCCTCTGATTCCATTGTCCCAAGACCCACCTCTCAGCCTGTTTATGACACCCCTGGAGTCTTTCCAGACCCTGCCCATAATGGTCACTCCGACCTCTGACCTCTCATAGCTTTTAGCTTATTTTTAAGAAATAAATTGCTTGTTACATTGATTCTTATATATGTCTTTATTCCCACTCTGCTGGTTGCTGTGTTTCTACCATGTTTATGCTCAATAAACACTTGCTAACTAAATGAACAGATGATAGTTTGGAATCAGAAGAGATGGCCCAGGCATAGCTCTACGCAAAGTGCCTGAGGAGGGCTCCGGGAAAGGATGCCGGGCAGCTCGGAGGGCGCCCGAGGGTGTCCTAGGGCAGCACGGTTACCAAGCAGGGCATCCCTAGGAGAAAAAGGCTCCGAAACGTTTCAGAGGGCTTTTCTTTTGCTGCCTGGTCTTGCTGTCACCCCTGTCTGCAGTCATTTCCATGTCCTCCCCTTCATCCCTTCCGAGAGCTCCTCCCCAGGGTTCTTGTCTTTGGCAGTAAAGTGAGCTGCTGATGTTCTCGTTTCTCCATGTGGCCCTGGTGCAGCTGTCAATCATGGAGCCTGGCCTCCCTCACCACACTGTTGGACCCAGAATAGTGTCACATCCCTGGACACAGTGACTTGTCCAAGGGGTGGACACAAGAATCCAGGCCGATTGGGGGCCCGCCATGGAGTCTTCTGATGGGAGGTGGAAGGCTAGTTTTTCTTAGTTTTAAATCATTAAGGGTTTATGTCTAGGGTTGCTAGGAGCTATTTTTTCTGACATGTGGAAAGAAATGCTTTGATGTAAAAGAGAATGAGATTAAGTAGAGATACAGTGCAACTGGAATGAAGAAAGAGAGAAGAAAGAGAAAGAGGGAGATGTATGATGTGAGCTGAATGTATCTGGGATTCAAATACAGGGAGGAGAGGCGGGGAGAGGAGAAGGGAGGGGGAAGGAGAAGGGACAGAAGGGAAGAGGACATTCCACCAATATCCTGCTCATGATTGCTTCCAAAGGGCATTGCCCTGTACTTCAATATGACAGAAATGCTTTTTCTTTTCTTTACATACTGATTCCATGGTTACTATTCTGATAACAACGTATCCTCTTGGGGCAGTTGGTGTCTGTTCTGAATGACTAAACACCTGCAACACCCCGTTTAATATAAAAAGTGGGAAGACATGGGTTTTTGATGAGAAGATCAAATTAAGTTGAAAAGCACAGAAAAGAAACCTGACAGACTTCCTTGTTTAAAAAAAGAACGCAAGCATCTGAAATAACGTGTCTCGAACCTTGTATGTATTTCCTGAAAGTGAAAGGAAAGACTTGCATTTTTTTTCTTTTTTTTAAAGATTTTTATTGGGGAATTGGGGGAAAGGGAACAGACAAGTTGCTGTCCTTTTGTTCTTCAGTCTAGTTGCGGAGGACGTTGCTTCACTGGCCCAAGTTGGCACCATCATTGCGCTCTTCCTGGGCGAGGCAGATCAGTCACCAGCTTCTGGACGGCCACTCACTGCGGCTGCTGGCTGCTCACGCTGGCTGCTGGCCACATACAGTAGCCCATGGCAACCCACTGCAGCAGGGGCTGCAGCCTATGCCATTGCCAGTGACTCACAGCCGCCCAGCTCCAGGTTGAGCTGTTGTTCAGCATCTTAGCTGTGGAGGGCAGTGTCACTGGCCCTCATATGTGGAATCCGAACCAGGGTCTTCTGGCGTCCCAAGCCAGCTCTTAACCATCGCGCCACTCGGCCGGCCCAAGACTTGTATTTCTATAGCAGTTTCCTTCAGAGGGCATCAAAGCTTTTTTTTTTCTTTTCTTTTTAATTAGATTAAAGAAAGCAAAGGCACTTCACCTCATAGAAATGTTTCGGTGCCTGTGCGGCAAGCCCATGCAGCTGAGCTGTTATTTAAAGACACGAAAACACAGATCCCTGGATAGGCTGCAGCTGAATTCACTTCAAAAGCTGGGGCTAGGACGGACCAAGGATTTCTTCCAAAGCCTTGTGACCCCACCACGGATGGCTGAGCTGCTGAGACTCGAGAGTGAAACAAGACCGGAGGGACTGAGGCCAGGCGTGATTCCCATTATAACTGAAGAAAACAAGTATTTCAAATGTGCCAGAACTCTAATTGGATGGGTTTTTATAACATGCATCACAGCAATGGGGGCAATCTTCTGAGGTCTGATGAAAAAGCAGAGCTGAGTTTTGGGTTCAATGACATTTTTATAAATAATAGCCGAAGGTCTAAGATAAAAAAACCCACAATGTCCTGGCCACAGTTCCCTTCTCTACTGATGAAAAGTCCAGTGCTGGTCAAATCTTGTCTGAGCCGCAAGCTGACCGCACAGCTGGAGTAAAATTAAGTAGAACTGATCACACTGCCGTAGAGAAAGGCCACAATGAGTTACTTGATCACAAGCTGCCACGTCAGGGCCATCCTAAGACTGCTGTGCCCCATAACGCAGAGGCCTAAATGGAGAGAACCCCAGAACCCATGGGGAGAGTGAGTGAGCACTGTGGACAGAGCAGTGGCCAGAGGTAGAAATTTCCACAGGGATAAAAAAATCTTACTTGAGATATCAATTACAGGCTAGATGACTATAAAGTTCCCCCTGCCTCCAAAATTCACCCAAAACATAAACTACACAAATAGTTGGTAACCACCCACCCACTGATGTGAATACAAGACATGACTAGTTGCTTTTGGTAAATTTCACAATTTTTCTGAAGAGGGAAAGAAAATGGGTAAAATGATGGGTATTCCCCTTTTCAATATTTAAGTTTAACTTATTAAGCCTCCACCCCAAATATAGGAAGAATCTCCTCTAGGACCAGGGCCACCATGTAAGGATGCGCAGGTTGTTCACTGTACAATTCCAGGGCACCCTCACATCGTAGGGAGTGGCCATAAATGAAACACCCCATTTCCAGATGCCGGGGTCACAAAACACCTCATCCTGTGTCTACAATGAACAAGCAGTGCCAATTGATATCGGCACTAACTGCAGTCTAGGGTTTCACTCTCTGGGCTTCCAAACAACCGTCATTCCAGACCGGGTTCTATCGCCAGAAATAGAGACCTGAGGCTGTGGGTGCTGCAGGGTTGTGTCCTGGCAGGTCTGTGTCTCCATGAGTCTCCACTGCTTCCTGAGGTCTGCAGCTTCCCCCAGCCTCTCTGGGGACAGCCTGGCCAGAATCTGGATGCTTCTTTCCTGATCTAGTTGGAAATATTCTACCCCCAACCCCCCCCCCACACACACACACACACACACACTCACGGAGCGTACAGCAGCTCTCTGGCATCTTGGAGCTGGCTGCCTCCCTGGTACCACTTCTGCAAGTGTGCAGCCAACCGCACCTGGGCGCTGAGGGCCATGGAAGAAGAGCCTGGAGTCTCCTTAGTTCTCTGCACTGCCCATCAGCTGAGGTCAGTCCCCACTTCCGGCTCCATAAATAAATACACAGACGAAACTTGTCCCGCCTGGTATTTATCCTGACCTGTCCGCACACCATTGGAAATTTGTCCTCAGAGAATTACATCTCATTCTCCATACAAGGACAGGCTACTCATGCTGCTCCAAACAGCTCCCTGGGGCACTGAAGGGCTTTATGGACACTGAGCTCTCACAAACCCAGCACACTTCATGCAGATGTGACACAATGACCATGAAAATACATGTTTACACTGGCAATGCAACACAGCAGCCATTTAGCCAAGCCTTAAAGACACCAAGACATGCGAGTCTCAGGTATTCTAATCAAAACCTTTCAGATTGCAGCCTTGGTTCTTCTTGGTTGTAATCACACTCTAGTAATGCCACCTGTGGTGCTCTATTTTCTTTCCCCCATCTTTGTTTCTGTGAAGATAAAAGCAGTTTGAAATGACTGGTTGAAATTGCCTCCATTTAGACCACTCTGTTGGAAGTTGAAATCTCTTTGTTTTTCTTCTTGATTGCTTTGTGTATAAATACAGTGTTACATCGAGTTGTCTTTCATGATCAAAGATAATGGTGATGCGTCCCAAAAGACAAGTGAGAATGAAAATCGTCATCACCATCATCTACCTAAGGTCACAGTGAGCCTTGGTATCATTCTGGCCAATCCTCCCCAGGGCCTGAGAACCTCCGTCAGGTAGCCAACAGTCCTTAAGGCTGCCCAGCCCCGGTCCCTGATCTGTCCCTCCCAGCCACACTGTGGAGTGCTGTATAACAACAACTCACTTCTTTAAACACGTGCTATGTGCCAAGCACTGTTCTAAACTGTTTCCATGTATTATCTCATTTAATCCTCCTGAAATCCCTCTGTGGTAGGTGTTATCAATATCCCCATTTTACAGACAAAGAAACTGAAGCATAAGTCATTGGCTCCAGGTTACATGACTGGTAAGGATTCAGACCTAAGCAGTCGAGCTCCAGGGCACACAGGCTGAGCTCTGACACTAGGACACCATGAGGCTGTACGAAGAGCCATTGTTCAGCTAAGCCGGAGGCAAAGCAAGGCACAGCTCTTCACGGTTTACCCACAGATCCCTCTTTGGGGTTGTAGGGTCCCAAAGATACAGCAAGTCCTGACCCTCCCTGCCTCCACCATCCCCCTCTGCCCCACGGTGGCCCTCAGCTGCTAGTCATAAGCACACCCACACAGTGTCCCTCTGGCTGGCCCAGGTCCTCTCCACATGTGCGAAGCGCCCCTGTAACTCTCACTCCCACCTATTCATCTTTGAAACTTGGTTCATCCACCACATTTCCAGGCAGCCCTGAGAGTGGTGACAGTCCATTACCTCCTTCTCCCCCCCACCCTGCAATCTTCACACTCCCGACCAGTCCACATGTCCCCATGCTAACTGCCCTTTCCAAAGTTAACATTTCCAAATGGCAAGATAAGTTCAGAGTCATTTAAAGGGAGAATAGGCGTACTTGAGACATACCATGAAAATGTTGGCCTTTTAAAAAAAAAAAAGTCTCATCCTTCCCCTCCCCACAGAAACAGTGAGCTCAGGTGGCCTCTTGTTTATTGTTTTTCCCAGAGAAGCCAATTTCAGGTCAGTTCCCACTGTTTCATAACACAGGAGCTCAACTTACAGGCTTCCAAACAGAGGGATGGGCGCTCAGTTTTGTTTTATTCTTCCCTCAAGAAAAAGCCTCAATCTCAGTTGCAGGCTTAAACAGACTTAATAGCCATAAGCCCCATAAGCTCTGGCATGCCATAAATAGTCCTTTTCATCCGAAACTGCAAATCACAATTCTACCGTAAAAACCAGAGCTACTCGGAGAGCTGCCCACGGCGCTGAGCACGGGGCCTTGCATTTTAGTGGCATTTAATAAAGATTTGTTGATGGATCGATTTATCTGGGTCTCCCATATCAGGTGCAGCCTGAGTTTCTTACATTTTTCAAAAGGGATTAGAACTAAGACTTAAAAGCAACTCTTAATGCACCAACCTCTCCATTCCCACAGTGCTTTGGGCCCAGAATCCTACAGCCTATTTATAATGCATGAGTTTCCAAGCCCCTGTGGCAGCCAGAGGGCAAGAGGGAACACAGGACTGTCCAGTAAAAGCCCTGCACCATCTGGGCTACAGCACAGTGATAAGTGGTGTCCGCACAACAGCCCGCAGGCCATCAGGAAGGGGCCCTCTGGGTTATCAGAGGAAAGAAAACCAAGGATTTGGTCCTGAGGGTTGAGAGTTTGGGCGGGAGGGATACTGACTCCACCACTCCCGGCCCTGGGTCGTTAGGCAGATTCCTCAGCATCTCTGTGGGACGATGTCCTTATCCTCATCAGCTCCTAGGAGTTCTGTCAGGATTCAGGGAGGAAACATGTAGTAAACGCCTGAGATACTACCTGGCATGGAGAAAGCATCACTCAGGTTTTAAATAATCAGCTTAACAATACAGCAAAGACAATTTTACTGTGCTTATCATTTTATGCAAATTGGGGGGGTCCAAGCATACTAATTATGGTACCTCAGCTAACCAGAATATTCAGTTAAACAGAACACCCTGCTCTCCCCAAAAGCCAGACAGATAGGAGCTCACAGTACTGAATGGGTATTATTGGGTTGTTGGAAAAGTCATGATGCATTTTTGCAACGAAAAACACAGCAAAAATACATCATGACTTTTCCGACAACCCAACATAATAGTAGTAATTGGGATTGCAAAACACCAGGGGTGCTGAAATAAAACCGTGTCATAAATGTTGTAAAGGAAGTTATAACTTTGGGAACAGGTATGCATAGGAGCTATTCCGACCTTGTAAAAGCCCTTTCATTGCCATGGGAAGAAACGAAGCTGACCGAGTTACTGTGTTCCTGTTTTAGTCACCAGACTTTAGCAAGAAAAATAGAGGGAGAGGGATGGATATATGCATATATAATCAGGAAGTAATTAAAGCCATGTAAACACTGCTGTTGACAAAAACACAGGGAAGGGAACTCTTTAAAAATTAAATGAAATAATTTTCATTTATTTCATTATAAATGAAATAAATTTTCATTTATAATGAAATGAAATTTCATTTCATTTCATTGGCAGAATGAAATGGATCCCTAGGTCATGAAGAAACTTGCTAATAAACTTGCTGGACCACCAACTACCAAGAAAAGTATAATAATAGTGAGTGAGGGCAAGGACATTTGGCATTTAGTCTTGAAGTAAGTTTGGGAGAGAAAAGCTCTCTGGGCAACTGAGTAACTAACACTCAGGGAGAGAGGGGTGGGATGGAAGGGCGGCTGGAATGGCAGAGAGTTTCCCAGGCTTGCCCTCCCTCTGTGGCTACAGCATCACGTTCTGAGGATGGATCATTGTCAGGGTTAGAATGACCTGGGCTACATAAAGAAATCAATTCTGCGAGTATTTACTGAGCACCTCCCACGTCCAAGGCACCATGCCAAGTGAGAGATACAAAGATGAGCAAGACTGGTCCTGGATCAGTGGAAACATCTGGACCACAGGGATAATAGCTGTGAACACAGCAACAGGTAATCAATGCTGCAGCAATTACATGCAGCACACAGAGACACGGGAGGGAGGTGAATTTCCACCAAGAGCATCAGGGAAGACTTCCTGCAGGAGGTGGCATCTGAGCTGCAAAATGCTTCAGTCAGGGTAACGGCACCCATCCATCCATCCATCCATCCAACTATCCATTCAATTAACAAATCGTTACTGGGCACTTACTGTCAGACACTGTGCTACTTGCTGATGACAAAATTTTGAGTAACAAGAAACAGAATTCCTACCCTTGGGAGCTACTGGGGAGGCAAATATTAATCAAAGCACCAAACCTTCAGATGTAAATTGCAATGAGGCAATGTCATAAGGGGTGGTCCAAGGCTCCGCCGGAGGCTCTAACAGGAATGTTTGATCTGGCAGGGAAGTCCAGAAAGGCCTTGCTGAGTAGCGATGGCAGAACTGCGATCTGAACGGGGAGTCAGCGACACCCAGGCAGTGCCAGGGGACTGCAGCATCCCCAAGAGAGGGAACGCCATGCTTCAACGTAGGAAAGAAGCACGGTGAGAACCAGGGGCTGGAACAGTCTGGGAGGCTAGAGCACGGTGTGGGGGAAATAGCGTGTGGAAGGAGGCCCGAGGGGCCAGCAGGGGCTTGTGGGGTCTTGGGGGGTCTTGATGGGAAGCTCCCACCCTTTATTCCAACAACAATGGGCAGCCTTACAGACAGTTTAATTGGTGCCATAATGCGGAGGGAAGGTAGGAGGTGGCATGGCGAGAGTTTAATTTTGGGAAGATTAACTGGCCGAAGTGTAGAGGCTGGATGAGGAGTTGAGTGGATGAACTGATGGTCCAGCCAGAGATACAGTAGTGGCCAGGCCTGGGAGGGCAGCACTGGGGACGGACAGGAGAGAGATCAAGAGATATTTAGGGGTAAGTCACCAAGACTGAAAGCTGGACTGCGGGGCTCTGGTAAGGGAGAGGAAACCTCTGGCTTCTCGAACCGGGCAGACGGCGGTGCTAATTGCCTAGAAAAGGACAATGGGAAAGGGCCATTATGGGAAAGAGAGATGAGCTGTGAGGAATCAGAAGTTTGGAGGGGTGGCTAATATGTATCTCCCCCAGTAAACTAAAAGCCCTCTGAGGGTAGGACTCTGTGTCTTTTTACTCAAAATTGTGTCCTTGGCAACTAGTACGGTGCCTGCCAGATCGATAGCAAGTGCTCGGCAATCGCTTGTTAATTGAGGGACTAGTTGGATCGACGGATGATTTTGGTTTGGGACATGTAAAGTTTGAGGTGCTTTAAGACACCTCAGAGGAGATGTCAGGTAAAAAGCTGGGTAGGTGGACTACAGCTCAGGAGAGACGTCAGGACGCGAGCTGTAGATGCATCATCACCCAAGGAGAGGAGCTCGAAGATAAGATGAACGGGCCTGGGTTCAGCCTTTAGAAAGTCCAACAGGCCAGGGCCAGGTGAGGGAGAGAAGGTACATGAAGGAGAAAGAGAGAGGAAGGACAGCCAGAGTCAGAGGGAGTGTTTCAAGCAGGAGAGAGTGGCCAGCGGCGT
>NW_017731829.1:380312-381166 GCF_001890085.2 Hipposideros armiger
TGGGCAGTGATGTCATTTCCAGAGACAGGGAACACAGGAGGGGAGTGGGTTTGGGGGACTTGCCAAGTCTGAGGTGCCTGGGCCCAGCCAAGTGGCCACAGAAGAGTGTGGAGGTCAGCAGAGTTCATAGGTGGGCTAAGAGACTGTAGGAGTGTGGAGACAGCTTGGCATAGCTGGGAGAAATAGCTGAAATACAAGATTGCTGGGCTGTGTTTTTGGCCTACATGAAAATGCTCTGGCTTTATCGTTGCTGCTGTGTGACGATCTATCAACACCTTAATAAACACGAGCTATTACTATCGTCATGTTCCTTGAGAGTGGGCCTGGCTGTCTTGTTAATGACTGGATCTCCAGTATTTCTAGCACAGTATCTAGCACATAGTAGGTGCTCAATAAATATTTATTGAAAGAATAAGTAAAAGAGTGAAGGAAAGGAGAATGACATCGACATATTAACTTGATTATTGGGTTGAGGCTACAGGAAATGCTGTATGGGGACCCTGGACATCACCAGCAGTCCCCACACATGTTGACAGCAGCACCTGTGTCTTGCTGCCTGAGGGAGTTCTCTGATGACAGGAGCAAACCGGCCCACGCATGGGGCATGCTGGAACTGCTGGGGAGTTAACGCCTTTAGGAAGCAGCAACTTTCAGCCACTGAGGGATGGCAAGTGGTGGGTAAATAACCAGCACCCTCAGCCTTCAGTCGAATGTTCTGTGAGCCATGCTCTTGCCAAAGAATTGTGCCACAGTGTCCCCTGTAGAGTTTTGCTCCATTTATAAGTTCATTGGGTCCGTGGTCACTGCGCAGGGGTCAGAATACAGGATCATAGGACAGTAAAAGCTACATTAAA
>NW_017731829.1:383271-384539 GCF_001890085.2 Hipposideros armiger
TGAAGAAAGCTTGTTGAACACCAGGGAATTAAATAGAAACGCTATCAAAGTCAAGTCTTAAAAGTCGTGCTCAATTAGCACTACTAACAAACCTAAATGGGTATTCACCTCGTAATAGTAAACGAGCTGCCTGCCAGAACAACACTTGACGCTCTCTGAAAGAACAGAAAATTTAATCAAAAACTGAGCATTCACAATGGTCTCTGTTCAATTCAAAATTATTAGTCATGGAAAGAACCAGAAAATGAAAACCATGACCGAGAAAGTCTATGAAAAGGGTGTTGGTGAGGGTATGGGGCAACTTAACTTCATACACTGTTGATGAGGAGTTAATAGGGAGTAACCACATTGGAAAACAATTTGTTGTTTCAAATAAAATCAAACATACGCTTCTTACTTTATGACCTAGAAATTTCACTCCTAGGTACAGACCCAGGAGAAGTGAGAACATGTCCACACAAAGACTTGTGCATGAACACTTATAGACACTTTACTCATAATAGCTGAAAATTGAAAACAACCCCAATATGCATCAATAGGTGAATGGATAAACAAGTTGTGATCCAGTCACGTGCCACTTAAAGACAGAGACACTTTCTGAGAAATGCGTCATTAGGCCTTTTTGCCATTGTGCGAATATCATACGGTACACTTACACAAACCTAGATGGTCTAGCCCACTACACACCTAGGCTCTGTTATAGCCTACTGCTTCTAAGCTACAAGCCTGTGCAGCATGTTACTGTACAAAACAACATGAGATTAAAACAAGCACAAGAGAAAATGATGCCATCAAGAGACATAAGCATGAGATATAGGAGGCTCCTGCCAGTGTGACATACCATTTTACAACAAACTATTTTTATAAGTAGAAAGAATAAACTCTAAAATAAAAGTAGAAAGCATAGCATAGTAAATACATAAACCAGTAACACAGTCATTATCATTATCAAGTATTATGTACTGTGCATATTTTATGTGCTATATTTTTATACGACTGCCAGTGCAGTAGGTGTGTTTACACCAGCGTCACCACAAACACATGACTGAGGTATTGCACTGTGACATATGACAGCTATGATGTCACTAGTTGATAGGAAGTTTTCAGACTCCATTACAGTATTACAAAACTTCTGTCATATATGCGGTCCGTCATTGACCAAAATGTCATCTGGGGCACATGACTGTATATCTATCGAATGGAACACTACTCAGCAACAAAAACTAAGGAACTATTAAGACACACAATATGAAAGAATCTCTAAATCA
>NW_017731829.1:385166-399501 GCF_001890085.2 Hipposideros armiger
ACGATCATGCACAAGCCGGGAGGGCACTTGACACTAATTTATGCCGTGCAGACCCAGGTGTTGTGGAGATCTGAGGACAGGGAAGTTGGTGAGGCACTAGTCAGCATGCATTTCAGAGGGAGCCTGTCCAGGAGCTGAAGGGAACGGGAGACTGTGAGGCATGGCGAGCAGGCGAGGGTCTCCAGGGACAGATGCAGCCCATGGAAGTGGAAACGTGGATGGCCTATGTGGGGACCATGCAAGAGACTATGGCTGTTTCAGGTGAAGCTAGGTATAAGAAAGGAATCAAGTGTAGCATCTTGGAAGCAAGGCAAAGGCTATATCAGGCTGAAAAGGGGCATTCTTATGAGTCCTGAGCCGGGCCATGGCAGCGTGGGAGTGATCTATCTGTGGGCATTTGTAGGGTGTGACTGAAGCCAAGGCCAGGAACCCAGGAAGGAGGCTCTTGCAGGTGTACAGACACAGATTGGTGGGGACCTGCTCTATAGAGGTGACCTAGGATCCAAAGGGAGGGCCAGACCCACGAACATCCTGGTGAGCACAAGCCACTGAGAGGTACTGACTCTGTCTCACAGGACTGTCTGAACCACAGAGAGTCAGCCAGTCCCAGTGGATGGAGCTCAGACTCTGAAGTCCACAGCCTGAGTGCCGAGCCTGGATCCACCACAAATCTGGGCATATTTTAAAGCGCCCCAAACCTTACTTTCCTCATTTGTGAGAGGAAATAATAATTCTCAACTCGCAGGGTCACTGAAAGGATGAGAGGTGAGGAAAACTGAAGCACCTGGCACAAAGCAGATAATAAATGATAGGCATTATAATTCATTCTGTGATTGATCAGAGATTCCTGGGACCACTACATGAGATGTCACCTCCCTTTGGGTTATGGGGGTGCAGTCACAACTGTATTGGATGAGTGACAAGAAAGAAATTAGCATTCACAGACATACAGGTATACTCGCCATCAAGGACAAGCAACACCAGATAGAAACATCACTCACATATGTGCTGCATGTGCCAAAACAGAGAGTGAGGCAGGCCCCTTTCCCTACATAACAAAAGGGGAGGGGACCTGGTTATGGAAATTTGGGCCAAGGGGCTCATAATTTGAAGTTTCTCCATTGGGAGAAGGATGCCTTTTTAATTTGCAAATTGACCGAGAGTAGCCTACTTAGCCCAACATCTCTGCCATTAAGTGGCCCCCTTGCCGCTTTGACGCAGGGAACTGTGGCTCCTGGGAATCCTAGGAGACCATTGCTCTAGAATCCTGTCTCCAGGTGCTGGGGTGTCGGGCAGGCACTAACTTAATATAGCTTCTCCCATCTAGGGAAGATTAGTTTCTCAATATCGGAAGAGGCAGACGGGCATTTACCAAGCATTTATGGTTTAGAAGGCAGGTACTACACTAGAGGTTTTACCTGGATTGCCTGGAATAACTGTTCACTTATTCAACCATTATTTTTTGAGTTCGAACAGACACTGTGCAAGACACTACAGATGCACTGGATCAGGGAGACATACGGGTCAACTGTTCTTAACTACCGTGACAAGTCCCACCCAAGCGTGGTCGAAGGCACGTGGCCAGTACCTAACCTGGCCTTAGTAGGGGAAGGGGTGTGTGTGTATGAGCAAAACAGCCCAGGCAGAGGAGAGAGAGAGTGCTGAGCTTAGCATGAGAGGCTGCGAGTTGCTCATTAAGAGAATTGCCAGCAGTTCCTAAGTTTGAAGCAGGTAATGTCTGTAGCAGTAAGTCAGCAGCCTGCTCATGAAGGATTGGTGTGCCTGGAATAGTTACCAGGTTTAGCAAACAGAAAACACAGGATGTTTGACCTGAAGAAAGCTCCCTCAGCAAGGTGATCATGGTGAACATCAACAGTGGTAAGTCATGTGATAACACATCCCCTTAACATGATGGAATGAGAATGACACTTGATCTCTGTGGTCCTCCTCCCCAAAAACACATTATGTCTAATCATGAGGAAAACATCAGACAGACCCACACTGAGGGACGTTCTACAGAACGCCTGGCCAGCGCTCCTCAAAACTGTCAAGGTCATTGAAAAGAAGGAATGACTGACAAACTGTCACAACCAGGGGGAGCCTAGGGGAACATGTCAACTAAATGTGATGCTGTGATATGCTATCCTGGATGGGATCCTGGAACAGAAAAGGACATTAGGTTAAAACTAAGGAAATCTAATAAAGTTGGGCTTTAGTTAATGACAATACATCAACATTAGTTTATTAATTATGACAAATGGATCCTACTGACATAAGATATTTTTTATGGTAATTCTGTACTAACGTCACAATTTTTTTAAAAATCTAAAACAATTCTAAAATAAAGTTTATTTGAAAATACAGGATGCCCAGTTAAATCTGAATTTCAGATACACACTTTTTTTTTAGTCTAAGTACATCCTATGCAATACTTGAAGCATAATCACACTAAAAAAAATGATTCCTTGTCTGAAATTCAAATTTTCCTGGCATCCAGGAAACTTTTGTCTGGAGAGGCGTTCACCCTGAGAACAGTGAGCAGGGCGATGAGGAGCTCCTGAAGGATCGAAGGCAGCAAAGTACATGATGCCCCACTTATACAGCAGGTACACAGGTGGGGAAACTGAGGCTCGATCTTACCTGAGTGCCCAGCTAGCTTAGGATCCGAGCACGGGCCTGTCTCACCCAAGCCCATGTCTATCTATTACACTCAGATACTTCACAGAACTCTTTCTAGAAACAACCACAAGATTCTACTCTTGTTGGCAAAGAGTAAAGGAAGATCAAGAGCAGACATGGTGTCTGGAAGATTCCAGCAGAAGCAGGTGAATACCTCTGGGCACCAAAACTCAGGGCCACCCCAAACACAAGGCCATGCTTCCTGCTGGGCACCAGCTCCCCACCAATGCCCCCTGCCCCTCCCTCCCACCTCTCACCATCCTGATCAAACCAGACACACTGAGAGCCACAAACAGGCAAGTTAGGAGGGAGCGTCAGAGACATTCATCCGACATCCCCCTTGGAGCAGGAGTCCCATCCAGAGTTGTCCCCACCGACGTCACCTTGATCTAGCTATTACCTATTGGCTCTGGCTTGTAGCGGTCTTTCCCCATCTTTAATTCCCATTTCCAATCTGCTTAGGCGTCAGAAAGCCGCTTACCAAGCTAATGAGAGTTATGTGTTAAGTAAGAGTCAATGGTCTCTGAGCAAGGGCCCAAAAGGCTCTTCTGTGTAGAACGAGAAACTTTGCAATGTGTATTCCAGCTGCTCGGGGAGCTTTCTGTCTTCCCGCCTCCCCATCTTGTGCCAGATAAATGCTGCTGCTTTATACCTGGGTTCCACAGAGATGAGGTTAAGTAACTGCATTTGGAGGAGCACCGCCCAAGGCTTTAGTTTATTTTAGTAGCACCTGAGAGAAGGCAGAGGGGCAACAGGAGGATGACGTGTCCTCGGCTGGCAAAATCTCCTGCAGGAAATTACTGATGCCAGCCAGCTGCTCCAGGGCCCTGCTGGGCTGTTTCTCCTCCTCTCCTATCTCTCGGGGGATGGTGGCCTTCCCCAGTGGCTGGCCAGGAAGACAAAGAGGGCAGAGTCCTTGGCTTGCTGTGTGCCCACCTCTAACAAATCCCCCCATGGAGCCCCCGACCCGCAGGGCCCTGCCAGGGGTGGGGGTGGGAGGAGGTTTCCGGCAATCCCCTTTTCTCGAGAAATGGGATTGGAAATGGGGTAATCGTCTAAATGGGCAATCCTGATGAGTCGATAAGCATAACTCCCATTTTTATTACGGTGATAAGGCTGCCTGAGCGAGCACAATCCCTCTCTCGGGCTCCAAGAAATTGCCAGGCAGCCGGCCACCACCCCACCCTCCACCACGGCTGCATTAGTCTGATGGGAAGAGGCACTGAGCTTGAGACAGACTGCATTTCATAATGGCATTTAAAAGCATGGATCCTGGTGTCACGCCAGGGCCCAGTACACCGCTGCCTGAGCTCCCTGTCCCCTTGCCACTGCCCTCCTGCTCCCTGCAACACTGATGTGGCATAGCTGGTCCAAATACTGGGCCACCCACAGTCACGTAAGGTGAAAAAGGTGTCAGGAAAGACTCCAATTCAAAATGGCTCTGGAAACATGGTATAATGGGGAAACCTCTGGCCTCTAGCCCCAGCCAATCCACTAACTCTTGAGGCCTCAGTTTCCCCAAGTGTATTATGTGATTGCTAAATTCTTTCCCACTCTCCCAGGTAAAAGACCCCCAGACTCACGACTCTCCCCGCCAGCCAGGAATTCCAGCCTTCCAGAGCAATTCCTTTGTGCTTTAAGGGCTGTTTTATCTTCTACACCTCCCTACTGAAGTGTAACCTTCCATTTTATTAATGAACCCCTTATGGGAAAGGATGACCTGGAGTAGCTGGAAGCGAGGCCCTAAGGAAACAGAACACACGGGGAGGTATGGCCGTGTACCAGAAAGATGCAAGGGGCTCAGGAATCAAGGTAGCGAAGCACCCGCAGCCCGTCATCGGGGGCTCACCCAGCGGGCAAAGCCCACACTGAGAAGACACGAAGTCCAGGCAGGTGGGCCACAGAGCAGGACAGCTGAATCTGCTGTGGCCCTCGGAGACCTTCAGAACGAATCATGGTCCTGTATGCCCGTTTGGCTCCTGAATGGAGGATGCACCTTTCCCATTCGCTCATTTTCTCAGGCACTAATCAGCCAGGAGGCCGGGAAGTACAGCAAAATTAAGACTGGATTTAGCGTCAGAAGCTGGGCCCTAGCTGCAGTGCCAGCATTTATTTGTGACATGTCACCATTCTGAGCCATGCAATAAGGTGAGCGCCTGCCTTGTACACTTCTTGGGCTGGGTTGCCACCTTGCCCACCTCCAGGGGGTGCCATTCTCCTGGGAGTCTACATGAGTGGAGCTGGCCAGAATCAGGTGATGCACAACGGCACCGCCGCATTCAGCCCTACTTGTAGTTAAAAACATCAAATGGCATAAGATGCATTAGCCATGAACACTATTAACATAGCATTATTATATTGGTCGCATTCTAGAAAGAGATACTATTGAGTTGTCGGAAAAGTCGTGATGTATTTTTTCTATGTTTTTCATTGCAAAATGCATCATGACTTTTCCGACAACCCAAAAGATCCATAAAAGACATTCGCAAAAAGCTAACATTTGGTGGCATCAAGTTTTGCATTCTATCTGATTCAACCATGGTGGGACAATGGAGCAATTCATTTTATCACCCAACAGGAACAATAGAAAACAGTAAGCTTAATAGGAGGTGTGGCCCCAAACCCAGAGGGAGGCAAATACCCTTCATTATGTGTGTCCCTGGCCCCAAGACCACTATACCCTCCACACCATTTCCCTCTCAAAATACCCTTCATTATAAGACACTCACGATGTTTCAGTTAAAACAGGCTTCTCAAGTCAGAATGGAGAGACGGGAACCAGATACGTTTAGCCCAAAAGAAGGCTCCCTGTATTTCACAGCCCTCACACAGAAACTCACCATCAGCTCAGGGCAGTGGGTCCTGCGAGTGCCCTCTCCTCCCATCCTCCCACGGGCCACTCTGGCCTGGGAAAGGAGAAAGGCCCACAGATGCGTGACTGCCACACTGCCCACTACCCCCCAGATCCCAAACCCCTGCTCACTCTTCCTGTACATCGGTGACGGTCAGGTCAGACGGTCAGGTTGGAAATGTTAAAAGCATATAAAGCCCCTTGATCCACTACTGCCTTTCCTATGGGAAGTGGGGAAAGGACATGGGAAATGCTGAGAACATTTGTCCCCACCGCTTCATTTCTCCTTTCATTGCTGCAGTTCGGGTCATCCTCTCAGGCGCCTCCTAATGTGACTCCCTGGTTCCAAGACCCTGTGCCCTCCACGTTACACCCCTCTCAGAGTTACGGCCCTAAAACATGCTCTTAGACCATCACATGCTTGTGTCACAGACTGCACAGTGTCCCCGTGCCCAGACAACATCTCAGCCACAAGCTTGTTCCCGGCCTCACCTCTGGCTACTTCCTCTCGTGTGGCCCACACGGCAATCCCACGGGGTGGCCCTACCCATTCCTGAATAACTTTCGTGCATTCATCCAGTGCATGATTAAATGAGACTGTAAGGTGTATCAGGCAGGGTGCTGGGCCCTGGAAATGCAGTCGGGAGCCAACCCAGCCAGGCATCCCAGAGCTTACTACCTTTCGGGGAAAACAGACATCAATCAAATAACCACATAATAAATGTATGCGTACGAACTGTGATATCTGAGAAGGAAGTGTGCTCAGGGGTACACAAGGAGGAAGGGCTAAAGTCGTCTGGAAGATCAGAAAAGGTTTCCCTGAAGATGTGATATTTGAGCTGATACGTGACAATCAGGGAGGATGAATTAGGAAAATGGAGTGGGGATAGCAGAAGAGAGGGTTCCAAGCCGGGGGAGCTGCCTGGGCCTGGGGTCCGTGAAGAGTACAAAGAAGGTTGGTGTCACTGAGGTCAGGGGTAGGGGTGCTGGTATGCTATGGAGCTGGGGAAGTCGCCAGGGGTCAGATTATGAGGGGTCTTAGAGGCTCTCCTGAGGATATAGCTCTTTATCCTCAGAAATGAGAAAGCATTAAGAGGTTTTAAACAGGGGAAGAGGGGAGTGGGGAATGTGGGACACCATCAGATCTGCATTTTGAAATGCTCACTCCAGCTGCTGTGAGGAGAAGGGGCTGGGGGCCCACAGTGGATGTGGGGGCCCAGTGAGGAGGCCACTGCATCCCTCTCTGGCAAATACAAAGACGGACTGGGGAGCTGGGCGTGGAGAGCAAGCCAAGCACATCAATTTCCCAAGCGAGAGTTTACTAAACCAGATGGATGGGAGGTGCCCTCTGGAAAGACGGAATTCTGGAAGAGGACCAGGTTTGAGTGAAAGGATCCTGAGATCAGTTTGGGACATAATGGGTTTAGGGAGACTTTGAGGCCTTCAAGAGGAAAGGTCAGTGATAGATGAGTCTGGGGTGGAGATGTACATTTCAAGAGCCATCTGCACACAGATTGTAATGGAAAATGTAGACACGGATGAGATTGCTTTACGTCACTGCTCGCGGTCACCTTCTCTCTCCAGCGACCCCGCCTCTGCCTGCCCCCACGCATGCAGAGGTCTCTGCGGCCTTGTAGAACCCCATAGGCTCTGTACCTGCTCCTGGGCTCTGGGGCCTCTTGTATAATTTTATGGTCACTCCCTTACAGGTTGTCCCCACTAACAATCCAAGAACACACTGGGACAGAGACACATGGCTCTCGCCCTGATGTGCTCAGCACATGAAGTAGAGGCTGGCTCTGGGGTGAGCTGTAAGATACTGGCCCACTTTTCTGGTCCACTACAAAGCCCGGTGCAATGTGGTTCTGGAAGAAGGTGGGAACACAGGCTCAGACCCAAGAGAGCCTCATCTAAAAACCGCTCTCAGAATCCTCAGAAAAGAAGTGGTCCCATTCTTTACCTCTGCTTCCCAGAAACCAAGACAGGTATGGAAAAGTTTTAACAAGAGAATGACATGGATGTTTTCCCACTGTTACTATAGGTAAGCAAACAATCAGATATTTATTGGGGATGTATTTCTCTTTGGTTAAAGACTTTATGTGCAAGACGCTTGACAGGTAGAGAAATGAGTAAGCTCTGTCCTCAAAGAGCTTCTAGCACAATCTCTTACAGAACCCAGTGCCCTGATTATAATTCAAAACAAAGTTGTGCATTAGTCCATGTGAGTTGTCTATAAGAAAATCAAAACCTGAGTCTTCAGGGTTATAATCTCAAGAAAATGTAGGACAAACGTAAATGAAAAGTTAACGCACACACCCTGTCCAGTGCCTTTCTTTCAATTAGGAAAGGGGACCCTTCCTGCAAGCAGACACAGCCCCCAGTGGGTCATGGGACTTGGCTGGATTTAAGCCATGTCCCCCTGCCCTGGACAGATGTCCTTATGCAGTGCACATCCTGCATGTGTATGTGTGACACCAGCAATAGGTGTCATTCCCAGGGAGGGATCAATACAGGATGGGCAAGCCAGGGAATAGGTAGAATTGACCAGGTAAGGAAAGAAGAAACACCTGCAAGGAAGGCCAGAGGCATGTCCAGTGGCAAATCAGGTTTGACCAAGGTGAAGGGTGCACCTGAGGAGCAAGGAAATGACACTGGGCAGTTTGGCTGAAGAGTGATTACAGAAGGCCCCAGACACCAGGCTAAGGAGATGATACTTGACTGGGTAGAAGCTAAGCACTGCCTGGGGACATACCCTCTGTGACCACTTGAATGGGCCTGGAGGAGCCCAGATTAAAACATTGTTTCTGGGTGTGTCTGTGAGGACGTTTCTGGGTGAGATTAGCATTTGAATCAGTGAACTCAGTACAGTAGGCTGCCCTCCCCAGTGCAGGTTGGCATCACCCAATCCCCTGAGCTCCTGAACAGGACAGAAGGTGGAGGAAGGAAGGATTTGCCCCTTGTTTCCTGCCTCACTGCTTAAGCTAGTGCACCTCTCTCATCTCCTGCCCTCAGACTGGGGGCTGACATCATCAGCTCCCCTGATTCTCAGGCCTTCAGGCTCAGACTGAATTGCACCACTGGCTTTCCTGGGGCTCCAGCTTGTAGTCAACAGACTGTGGGAAAGAGATAGATAGATAGATAGATAGATAGATAGATAGATAGATAGATAGATAGATAGATAGATAGATAAGATGTCTATCCTATTGGTTTTGTTTCTCTGGAGATTCCTGACTATTACACCCTCTTCCCAAAGCAGTGCCATGGAGAGTTGGCTGCCAGCCTTGGTGCCCACTTGCATCTAAAGGCTCATGAATGATAACATTGGACAAGAAAACAACAAAATTTCACGTGCTGACATGAAACCCCAAGTAATAACATCTAATCCCTTGCATTTATAGCCTGCCTAAAAAAATATTTTTTATACCCAGTATAGTTATTTTTACAATAGTCTCATTTGATTAATAGGATAAGAAAACAGAATAGTTAAGGGTCTTCGCAAAGGTCAAAGAGAAAATCCACAGTGGTAATCCTGGGACTGGGACCCCAGTCTCTTACTCAGAATTAGTGCTCAGGGCACATGGTCTTCCTGTAGTTGCCTCGGCAGGGTCCCCCTTTCACCAGCCACCACACTGACTACTTGAGTCTGCCAGCCCTGGGTCCTTTCCAAGAAAAGACGGAGCTTCTAAACAAGCAGTAATGACATTGATTATGCCAAGCCAGAGGCAGGGGATTCTGGATAGTTCTCTTAAAACACTTGCTCAGCAGCACCCCATGCCCTCACCCCTGCCACCCTTCATCCTAAGAAAGAAAAGTATGGTAGGTACTTCATTACATGAAGGGGGAAACAATTCCCTGTGGATTTTTGCAGTCTCATTTTCCTAGCTTGTCAAATGCCAGCGGCAAGCTGGTCTGGCCGCATCGTTAGCTTGGCTCTGTCTTATTTTGTAGTGTTTTGCAGATTGCAGCAGTCTTTGTGGTTTTTTTCCCCCCCAACTGGACAAAAACGTATCACCTTTGAGTTTCCTGGTGTATCATTCAAAAGATTTCCCTGTTCAATTTGGACTTCATAATATAGTATTCTCTTTCGCTATCATAAGCCATATTTTTTTCTCCAAGAAAGAACATAAAAAGTTATTTTTAACACCACACTACAAGATACGTGATCAAAATACAAGTTAAAAAAGAAACTAAATGGAAGACTTTCCAGTATGTTTGCAAAGCATGAAAAGCATATTGTTCCAAAGCTAATTTTCAGCTATCAGATGTGCATTCCTTCCCCCCACTTTCTTTTTCTGCTTCACCCTTTTGTTACTAAGGAAGCTGGAATGAAAGGAGTCTCTTTTTCTCAAAGACCCATCTCTCCCTGCTGAGTTTCTCCACACCTGAATTCACACATCTCCCACATCACGACTATTGCCTCTATGGTAACTACTCATGACATCATAAATGCAATGTGATGGCAGAAGACACAAGAGCTACTTGAGACCCTGTTGGATGCAAATGTCCTTTATGATCTAAGGGACTCACGAGGAACAAAGGGAATTTTGTCTTGAGATTTTAGCAGAAAAGTAATTCTTAAAATCTATTCTTGCATTTTGGTATTTATTGGATTTCAAAGCTTCTTGCTGCCTAGGAGCTATTGACTATGGTCAAAGGGTCATGGTATGCTAAAGCAGCAT
This sequence comes from Hipposideros armiger, assembly GCF_001890085.2. Lineage (NCBI taxonomy): Eukaryota > Metazoa > Chordata > Mammalia > Chiroptera > Hipposideridae > Hipposideros > Hipposideros armiger. The sequence goes on from NW_017731829.1 coordinate 395,376, forward strand.
TGCAGCACCTGTACCAGAAAGCAAACTGGTGGGACCAGTGGATTTCAGCCTAAAGGCATAGATCCCTAACAACAGTGAGATCTCACAAGTATTTTGATACCAGAGTCAAAAAAGGGGCTCTGGGAATGTCTCCATGGCTTTGGAGAAAACAATGTGTTCCTGGAAAGTCTTTTTCTCTTTCTACCTTTCCTTACCCAAAATCAATGCCCAAAGCCTCAAGCCAAGGTTAACAGCTATTAATAACTTCGTGGACAGCAGCCAAGAGAAGAGTGGACAGACCATGAGTATGTGACATGTATCTACCACACGCACCTCACAGAGAAGAAAAGAAGGGCTTTGTTGTAAGACAGCCGTGAGATGTGAGATGAATGTTAACATCCACTTTTCACAGGCAATTTTCTCTGCAAACAGCCCCAGCTTTGGGACTTCAAATTTTATTCCAAATACTATTAGGTAAATCAGGGCTTGCAAAACAAGGATTTCAAGTTGGAGATGTCAAAGTACATTACAGGAATACCTTGTTTTGTTATTCTTTGCTTTATTGCTCTTCTCAGGTATTGTGTTTTATACAAACTAAAAGTTTGTGGCCACCCTGTATTGAGTGAGTCTATGGGTGCCATTTTTCCAACAGCATTTGTTTGCATCATGTCTCTGTGTTACATTTTGGTAATTCTTGTAATATTTCAAATGTTCTCATTATTATTATGTTTATTATGGTGATCGGTAATCAGTGATCTTTGATGTTACTGTTGTAACAATTAGGGGGCCCCATGAACCACACCATATAAGACGCAAACTTAATCGATCAATGTTGCATGTGCTCTGACTATTCCACTAACTGGCCATTCTCCCATCTCTCGCCCCCTCTTCGGGTCTCCCTATTCCCTGATACACAACAGTATTGACATTTGGCCAATTAATTATCCTACAATGGCCTCTAAGTGCTCAAGTGAAAGGAAGGGTTATGTGTCTCTCACTTTAATTCAAAAGCTAGAAATAATGATTAAGCTTAGTGAGGAAGGCATGTCAAAAGCCAAGATAAGCCAAAAGCTGGGCCTCTTGTGCCAAACAGCCAATTTTTAAATGCAAAGGAAAAGTTCTTGAAGGAAATTAAAAGTGCTACTCCACTGAACACACAAATGAAAAGAAAGTGAAACAGCCATACTGCTGATATGGAGCAAGTTTTAGGGGTCTGGACAGAGGATTAAACCAGCCACAACATTCCTTTAAACCAAAGCCTGATCCAGAACAAGGCCCTTACTCTCTTCAGTTCTACGAAGGCTGGGAGAGGTGAGGAAGCTGCAGAAATAAAGTTTGAAGCTAGCAGAGGTTGGCTGGTGAGGTTTAAAGAAAGAAGCTGTCTCTATAACAAAAGTGCAAGGTAAAGCAGCAAGTTATCCAGAAGACCTAGTAAAGATAATTAACGAAGGTGGCTACACCACTAATAGTTTTCAGTGTAGACTAAACAGCCTTATATGAGAAGAAGATGCCTCTAGGACTTTCATAGCTACAGAGAGAAGTCAATGCCTGGCTTCACTCAAAGCTTCAAAGGACAGGCTGACTCTCTTGTTAGTGGCTAATGTAGCTGGTGACTATAAGTTGAAGCCAATGCTCACTTACCATTCTGAAAATCCTAGGGCCCTTAAGATTATGCTTAACCTACTCTGCCTGTGCTCTATAAATGAAACAACAAAGCTTAAATGACAGCACATATGTTTACAACATGGTTTGCTGAATAATTTTAAGTCCACTATTGAGACCTACTTCTCAGCAAAAAGATCCCTTTCAAAATATTATAGCTCTTTGACAATGCACCTGGTCACTCAAGAGCTCTGATGGAGATATACAAAGAGATTAATGCTGTTTTTGTGCCTGTTAACACACCATCCATTCTGCAGTCCACAGATCAGGAGTAATTTCAACTTTCAAGTCTTATTAAGAATACAGGGCTGGCGGAGTGGCACGTTGGTTAAAAGTAGGCTTGGGACGCCAGCTCTGAGCAGCAGGGCCCTGGTTCAGAACCCACATGAGGACCAGTGACACTGCGCCCTTTACAGCTACGATGGTGAACAACAGCTCGACCTGGAGCTGGGCTGCTGTGAGTTGCCGGTGACGATGTACACTGCAGCCCCTGCTGCAGTGAGCTGCTGTGAGCTGCCATGAGCAGCTGTCCAATGGCCGGCAACCCATCTGCCTCAGCAGGGAAGAGCGCAATGATCACAATACCAACATGGGCCAGGGAAGTGACGTTCTCCACAACCAGACTGAAGAACAAAAGGACAGCAACTTGTCTGTTCCCCTCCTCCAATTCCCCAATAAAATCGAAAGAAAGAAAGAAAGAAAGAAAGAAAGAAAGAAAGAAAGAAGAAAGAAAGAAAGAAAGAAAGAAAGAAAGAAAGAAAGAAAGAAAGAAAGAAAGAAAGGAAGGAAGGAAGGAAGGAAGGAAGGAAGGAAGGAAGAAAGAAAGAAAGGAAGAAAGAAAGGAAGAAATACAGTTAGTAAGGCTATAGCTGCCATAGATAGTGATTCCTCTGATGGATCTGGAAAAAATAATTGAAAATCTCTGGAAAGGATTCATCATCCTAGAGGCCATTAAGAATATTCATGATTCATGGGAAGAAGTCAAAATATCAACGTTAACAGGAGTTTGGAAAAAGTTGATTCCAGCCCTCATGGATGACTTTGTGGGGCTCAAGACTTCAGTGGAGGGAGTAACTTCAGATGTTGTGGGACTAGCAAGAGAACTAGAATTACAAGTGGAGCCTGAGGATATGGCTGAACTGCTGCAATCTCATGAAAAAACTTTAATGGGTAAGGAATTGCTCCTTGTGGATGAGCAAAGAAAGTGGTTCCTTGAGACAGAATCTATCCCTGGTAAAGATTCTGTGAAGATTGTTGAAATGACAAAAGGATTTATAATATTACAAAAACCTAGTTTATACAGCAGCCATAGGGTTTGAGAGGATTCACTAATTTTGAAAGAAGTTCTACTGCGGGTAATAATGCTATCCAACAGTATCACATGCTACAAAGAAATCAAAGAAGTATTTTGTGAAAGGAAAAGCCAATTGATGTGGCAAACTTCATTGTTGTCTAATTTTAAGAAATTGCCACAGCTACCCCAACCTTCAGCAACCACCACCCTGATCAGTCAGCAGCCATCAACATCAACATAAGACCCTCCACCAGCAGAAAACATGGTTAGCATTTTTTAGCAACAAATTATTTTTAAACTAAGGTATGTACATTTTGTCAACATAATGCTACTGCATGTTTAATGGACTATCGTATAAACATAACTTTTATGTGAACCAGGAAAACAAAGAATCCATGTGACCCACTTTATTGCAATATGTGCTTTATTGTGGTGATCTAGAGCTGAACCTGTAATATTTCCAAGGTATGCCTCTATTTACTAAAACCACTGCAGCTTCCCCCCCACCCACCCACCCCGACCTCTTCTTTCACAAGATGTTAGTGTAACATTCAGGCTACTTTAATTTCTGTGACTGCAAAAGAAAAAGAAAGACACAAACAAAAACTGCAGGTTGAAGAAGAACTGAACTCGTAATCTGAGAGCAAAAAAGTAAACATTACTCAGTGAGCTTCTTAGTTTAATTACTGGCCTGAGAATTTCAATTTACATGTTTTTAATTAGCCACAGAAAAACTCACCTCTTATCTTCTGAATACAAAATTTTCAAAGCATACACAAAATGGGGCAGGAAAGGCTTATTTAAGGGCCTCCAAGAATTAATCTTTGCATTCTTCTCATTCTTTTCCCCAAATTTGGGGTTAAAATTTGTCACAAAGTGTTTCTGTGAACAAAAACTAATTCTGGCCATTATTTTAGCAAACAATTTCAGAAGCACATGACTCTCATAGAGGGCTATATAGAATTTTGCATAATCAAAATAACACAACTGTGTTTCCTCCTGAAATGCAGGAAATCAAACTGCATGGGTATGTTTGCTGGCAGAGTGAATGAGTGGGTGAGTGAGTGAAAATTTCAGGGCTCCTTCACTCATCATGCCTTTTGATGTCCTTAATCTTTTACTTGCATTTTTTAAGTATGTTAATTTGTTTTGCTTATCTATCTTGGGTCTTCAGTTTTGGCAAAAAAAAAA
>NW_017731829.1:399551-460396 GCF_001890085.2 Hipposideros armiger
AGAAGAAGAAGAAGAAGAAGAAGAAGAAGAAGAAGAAGAAGAAGAAGAAGAAGAAGAAGAGCAAAATTAATTTTAATTGACTTTATTTTCAAAAATGTATCATTCCAGATTTCTAAAAGGTAGAATTCTAAAAATGACTGTGCATTGCCAAAGTTTCAAGGAGCTTCAAATGGCTGTAACTGATTTATCATGGGCTCACAATGACACCTAGGGAGAAAGTACTTTTGATTATAAAGGAATAACCTTTTTAATCAGGCTAAAGCCCTTTACTTTACCCCACTAAAAAGTCAACAATTGTTCAAGCCCGTCTGAGTCCCTGCAAATGGGCAAGGAACTCTGTTAAATACATTGGGGGAGAAAAAAATGTCAGTTTATAGTTCTTAAGGAGCTTGTTAAGGGAGATAGAATGCTATAGATGTGTGAAACCCATTGGTTACCATTGATACATGCTTTTAAAGTTCTAAGGAGCAGGAGACCACTTCTGAGTATGGAGACCATTGCTGCTTCATAGCAATATAATAGTTAATCTGAGAGGATGCAGCAATAATCAATGGACAGACATAATATGTGCAATGACTCAGAGCCAGAAACCTAGGATATAGTTAGAATAATGAGCAGAGGACTAGCTTTGTTGAGTGTCTGCTGTGGCCCGGGTGCAGAGCAGAAAGAGGATCTTGCAGGCCAAAGCCATATGCCCTAGAGTGGATAATCTAGTCAAGCTATAATTCCAGGATCTGAGTGGGAGTCAGAGGAGAGACGGAATGGGGTGGCCAGGGCCTACAGCGAGAGTTTAAAAGGAGACAGCCTCAGTTTAAGCTAGAGACACCGTCACTGTGAGTTTCTCCAGTGAATCACAAAAGGGAAAAGCAACATGGTCCATTATTAAAAATGTGCTCAGCATTGTCCTGTCAACCTGGAAAGAGTTTCCTGGGATCTCCAAAGCAGCAGCAGCACCTTAAAGGCATCCCTATGCTTCTGACACTTATATCAACCATGACATATTAGAACGCACTGGCTGCTGCTGCTGGAATGGCCATGACCCAAAGACAGCTTGTTAAGAACCATTCTCTGCCAATCCCAAGTCTTCAGGTCTTCAGCAGAGTTGGGGATACTTGGCAAGGTCTCCTGTCCCCAGAGTGATGATGAGAAGAGCTCTGGGCCAAATGTCCAGAGACATGTAGGGGGTACTGGCTGTTGCTGGCCTGGACATTAACTCTTTGTGGACTGCGGATGAGCCTCTTCTTCTCTTGAGGCCCAATTTTCAATTCATAAAATGAGGAGACTGGATGAAATACTTGCTTCTGTGTCTTGCATTCTGTGAGTTGGGATCAAGTGACTGTCCCAAGTTCATGTGGTCACCTAAAACTGAGAGCCTGCACCAGACCCTGACCCACTGACCCAGTGTTCTTTCCACACTGCTGGGCTACACGAGTGGGAGACGTTAATGGTAAAAACTAACATTCACATGTCAGTGTGTCTATCCTGTATCTAGTTAGTCCTCATATCAATCATTTGGGTTACATAAATTTGTCAAATCTCTTTGCAGATAGGAAACAAACACAGAAAGAGAAAGTCATTTGCCTGTAACCACAAAATTAGTAAAAGCACAGCCAGAATTTGAAATCAGACGGTCCAGTTACAGGACCCATTATTGTCTGCTCTCCACACTACACAGCAGAATAAGAAACAGCAGCAGAGCGACATAAGGGACGTGGAATCTTAAAATAGAAAACATGGCAGACTTCCAGTGGTGAATTCACACTGCAAGTATGGGAGCTTTCAGAAGAAATATTTTGGTCAGTGTTGCTTGCCTGCATACCTCCTCATTCCCTCCCCATAGATGACCACATGAACAGTCCCTGGGGGGTCATTTACGATCCAGTGGTCTTAACTGTGGTCTGAATGGAGTACGGAAAATTACCACATAGAAAATCAGGAGACAGTGGCCTCCTGGCTGACTCCCCCAGCTCATAAGGCAAGGAAAACCAAAACCACCACAGATTATTTTTACTACAAAATAAAACCCAAGAGAAGGCATCCTCTTGAAATCTTCAGGGAGCCATGCTGACATCACCCCTAGGCTCACAGGTGCGTGCTCAGGCTTATCCAGTGGAACACATCTCAGGTCCATGGCTGTGCCAAGCCAGACATTAGTTTCAATAAAACAAAGGGAAAGGGTACTTAAAAACTCTAACTCTATATTCTTTTACTAATGACATCTAAGATGTCTATTCCAGGAGACTTATGAGTTATTCTTGAGAAGATTTCCCTATTGCTAATAAAAAATGGCTGCCAGGATCCCAAATGAAGACCGGTAGCCTTACTTCTAGTCCAGCACTTTTCACCAACTAGCCACTTGACCGTGACGGGTCATTTGACTTTCCCAAGCCCTGGCTCCTCATCTGTATGTAGTGAGAGGGCTGCTTTCAGAACTCCACAGCTCTGTGAGCCAGCCAAGGACCAAGAGCCCTTGAATTGTGTGTTTTGCTAGATGGACCCACAGAACAAAATTGATATCTACGGAGATTAAATTCAAATAAGAAACAAGAGGCAATGAATGCTCTTCTGAAAGAGGCATTAAGTTCAGATAAAACTGAGCCTCTGTCTGGTTCTGGAAGCTTGGCGTGGCACCAACCTGCTGCCAAGGCTCCGGGACTTCTCAATCTGTCCACACAGCAGGGAGAGGGAAGGCTCCTTCCCTGGGGGATGCTCACATGAAGCAAAAGCACTGCAATCCTCAGCGACCTCCCTGGAGGGCAGGTCTGCCTCCTTCTCGGGGGGAGAGCTTCCGCAGCACACACAGTGGAGTACATGAGGAAATGAACTCAGTAGATATGGCCGAGAGGGAGGGCAGGCATGAGACCACTGAGTCTTTCTGGGATGGGGACAGGACTCCCTCATCACACTTCACGGTTCTGCCTCATCAGACCATGGGTCTGCCCATAACTCTACCAGAAAAAGCCTCTGCTGCAGCCTTGATGGTCACACACCTGAATGATCTCTGGCTGTTTCTTCCTAGCCTTCCAATCCCGGATTGTATTTACCAAAAGTTGTATTTCTCTGAGCCTATGGTAGGAGATTAGCTTTATTCAGAGTTCAGTATTATATTCAATGCATACAGCTATACTTAGGTACTTTAAAAAAACTTCACATTTCCAGCTGTCCAGGAGTGGAAGGCACTGCTCCTGTTCATTAATGCACTTTCCCTAGACATGTAAAAACAGGATAGAGGATCGGCATTCGATGTATTGTAGCAGGGTTGCTAAATGAGAAGAGGGGGGACAGATGACCTAGTTCCTGCCACTAAAGTGTAAAGCTCATGAGGGCAGCAATATTACAGTCACTGCATGGAACCAGCAACCAGAATAGTTTCCGGCACATAGTAGGTGCTCTCAGTATATGGAATGAATGGATGGATGAATGAGTGGATTCTGACTCTAAAATCCTAGGATTCTCTGATTCTTTGGTCTACATCAATCGTCCTATCTCCTAAAATCTCTCACTCTCATTCCATATCCACATTTATCTGGCCTCAGGGACCCCTACACTGGTGGAATGGCTGCTTCATTTCTTGATAAGATTACATTTAAAATAATAATAATAGCTATCATTTGTTGAATGCTTAAATAAATTAGTCACCATGCTAGGTCCTATGCATGTATCATCTCTTTTCATCCACAAAACAACCCAAGGAGGTCATATTACTACTTCCCAACAGGTAAGAAAACTGAGGCAGAGAGTCTGTGTTTTGCCCAAGACCACTGTACCCACCTGGTAGGTGGTGGGCTTAGCTTGGAACTCAGGCGGTGTGACTCCAGAGGTAACACCCTGAAACCCACACTTGCTGTGTCAGCTGCAGCCTTGCTTGTACCTGGAGCACTCACGATGGAGCTTTCCACCAGAGGAAAGGGTGCTCCTGGACCTCCAGAATCATCCGGGGCACTTCCTGCTCCGTCAGATTCTCCAAGGCCCTACTGGCTTCCTCTGTTCATTTTCATCCAACTCATTGAAGACTGTTCTTCAAACAGAAGACGTGTAAGTGGCAGCATAAAGTCTATTCAAGACCAGGTACCAAACTTTGTACCAGTTCAGACCTATAGGTAGAGAGAACTCAGTCGAATTAGATATTTACATACGTCTTTCATCATTATTACATACCAACACTTATTATGCTTAGCCTGTAATGATGTTCAACAACTGTTGGTTGAATTAATGGATAATTTATTAACAAACTAATGAGTAATTTAGAAAAATTCAAGTGAAAACCCTATCTTTTTAGACAACAAAATGTCATTATTCTTTTGAAATATGGATTTTCAGTGTCTGCTGTGTTCCTAGCACTCCACTGACCATTGTAGGAGACAAAGGGGACCTGTTCACAGAGACCCTACAGTCAGAAATTATAGTTGAAGTGGAAAGCAACATTCAAAAGCTGGAAACAGCTAGACTGCAATATTTTCTGACTTCATAAAAGCATTTGACACTACCCTGTATATCAGGATAATCAAATGTGTTCCTTTAGATTTTTTTATGCATTTCAAATAATTTGAGTGAGGTAAAATCGTCACATCCATTTTAGAGAGGAGAAAATGAAGCACAGAAAGGTTATTTGCCCATAATTACACATGGAGCAAGTGTCATGTCAGGATTTGAGTCAGTGTGACCCCAGAACCCATTTCTTAATCTCTACTCTCCACACTATATGGTACAATAAGAGTGACATAAAGTGAATAGGTGCATTACAAATTTATATACAAATATACTACATATGTAGGTATGGTTTTTGTTTCATTTCTCTGTGTGTGTGTGTGTGTGTGTGTGTTATCATAAACGAGATCATATACTATGTACTGTTTTCTGAACTGCTTTCTCATACAACCTATGTCTTGAAGATATTTACCTGCAATTGCAGAATACATCAATCTGTTTATAGTAGCACTGTATTCTGTGGTATAGATACTAATTTAACTTTCTTTCTACTGATGTAAAATTAAGGTTGTTTCCAGTTTTTCAATGACAGTGCTTCAGTGAACATTTGTAGTTATACACACATGTATGAAGTGTTCTGCAGTACAGAGTTCTAGTAGTGATATTGTTTGGTCATAGTAAATCCACATTTTTGCAGTGGATTTGTAATAGGATTTTTGCCACTTTGGCCAACGGCTGATGTGGACTTCCAGAGACAGGCATTGTAGATGGGTGTTCATACCCTCATATTTATATATAGTAGCTCACACTTTCCTAGGAGCCTTCACATACATTATCTCATTTATCTCTGTAATACGTTATAAAGAATACTGTTCTCAGAATACTATTTACAGACAAAGAAACTGAGACCTAGCAAAATGAAGAGTCTTGTCCAGGGTCATTCCATGAATTAAAATCAGAGCTAGAACTAGAAAAAAAATCTCATTTGTAATTTAGGGCTGTTTCCTTTCAGACCACACTGGTATAATAAATTGTATATAATAAAATGTTTGGTTTATGCTCAGCTGTTAACAAATTCATGTATACAAGCTTTAAAAAGTGGACAACGTGAGCATAGCTAGGCATTGCAAGTTTTGAGGACAGACAAGTATAAGAGAGGGTGGGAGGTGTTTTCCAGCTTAAAAATACTATGATCTTATGATTCTAGAAAACTAAAAAATAAAATAAAATGAAGAGAAGAGCTCTTTGCTGATCAAATAGGGATAAAAAGCAAAAAGAGCCCAGAAAGGGTGTTGGGAATGGGAGATTCCTACAAAAATTGGTCCCAGGCGTCCCCACAAAGGTTTACAAAATAGAAGTCCTCAAAACATACTGTCTTGTGGAAGCCAGAGTAACCCAGACTCAACCTTCACCCCTAAGAATAGTATTCATCCTAGAAGTTTCTTCTCTAACTGAAAGGTGGAAATGACAATTATTTGATTAGTAGAGATCAGTAGAGAATTCAAAGTTGAATTCTTCTCAAAGATAATTTACCCCAAGTAAAAGATGTTACTGTTAAATATTATCTATGATTAAACAATAGGTATCATTTGGTAAGAGAATTTTGAAGAGAAATGAGTAAGCTCCTCTAGCAGAAATGAATACAAAAACCTGTTCTTGATTATCTTGATCAGAGTAATGACAGGAGTAGGAAACCCATAATGATGTTTAATAAACTTACTTAGTCAGATGCCCTAACATTTACATGCAAGTTTCAACTAAGGATTCTGTAAGGACTTGAGATAGCTCATCTCAACAGCTGTAAAAGACAGACTGCCCCTGTTTCAGTTCCTTTCACTTGGCTAGCCCGTAATTTATCTATAAATTGGTATGCTCCTCCAGTTCTGACTGTATAAATTGCAGATGAAATAAATTAGGAGAGAATCAAAGAAAAGGACTCATGCTGAATTGTGTCTTAGAAGATGGTTGTCTGTCAGCGCCAACAAAAGCTTTTGAAAACATGTGAGCTTTCATCACCAGTCCATGCTGAGGAGGAAATCAAAAAACAGGAAACATGTCCCTTCAAGACACATATTTTCTGAAAACCATATGGTTCTTAAGGAGAAGGTCTTGGACTATGAAAAATAGTTGGCAAGAGATTGCACCCTAAAACTGCATGCCACTGGGAGTTTGGGCTAGAAAAAAATCTACAATTTTGGCTTTAAGCAGGACACTCAGTGTCCTGAGCACCATGTATAAAAGGTTGGCTGTGAACTTTGCCAAGGACTTCTTCACATTCCTGCTGACCACAATTTTTACTAATCGTCTGACTTCCAAACCACGTATTCTGGGGTCTTCTGCTGCAGCCCATGGAAAACAAAAGCCTTCATTTTCCTTTCCATGTCTCCTTTGACTAGCTCCAGCAGAGTCTCCTCTCTCTAGGGAGCCTTGATAAATATGTAGCTCCTAAGGAGAGCAAGCGAGGGGTTCAATCTGTGACAGGAAGGATAGAAACTATGACACCTTCGCAGGACTCTCAGCAGATGCTCGCTGCATAGAGGGCTTGAAGGGACTCTGAGATTGTTGTTGCTGTGGCAACCATGCATGCCTAAATGAACAACAAAATTAATAGTCCTGACAGGCTTTGGTGGCGCCCACAGGATGACAACACTTCCCTTCACTGGGGAATGTATACAATCAGTAGTGATCCTACTTCCATATGATTCTCATGTAAAGGAAAATAGTGTCCAATAACAGCAAATCAACAGAACAACCATCATGTACTTGCCACATGCACGTCGCCAAGCCAAGGGCAAGGGCCACGTTGTTCTGCATCCCTGCTGAAGTTAAGAAGCAACTTTCAAACTCCCAGGGCTTTTTGTGAAATCCTATTTAATCTCATCATGCTTTTTCTGGTCTCCTATTGAGCTTTTGTTGTAAGCAGATAAAGCTAAAGGGAGGGGGGGGAGCAGAATGAGACACAAAAAAGGCAAAAGGTAAAATTAGCTGCAGCGAATAATTGGACCCTGCTCGGCCTTAAAGAAGGCACAATACATGTTAATTAAGTAGATTCACATGTTGCTTGCTGAAGGGGCTATTCCAGACAGCAAGAAGTAAGTTTAAAACATATAAGAACTTTTTTTCTGCCCTAGCTGAGCCATTGCTCTGAATAATGGATGAATTTTATCCTTGGGTGGAAATAAGGAATGAGAAAAAAAATGCTTTCTTAGGATGTTAGATGTTATTAAAACTCCACTGGGCTAAGCAACTTTTAGATCATGAGGGAGTCTTCAAGGAATTGACCAATCACTGTTCTATTAATTGAACTGTACAATGATAATGTTCATGTAATGTAATGGCCTCTCAGATAAGGGTGATATTCTGATCCAATTTTAGGCAGGAGTTTCATTCCCCAAATGTTTAATATAATTATGCGACAAAGTAGGTTATTCCGGTAGTTGGAATGAAGAAAATATCTCAGGTTAAATAGTTTGTCCAAAGTCTGGGCCAACGTATACACTGGGAATGAAATTCTGTGTCAGGTAATAACAAACTGGACATTTAAAGCCTGGTGCTACAGAACTGGTCACAGGCGTGGGTTAGCTGGCTCAGAACAGTTAGGTCAGCTGTACAATCAGACACCCCAATGCCAGTCAAGTCCGCTCAGAATTACACTCAAGCGTGCCGAAAAGAGTAAGCAAAAACACGCAACGAGCTCCATGCGATCCCATACGTGGCTCAGAGTATACATACACATGACTAACAATAGATTAAAGATTGCACTTTGTTTTAAAAGGAATGAAACATATACACCTATGTTTACAAATCATCAAAAAAAAATGCTCTACGTAGATACATGAGGACTATAGACTGTGAGTTAGTCACCTAAGTATTGTGCTTTATGATTTTATAATATCAGCCTGAACACATGTTAATTTTGCAAACAAATAGTCAAACAAGTAAACCACAACTTCCTTAAACAAAAGCAAACAGATGCTTTATATATCATATTATAGGGTGTGGAGAGTTGTACATGAGGATAAATTGTCATTTTAAAAGTTCCTTCCCAAAAGTACAGAGGTTCCTCAGAAAAAATTAAGAATAGAGCTACCATATGACCCAACAATCCTTCCTTTGGTATGTACCCCCAAATTTTGAAAACACTTATCCCTATAGATGTATATGTACCCCTTATGTTCACTGCAGCACTATTCACATTAGCTAAGGCATGGAAGCAACCTAAGTGTCCTTTGACAGATGACTGGATAAATAAGAGGTGGCACCTATACATAATGGAATACTACTCGGCCATAAAAAATGATGAAATGTTGCATTTGCAACAACATGGATGGATCTTGACAGCATTGTGCTAAGTGAAATAACTCAGATGGAAAAAAATAAGTGCCACACGATTTCACTCACGTGTGGGATATAAAACTGAAAGCAACAAACGAACAAACAAAACAAATTTATAGACACAGGCAACAGTATGGTGGTTATCAGAGGGGATGCGGGTGAGGGGAAAATGAAGAGGGTGAAGGGGGTCAAATTTATGGTGATGGAGGGAGTCTAGACTTCGGGTGGTGAGCACACAATGCAATATACCGATGATGTGTTATAGAATTGTACACCTGTTATTAACCAATGTTACCCCAATAAATTTAATTAAATACAAATAAAATAAATAAGCAAAAAAAAGTGCCTTCCGATCTCCACTTACCCCCCAATAAAGACCTCCTGTTATTACACATATTTAAGTGACAATATAAAAGTAATCATACATTATTTATAGTAAAATCTTCTACTGTTAACGTCTTATTTCTTGACTTGGGTGCTGGTTACATGACTGTATTCACTTTATGAAAATTCATCAGGCTCCTCACAATTTTCTGAATGTATGTTAGATTTCAACAAAGGTTTTTGAAAACCTTTTCCTGTGTCTGCACTGCCGATGTATACAAATAGTTATATGTCGTTTCAGAGCCAACACATTTATACCTATAAATGTAAAGGTAAAAAGAAGTTTTGTAATTATATTTTCATGCACCAAATAAGTTCATCATTTAAATAAAAGATGTGGATTATAGCTCTGGCTTGGCCGCTAACTAGGCGTTGAATTTGAGCTTCTCTGTGCCTCACTTTTCTCTCCCAATTAAAAAGGGTTGGTTGGGCCACAGCCCAGTGTCCCTTCTCGCTCTCATGTTACATGATACTGGGTGACAGGCCAAAGGAGAAGTGAGAATCCTTTGGTGAATCTTTCTGTAAAGCAACAAGCCACTTCCTGGTTTATCTCTTTTTATACACAAGACTTTAATGGGAAAAGACAGCTGGAGTGGCAAAAGCCTGATTGACTGACCGGTAGATAGCCTTGACCCATAGGACTAGGTGCTGCTAACCACAGGGAAGCCTCAGTCTAGTCACATAATTCGGGAGTCCCAAAGAAAGGAGAAACTGCTGAGTATTTCCTCTGTTAAAGACTAAAAATCAGTAGGACAAGGATTAACCTTTTCCTGCCCAAAGAATTGTGCAGGGAGTTCAGTGGAGCCAAATTTAATCAAAGGGCCATAAACATTTACTGAGCTCCTGAACGCCAAGTTTTCGGGTAGCTGTTGGGGATAAAACGGCAAGAGAGGCAGATGGGATCCTACCCAGTGGTCGCAGGAGCTCGTGGGACCACAGACAAGTAAGCGCGCGGTTACAGGAGGACTTGGACGCTCGGTGCTGTCAGGGGAGAGATGGAAGGTGTGGTACAAACAAGCAGAGGGAGCGCACGTCACCCACGAGGGGCTGGGGTGGGGCCGTATCACAGAGGGTTTCTGGAGCTAGTGGTGTCTAAACCATGAGCAGAGGCCATCTAACTATGTTTAGCTCACAGGCTGGGAGGCAGTACTGCCTAGAGCAGGCTCCAGTTTCAAACTACTTAGCTTCAGCCCCCTGTGCTACCCTTTTTTAGCTGTGTGAGCCGGGGTAGGACTCTCACATTCACTAAGCCTCAGTGTCCTTATCTGAGAAGTGGGAATAATAATAGTACTCGTGGGAATCAATGAGAGAATTCGTGTAAGCCCTTCTTAGCACAGAGCCTAACTACTAGGACCGTGGTCATTAACAGTGAGACAGACGTGGGGAGGGGACAGGTAATATTCCAGGTGGAATGCCTGTGCATAGATTGGCCCAGAGGAGACACAGAATATGGCCGTTCGGTGTCCCGAGAGCAGTCCAATCAAGCTGGAGAGAAGAGAGGGAGGCGGCAACAGGAGGGCGCTGGAGCAGAAGGCAGGCGCCAGCGGGCCCGAGGCCTGCGCACCATGTTAAAGAGTTTGGGGTTCATCCTGAAGGAATGAGGAGCACGAAAGTGTTCTAAAAGGAGAGGCTCGTGAGATTCTTATCCGCCTTTATCAGTAGGGGAGGAGTGTGCGGCCCACAGAAAAAATATTTATTTTACCCCAAACCATTTAAGACTCTGCATCCGTTAGCTATTTTCCTCTACCGAGGATGAGGTCCAGTTGGAATTTAAAGCTCACCAACATCCAAGGATTCCCTTCCCTTGGTGAACTGGAGATGCTGGACGCTCAAATAAACGCACTTCATTCAGGACAGGTGTTACCCAAATAGTGTGATTCAGCCTGAGAGACCCAGGTCAGAAAATTAACATCCTATTGCTTTTCATGAGTCATAAGCTGCAATACACAGCAAGCCTCTCTCAAGTCGTCAAACGTACTCTATTAGGTTACAGAAAACCCCAGACAACTAGCCTTGGTCTAGCCAGAGCTCTGCAGAACGCAGACTTCTCTTTTTCTAGGAGAGGAAAAGCAAGTGTAAACCACAGCAGCAGAGCCTTGTGTAATACAGGACACAGGATACCCCTTCTCCTGTACTTCCCATCTCTTTAAACCTGACTTCTAAGGAGAACTTCAATAAGAACAAACCAAGGCTTCTCGGAATGAATACGCATTAGAGTCCACAGGGATGGATGTAAGGTCTGACATGATTCAACACTTACAAATGATCTGGAAGCAGAAGTAAGCAATAAATCTCTGAGGCAGACAACCTAAGTGCTTCTGGGTAGTTTAATGCCAACGTGCCATGGCCCATTTGTGGGGCGAGTGAACAAGAGAGTGGCAGATGTGCTGTACGTGTACTTGGAAGACAGCAATCCAGATCCTCCTTGTAAAAGCATGAACTACCAGTTAGCAACCAAAAACAACCCCTGACATCGTGGTGTGGCCACTGTTAGGCTATTGAAGCCAGAAAAGCTGGGGTATCATCGAGAAGAGCGCTGAAAGCAAAAGAAAAAGCAAACCCTCCTTCTTCAACCCTCTCAGCCAAAATGGAGGCACATTGCTTCCGAAACGCTAGGCAGCTTTATGGCTAGACACCAAGAAATAGAAAACAGAACCTGCTGGCATATGTGCATGTCTCCTGATTGTCCACCAGACTCAATGAAATCACATGTAGTGTTTTACACACGGCCATGAGACGGGAATATCAGTAACAAATACCAAGTTGTTCATGCATTAGTGAGCAGTCACTACAAACTGGCTAAAGGCAAGGTGCCATGCTGGCCAAGGCAAACAATGTCCAGGATGAGATAGCTCACACTGACCTCAAGTGGCTTACTGTCTAGTAGATGAAATGAGGTGTGGACATTATCGATAGCACAGAGCACAGAGTAATAAAAACCAGAATAGAGCAGCAGATAAAGTGGTATAGAAACATCCTACGCACTATTTAAGGGATGTTATTATGTCAGTAAATCATATATATAAGATCTATATTTATTAACCTCATTCATTTTAAGGCTTCACCTGGAGAGCAATGGTCCCTGTAGTTTTACTGACAATACCATTAATGCCCGCAGCCAGTGCCTGATATTGATCAGCAGGTCATAGGGGCAACAGGAAGATGGGATGTTTCTGAATAGGGCTAAACTCTGGGGCTACTAGCAATAGTGGATATTAAGAAGATTGACTTTTTTTCATGATGGCAGGAGATAGAAGGGAGAGTTGGGTCAGTTTCTGAGCGAGGTCTGCCATTGTTTCTACTGCCTTTGCCCTCAGGTTTATCCTACTGCAGCAAGATGCAAGAGCCATGTCCTAACATGCTCTTTAATGGAGGGGCATAAAATTCAGGCTCATTGTCAGGATGAAGTAGCTAACATCCTGTTTCCAACCAAGTCAGCTTAGAGAAGCCATTTCCTATATTAATGCAACAACTCTGTCCTCTGCTGCCCTATCCCACGCCAAAAGGTACACACTGGATTTAGGAGATTAATTCTGTTTGCAGAACAGCCAGCTCTCTCCAGCCTTTATAACCAGAGTTCAAGGGGGAAATCAGTGGTACTGCAGAAGGGCTTGAGAGATAAATAAGTGTCTTTGGGAGTATGACATTTCCATATCCCCAAAGTAAGATGCTCCAAGGGAACCAGGTATAGAAAAAGGAGTTTTCATTTTGTTACTTAAATACAAAGCCCTCTTATTCCTCTCTCTGTGTGAGCTCTGACACAAGAAATAAGCTTATGTTATTAGCAGCCTTTGCAGTTATCAATGTCTCCTTCATGGTCCTCTTTAATTAATGAAAATAAATACACTTGCCCCCTTCTCCATCACTTCCACTCCTGTATTTACTTTCGCCTCTGTGTGTTAGTAGTGGGAGGGGCATATTTATACAGGTGTCTCTTAGTTAATAGAATGCATGTAACTAGGAATCGAGTTCCTAAAAGTAATGCAATCACATTTCAGAATGAAGCAAACCTCTTAAGATCCCATATTTAAAGAAAATGAAGATTTTCAAGATATGACATTATTAAAAACATTAGCAATGAAATTAATGAAGAACTATCTATCTGTTTAGTTTCTAATATATCAAGGTATGTTATCAGATGCTATGTAAGGTTTTGGTTTTTTTTAAAGTTCAGTATATGGCCCCTATTTTCAGGAAGTTTATAATCTAGCTGAGAAGACACATTTAAAGATGTACACAAATTAAAAGAAGAATTAAATCTTAGCACAACATGTCTGCTAAGTCCAGAAAGTTTAAGGAATGGAAAAACATGAGTGTAAATGTTAAACTATTCAAAAGAGCCTGGAGTTGTAAACCACCAAAGCTTTAGGAATTTCTCCCTGTCAGCTAAACTCACTTCATGAAACAGGGCAAAGTTGATGGCCCTACTGGCAAGAGTTTCAGTTTTGTGTTCTGTTTTTGCGTTTTGGGTATTTTTAATTTTAAGATTCATGCTAAATATAGGATGACTTTTTTATGTTATAAGTATTCTCCCCATCCAATCCCTAAAGATAACTATTTTTAAGAAGAGTTTCAATTAATTAAGAAATACTTGTATTATTCAAATCATATTTAATCTTGTTTCTTTTATTTTAAGAATGCTTGACGTGAGTATTGCCTTCTGTGGATTCTCTAAAATAGGAGCTACAGAATGACGAACCGATTCTGTGCTCAATAAGATAAGGATGCTGTTTGGGAGAAGGTAGAGATCCCATTTTTGGGGTACTTTAATTAACAATTTAACTTCTAACTTCAGTTCAAACAAAACAGAAATCTTAATTGTTAATCAAAATAACTCTTAGACTGAAGTTATAAAATGTCAATGCTTGGGATTCTTAGTTCTCTCTCTCCCTCCCTCCATCTCTAATATGCAAAGACCCCAGAAAGGTGCAAAACTTAGAAGAGAAATAAAAATCAAAGCTGAACATTTTAATTCAAATTGCAGAGGAAGAAAAGAAACAGCTTGAAGGATCACAAGGGATATAACTGTTGTTATTGCTTCAAATCAGTTCGAGCACATGCTGCATTTTAAATAAGTTATTTGCCTGGTTTGTTATTTTTTATAAATAAACATAAAACTATAATCTTAAATGCATGGTGAGAATCCAGATAATT
The DNA here is from genome assembly GCF_001890085.2 of Hipposideros armiger. Taxonomy (NCBI): domain Eukaryota; kingdom Metazoa; phylum Chordata; class Mammalia; order Chiroptera; family Hipposideridae; genus Hipposideros; species Hipposideros armiger. Next base: position 413,853 of record NW_017731829.1, read on the forward strand.
GCTTTTACTTTTATAATTGGGAGTCAGCTGTGTCTCAAAACAGTGAGTCTGAAAGGTGCTCTGGGGGTGACACACTGTTACACATTCAAAATAACATGGGAGGAGGGCTTCAGGGCATTGGTGGTCTCTGCATAAGTGTTTCTGAGTCTTTGTTTCATCCTTCTAGAGTTCCCAGAAATATGGACCAAGATGTTCATATGTTGAGAAAATGCAGGATCAATCATTTTGTTGCTAAACTAAAAACTAAAGTGTCCCCAAACTATCCAATTTCACATCCACACACGCAAATTATAACATCGTAGTTCAAAGCCTCTAAGTCTAATTACTGTGCCAGTATTAGGATTATAATGCACCCCATTCCTGATTATTCAAAGACTAATTATCTAGGCCAGGCACTTAAGCTTGTCCCTATTCCCTTGGTTTGTCTGCCATTTGGTTATTTTAAGGCTCACTGGCCTCTTCACAGGGGCAGAGGGAACAATAAAAGATGAAACTCAAATCAGCAAATTTTAACTTCCCACCTGATCTACTAAAAACTATGGGACAGAGGAGGCGTAGTTAGCCTGACAATCGAGGTTCTCTATGTATTTGATTTATTCAGAGTGTTTTCTTTCTTCAGTGATAAGCTGAGCAGACGTCTTGAATTCGGTAAAACAACACTTGATTTGGGCTCTTTGACCTTCCTATTGTTTCACTCGATTGATTATTTTTGTCCTCAGGTCCCATTTCTTCCTCTCTTTGTCCTTCCTTCTCCCTTTCCTTTCCAACTGTCAGCAGGAGTTACTAAACGACAGTCTTTTTATTTCTGACTTTGAAGGGGAATCCCTAGGATTTCCAGGCCTTTCCCATCATGCTTTGACCTCCACTAGCTTTGATAGTCTAGACCTTCAACTCTATATGCTGATATGCTACCGCTGGCAGAGAATGGGGCGCAGCTCTGTCACCCCTCCCTCAGCTACAAGTTTTATCATGTCATCAACCCCCTATCTAAAGTCTGGTCACCTTAGCTATTCATATAGGTATTTAAGATGCACCACTGTCCAGCTCTCCCCCAGCCCCCACTCCTACCATGTACCTCTCTAAGTAACAAAATTCTCAGCCAACAGAATATAAATCAAAGCATTACGTCTTTCGGTCCTGCCTCCCCATCACTGGTTGTTCACCAGCCAAAGCCACAATAATTTCCCGCAGCTCAAACTGCCAAAGATTCAATCGAAAGCTCAGACCGAAGGGAGGATGGATCCCCAGGGAAGAATGTGTCTGTGAATAAGGTCCCCGAAATTCATAGGACTCATCTTCCATTAATTCTGGGTGGGAACCAAACGCCTGTACTGAATTTGTACCATAAATTTGAGGTATTTTCAAAATAAAAAGACAATTATTATTTAAAAAATAAAGGGCCAGGGGCGGCCAGTCAGCTCAGTTGGTTAGAGCGCAGTGCTCCTAACACCAAGGTTGCCGGTTCGATCCCCACATGGGCCACTGAGCTGCGCCCTCCACAACTAGATTGAAAACAGCTACTTGACTTGGAGCTGATGGGTCCTGGAAAAACACACTGTTCCCAATTAAAAAAATAAAAATAAAAAATAAAAATAAATAAAGGGCCAGAAAACATGAAAGAATGGGAGAAGCTCCAACATGTATCTTGTGTAATTCCTGAAGCACAAACTAGAGGAAGAGGCAAAGAGACATCAGTGGCAGAAATCACAGCTGAGAATGGCTAAGAATGTTCCAGTCCCGAGGAGTGAAAAAACACACGAGTCCTCAGAGAAAATGTTTACATCAATTGCTGAGACAGAAAAACAAAAATAAATCCACATCCAAGCATACCATAGTGAAGATTCAGAACAGCAGGGATAACGAGAAAATCCTAAATGCTACCAGGAGAGAAGACAGATTACCTATACAGGAGCAGTCGTTACACTGAAAGCAGGCTTCTCATGGGTGAAATGATGCCAGCAGACAGTGGGGAAATGGCTTCAAATGATAAAGAAAGATCCGAGGAGTGTATATAGAGCAAAGCTAGTGCTGTTCTGACCACAATAGGTCAGGAAAGCATATACCTCAGCACGAAGAAAAATGAACCCAGAAGAAAGGAGTGGGAATCAGGAGCATAATTAGCAAAGAAATTAACAAACGTATTGGGAAATCTATTTAAGCAATGGTTGCTAATGATAATAATCGTAACAACAACTAATTTTGTGCCTCTAAAAACTGGTAACACTAAAATTCTGCATGACAATAAAAAGGCAGATAGAAGGTAATCTGTGGATAATTAAAGCCTGTTAAATTCCTAGTCTTATTCAGAAGGAGAATAGAGAAACTGAAGAACTATAGACTTTAGGTAGAAAACATAATGTGTATGTTAAAAATATAAAGACATTATTTTTAAAAAACAGAAATCTAAAATTTTCAAACTGCTGAGGTGGAGGAAAGAATAATAAAAATGTAAAATCCAAAATAAAGCAAAAAAGGATAAGAAAAAAACCAAGTAGGTAAAAAGCTTGGTAAGTATAAAATAACATGAGATGGTAGAAATAAGCCCAACTATGTGATTAATCACAATCAATAGAAACAGAATAAATTCAGCTAATCAAGAAACTTACTGTAACTGTGGATTAAAAAAAAACATAGCAATGGGCTACTTTCAAGAGACACACCTAAAACAAATACAGAAAGGTTGAAAATGAAGAGATGAAAAAAGATATACCAGGCGAATACTAACTAAAAGAATTCTAGTGAGTAATAATGACAGCAGATAAAATGGAATTTATGGCTGAAAGCATTCGCAGAAATAAAGAGCTTCTACTGAAAGTTTACAAGAAAATATAACTATCATGATCGTGTATGCATCTACTAATACAGCTTAGACATATATAAATTAAAAACTGATAGAACTTCAAAGAAAACTGGATAAATCCACAGTTATAATGGGATAGTTTAACACGACTGCCTCTGGCACAGATAAATTAGACAAAAAATCAGACAACACAACTAACAAACATGATATATTGGACAGATACATTAAAAGAACACTAGATGACACCCCCCCCATAGAGAATATCATTTTCATGTATATGTGGCATATTTACAAAAAATTAAGTCACAAAGAAAGTTTCAACAAAATTCAAAAAGTTAATAGCATACAGTTTGCATACTCTGCCACAATGCAATTAAAGTAGGATCAAAAGAAAAGAGCAAAAATAAAACACCCTTATATTTTGAAATGAAAATTGCACTTTTAAATAATCCAAGGTTAAAGTGGAAATTATAATGGGATTATAAAAGATTTAGAACTCAATGACAGTTCAAATGAAAACATTTATTCTCTGAAAGTGTTCTTTCAAGACTTGTAAGATGCACAATACCAACCCTGGACCTTCCGGCCCCAGCTTCCCGGCCTATACACCTAGAGCCAATGCTGAGACAGGCAAATTTCCTTTCTGCCTACCTTGAGAACGCAAATGTGTGTGTGTGGGGGGGGGGGATGGGGGGGGGGGGATGGGGAGGCAGGGGTGTGGGAGGGGAGTTCCAATTTAATCACTGTATGGGTTAACTTTCAGGTCCTCGACTTATCCTGGAGGTCTTTAATGCAACTCCTCATCTTGCTTTGGACCTCAGCTTTCTCTCCTGCTCCCCATTAAGGATCTATTAAAATTAAAGTTCAAAGGACAAAAACAAGGGTATCTAAGAACTTTCCTTACTTTCTTTCAAGGTTCACAATTCATTTTGAGATTTTAAAAAATGTTGAATTCGGGCCGGCCGAATGGCTTGTTGGTTAAGAGTTGGCTTGGGAGTGCGAGCTCTGAGCAGCAGGGCCACTGGTTCAGATCCCACATGGGCCAGTGATGCTGCACTTTCTACAGCTAAGATGGTGAACAACAGCTGGACCTGGAGCTGGGCTGCCATGAGTCGCCGGCGATGGCATAGGCTGCAGTGGGGCTGCAGTGGGCTGCCTTAAGTTACCGTGAGTGGCTGGCAGCCAGCGTAAACTGCCGTGAGCCGCCGTGAGCGGCGGTCCAATGGCCGGAAACCCATCTGCCTCGCCCGGGAAGAGCGCAATGATCACAATACCAACATGGGCCAGTGAAACAATGTCCTCCACAACTAGACTAAAGAACAAAATGACAGCAACTTGTCTGTTCCCCTTCCCCAATTCCCCAACGCTGTTCCTCCCCCAATTCCCCAATAAAATCTTTTAAAAAATTAAAAACAAAAAACGTTTAATTCATCACTTTAGATGTTTGTGTTAGGAAGGATTCTTGGGATATATAGTCTACCATTTTGCTCAAATGGAGTGTCACCATTAGTCAAGTAACCTATCCCCCTTGTGTCTCAGTTCTCCCTTCTATAAAATGGGGGTAATAATAAAATCTACCTTCTAAGTTTGTTGTGGGAAGTCAATGAGGTAGTGGAGTGCATGTAAAACTCTTGGCACTAAGTAAGTGCTCAATAAATGCTGAGTATTAGCAGCAGCAGTTGTAGAGTGAACTTGGTACCAATAAGGGGAGTACAAAAAAATTCAGTATCATAGAGCAATCTCACCTATAAAATACACATGGAAAATTCCTAATTAAAAAATAAAGCTACGCAAATGAAATCAAGCAGGGTATAAAAGAGTACAAAATGGCCAGGTGATTTTATCTCAGGTGGTTCCACATTAAAAAAAAAACAAACAAAAAAAACTAACCAATATAGTTGACCATACTAAAAGGCTAAAGGAAGAACCTACATGATCATCTTAATAGATGCAGTCAAAAGAATAGAATTTAATCTTCATTCATTATAATTACTCTTGGCAAAGAAGAGAACCTCCTTCATCTCATAGAGTAGCCACAAAACACCAAGAGCAAACATCAGAAATTAAGGTGTTATCACTTTGTGAGGGCTGTAAATGTCTAATTAGTATGTTGTTTTGTACACCTGAAACTAATTTTTTTTTAAAAACTCAAGATCAATCTTTAGAAGGATTTCTGCTGAAGTCACAAATAAAACAAAAAGTCTACTTCCACCATGATTACTCAACATTTATACAGGAGTTTCTAGACTAGTCCAATAGAAATGTACTGAGACCTACAGGTGCATTTTTAAATTCTCTAGTAGGCACATTTTTAAAAAAGTAAAAAGAAACAGAAACAGAAGAAATTAATAATACATTTTATTTAACCTAATTATGATATCCAAATTATTATCACTTCAACATGTAAGTAGTATAAAAAATTACTAATGGGATATTTTATATTCTTTTTTTCATATTAAAATCTTCAAAATCTGTTGTGTATTTTTACTTATAGCACACTCAGACTAGCCACACACATTTCAAGCACTAAGAGGCACGTGTGAAAAGGCGCTAAACCTCACATGGGATCAGGGAAACCTACCAGTTTGACAAAAATTTCAAAGTCTGACAATGACAAGTATTGGCAAGGATGCAGAGGACTGTCGTACATTGCTGATACAAGCATCCTACCACTGGGAGAACAATATCTAATATTTGAAAATGTATGTAATATTCAGCCCAACGACTCCATTTCTAGATACCTACTCTAAGTGTATAAATAATTAGTTTTGAGGACTTCTTTCTGTTCAGTATTGTTTGTAACAGAAAAAAAATTACAAACATTCTCAATAACTACAAGTAGAAAAAAGAGAGACAAATTGAGGTATACTCATGCAATAGAATAATATGCGCAGATAAAATGAACTAGATGTATATGCACTAAAATGGACCTAGCTCAAAAACAATAATAGGACAATATGCATAGTATAATAGAATTATGTAAAATTTACAAAATGTATAAAATAATACAACACATATTTTAGCCATATTATATCTCTAGTAAAAATCATAATAGTGATGGCTCTGGTAAGGAACCAAGGGAGGGAAGTGAGAATGAGAAAGGAAGAGATCAATGATTTATTAGTAAAGCATTACTTCTTTGATTTTAAAAAATCTGAAGCAAATACGGTATTGGATTGCGAGCAACTTGGTTTGCAAGTGTTCTGCAAGACAAGCAAACATTTCTAATACATTTTAACATGGTAAACGAGCAATGTCTTGCAATACCAGCAGTTTGCTTCTGGAACAAATTATGCTCGCAAACCAAGGTATTACTGCATAAGAAATATCATTTGCAAATTCTGTTTGATGCCTACATAGCTATTTCGCAGTATTGTCCTTGGCATATTTCTGTATTTTTGAAAGTTTTCATAATTATAATCATATAATGCTTCTTGCTATCTATCTAGCAAGGATGAAAAATTCTTACTAGCTACATAGAATCAGAATATCTGCCATTAACAGGAAACTTAAAGGAAATGAAACTCTACACATGAAGATCTGTCTGTACAGTTACACAGGGATGCACACGGGTAAGTGGCAGAGGTCCAGTCTGGCATCAGACATGCCACCGCCTGCGTGTAGGAGGCTGTCTGGCACATAGCGGGCACTTACTTGTTCAGTTCTGGTTCAATGAATGCATGGAGTGTGTTGCACTAGTGGGTGGGACCTCAGGAGTCAATTTGCATGAAGGGAGGTTTGTCACTGTTGCGCTGATGCTTAAGAATGAGAACTTGGCTCTGCAGGTACATCTGAGGGTTCAGCATGGGGAACAGAGTGTGTTGCCTGATCCGGATATTGGTCTTTAGTCCAACTGAGGTCATTGCGTTCTGGAAAGAGGAAGTATGTCTAGGCTACAGGGGAAGTGATTCTTCCCAGTGTCACCCTGAACACAGCAATTCTACTTTGGTAGCCAAGCGACAAAGTGTGTCGCACACTGAATGAGCATGTGTGAATTGGAGGAAGGATATTTTCCCTTCTTCCTCAATCCCAGCATGACTTTGGCTCAGGTAGGACTCCAGGAGACTCTGATTTACTTTGGTACTTCAAGGATTTGCTACAGAAAATGTATGTTTCTACTGCTAGAGCTCCATGGTAACTTGACAGGGCATTACATAGTTTTCAGCATCTGCAGATCAAACCACTTCCCCATATAAAATATTTATGAACCATAAAATCTGATCTAACAACAATTTATAGAAAGGTAGATGAATAGATGAAGGATAGTAGATGAATAGATGATAGATAAGATAAAATAAGATGGTAAGATATCAAGAGACCTTTTCTCCTACTGGAGAAGGTTTCCATTCTATTAAATGAAATTTAGCTGCTAAAACGTCGAACAAATATGCCAAAGACTCATGAAAATTCTGTTTAAGACAAAGCTTCTCAGGAATGTTTCACAATTAACTATGCTCTGTGCATAACAAACCTAAATGTGAGAATTGGCAAGCAGACCTACAGACAGTGGAAAGAAGGGGGCTTTGAGTGCTTCACGTGGTCTTTTTCGGCTCCAACTTAAGAGGACCAGGATGTGGTTTCAATTTTGAATGTGCTAATTATGTTTGTCAATTGTGAGCCTTGCTTAATTAATTAGTCATGCAAATTTAACTTTAGTATTTTTTGCACATCTAAATCATTACTATAGCAATTAAAAGGCTGCTTTGATTAGCCCCTTTCGCAGTGTGTGGCACAGCATAGTTTTGTCAACTTCCTTTGGACAATCTAGCATTTGAGTATTGAAAATTATTCTATTTGTTTGGGGGGAAATAACAAGCAAGACATGTGACAAGAAAGGTGGCCTGGCCGTAGAAGGTAAGTCAGCAACATTTGGCACCATAAAATCAGTAACTACAGACTGGAAACCGTAACAGCCCATGCTCGGGAGAAGTTCCCAGAGGTGGAGAGAGTTGGTGTGCTGAATAACCCGGGAACATGTTTCTTTTGGTAAATTAAGGTGGGAAGAAGTTAACCGTCAGAGATTTATTGGTCTGGAACAAAATCAATGTCAGAACCTATAAAACACCATAGGAGCCAGTCTTGTTCCTGTCTGGAAGCCCTAGCCTGACTCTCATAATCACCAATAAATACTGCGGCCAGGTGACGCCCGTGCCAGCTCGAGCTCTCCCCAAGGACCATTTCATACTTTAACAAGCACAACTGTCAGGAACATTTTATGATATTAGGTTGAGCTTCCTCTTAATTGCTAAATAGGTGTTGCATTCCCCTATGAACCACGCGTGGATGCTGTCTCTCTCCTTTCTGCAGAGTGGGAACCTGACACATAGTGGGATTTAATACATTTCTCCCACCCACACTGGAAATGAATAGCAAATTCAAGAACAAATATAGGCTGTTAGCCCCCATTCAGAGCTACGTGTCAACCAGATCTTCCCATCCATCCCCCACACCACCAGCCCTACAGGCAGGATTATAGTAAGCGACAGCTCACAGCTTATATATCCATCCGCGAAGTGTTTAAAGCACAGAACTAACAGCAGCTATTTAGAGAACAGGATGCCATTTCTCGTTTTAAAGTCACCCAAAGGCTAGTAAATTCACACATCTGGTTTGCCTCAGAAGGTCACCAGCATCTCTGATAGAACCCAGATGTGGAACAGAAAATAATATTTCATCTCAGAAGGGGATGATCGTTTGGTGGTAAATGAAAAAAAACCAATGTTGAATGCTGTAAAGTGCATGAAAAGCAGTGGGGGCAGCAGCTTTGGGTGACACATGGAGGACTCAGCACCAGGGAGGATAAAGGGATGGAAACAGGTAAAACAGGAGAGTTTTCCAAGGAGTCATCAATGCTCAAAACTTATGCATGTCCTGAGCACTCCAGGACAAATTACTAAGGTGTCAGTCAGGCTTAAACAAAGGGCACCCTGTTTTTTTTTAGAAATCTGAATATCCTAAATAGAGAAATTTAATAACTAAACCGACATGATTTGGATTCCAAAGTTCCTTAATACCCCAAATCCTCCATTACCCTGATAAAACTGAAATTTATTTTCAAACTTTTCTCCATAAATTTCTGCCCAAAATACCTGAAATATGTGGATATGCAGATACATGTACACATATGCGCTGAGTACATTCCTATTAAATTATTATATATTTAGGGCTTCTCAATAAAGACTGTGCTGGAAACTAGTTTCCTCCTACCTGCTAAGGGGTCTCCCTTAGCAATTACGCACGCACGCACGCACGCACGCACGCACGCAGCATTATCTTCAAGTTTCCACCCTTCTGGATTCCTCTGCTATGCATATTGATAAACTCCTGCCTCCCACCCCAGCATTTTCTCTAGCAAGCATGCTCTCTCCCTTTCTGCCTTCGCAGTCATTTTCATGAAGATAAGTAGTCTTACTGCCTCCACTTCCTCACCACTTCCTCACTTCTCAGCCCACTGCAATCTGGTTTCCACTGAAATTGATCCTGCTGAAGTCATCCAAGCCTCTCCATTTGCCAAATCAAGTGAAGACTTCTCGGTCTATCTCATGAGGTCTTCCTGAAAGCAGTGGACTATTGATCTCTCCCTTCTTGAAATTCTGTCGCCAAGGCTTCTCTGGTGACACTTTCCTAGTGTCTGTCTGTCTGTCTCTCTCTCTCTCTCCTTCTCCCCCTCCCCCTTCTTCTGTTCCTCCCTCCTCTTCCCAACCCTCCCCCTCCCTCACTGGCTCTTCCTCCTCCAACATCTCCCTAAAAGTTAAAAGCCCCAGTCTTTCCTATAGTAGATACATCCATCTAAGCCAGAGCCTGGGGCTTATCCTACGCCATCATCTTCATCTCCACACTGAATGTACCTCAAGCCCTGTTGATTTTACATCTTCATTTTCTGCCTAACCTCTGGGCTCTGTAACCTATTGTCCAAACTACAGCTACAATGAGATTTCTAAGAAGCAAATCTGATCACATCACTCTCTTGCTCAACACTCTACAGTGGTTCCCATCAATTTTAGCTGTGGATGTCTAACTTTTTTTTTTTAAAGGGATCTTTTCTGCACTGGGAAGCTATGAATTATGTATGGCAGCCCAATGCCTGGCAGCTAGTATGTGCTCAATAAACAATTGCTGAGTAAAATGAAGTCCAACTTAAAACATGCACACATGTAAGGCTGAGAGGTTCCCACTGCAGCAGGGGCAGGAGCAACACCCCACCTGCCTGTCCTGAACACACTCCCACCAACACCTCAGGTGCCCTCGTGGCTCCCCTGGTGCTCTGGGGCATGTTCAGAAAACCAGAGACCTATGAGGCGAAGTCCAAGCTCCCCTGCATGGCTGTAGACCCTGGACGACCTGGTTTCTACCCGCTCTCCAACATCATTTCCAATGGCCCTCCATCTTCACCCTTCACATCAGCCTCACCAAGCAGAAACACTTGCACTGCCTGGATGTGTCAGGGCTTTGCACATGTAATTCTTTCTGCCTAGAATACTCTTACCCTCCTTTAAGGCCTAGAAAACTCCCACTTACTCCTCAAGACCAACTCAAAGAGAAAGAAAGCCTTTTCTGATTCCATAAGCAGAATGCATCATTCCCCTTGTGCCATAAACATACCTCATACATAACCTTTTTTTTTTAAGATTTTTATTGGGGAATTGGGGGGATGGGAACAGTGCTGGGGAATTGGGGGAAGGGGAACAGACAAGTTGCTGTCCTTTTTGTTCAGTCTAGTTGTGGAGGACGTCGCTTCACTGGCCCAAGTTGGCACCATCATTGCGCTCTTCCCAGGCAAGGCAGATCAGTCGCCGGCTTCTGGACGGCTGATCACTGTGGCTGCTGGCCACTCACGCTGGCTGCTGGCTACATACGGTAGCCCATGTCAACCCACTGCCACAGGGGCTGCAGCCTACGCCGACGCCGGCAACTCACGGCAGCCCAGCTCCAGGTTGGGCTGTTGTTCAGCATCTTAGCTGTGGAGGGCAGTGTCACTGGCCCTCATATGTGGGCTCCGAACCGGGGCCCTCTGGCGTCCCAAGCCAGTTCTTAACCATCGCGCCACTCGGCCAGCCCCCTCATATATATCTTTATCATACACCTTGTCACGTTAGGAGTCCATTTTTATTTACAGGTTTAGCTCCTCTACTGGGCTGTGAAGGCAAGAATTATTTTGTATTTATCTTGTAACCCAGGGCCTAGCAAAGTGCCTACTATTCAGGAGGTACTCAATATACATTTGCATAATAAACAAAACTCTACTGGAACAAATCATTCTTTTATTTCATTTCCTTTTTGTAATGAGGTGGAGAATAAACATTTTGTAATCCTTTCTATCGTTTTGCAAGTCACAGGGTGCCCCATGTTAAAAATTGGCCAGCTAATCTTCTATTATCTATGTTTCCACAGAAATAAATCAGGATTAAGCCTTGTGGATTCACCTAAACATTAGTGAGAATGTTAGTCTTTTTAATTGAAATTGAGATGTCTGAGATCTAATGGGTTATTCTAACTGTCCATCTCTTGGGCACTATTGAAATAATGTCTTGCATCTTAGATTTTATACAATGAAATAAGAAAGGAAAAACATGCGGATCATGTTTGGTTTAATGTGGGTGAAAAACACAGAGCATAAAAATCTGATCCCTTAACAGATTCAAATGGGGCCATCTCTTTAATGATATAAAATCGGAAATGAGAAACATCAGGTGCAGTTAGTTAAAGAATATTTGATGGCAAAATTTAATTCAAGCTATGTAAATCAGACTTTTCCCAGGCAATTAAAAAACATCCTCTCATTCTCCTCCACTGGGTCTCCAGAGCAAGTGTTTCTGCATCAATTTTTGCATCAGCTTCCTTATGACTCTGAAACACCAATGTGTTGGTCTTCAGCAGACGATTTTGTCTTCCACTTCGGAGCAGTTTTGCCATCGTGCAGTAGAGAATCACATCCATCTTTGATCTGTATCTTTCACTCATACTACAGGAACAAATAGTTTACCTACCATCTTATTAACCAAAAAAAATATCTGATATAACGCAAGACTTCTGCACATATCAGCATAATGTACTTGATGTTCACAGAGATGGCGTTGCAGGACCCTGAAGGACCCTCTGAATCATGAGAAAAAGGTGAAATTAATCCCTTGAGTCTTGTTTCATAGCCAAGTGTTCTTTATTGTATTTTAACTCCCTAAAAAATCATGATTCATATAGAGTGTGGATTGTGGATGTGTAGAATATTTATCTGTAACACCCAGTCCACCAACCATGACCCATAATAGAAATCGTAATCTAAATTAGGGGTTCTCCAAGTGTGCTCTAAAGATGCTTGAGGAAACTGGGGAGCCTTTCAGGAGTTCCACAAGGTCAACAGTATATTTGTAGTAATACTAAGACATGATTTGCCATTTTCATTCTCATTCTCTCACACATTGGAGTTTTCCAGAGGCTACGTGATATGTGACATTGGAACATACTGAATGTGGAAGTAGCAATGAGAATCCAGCTGTCTTCTATTAAGCCAGACATTAAAGATAGCAAAATATAAAACAATCTCACAAATTTTTGGTTTTGGAAAATAGAGTTGTATTTCATAAAAATGTTTTATTTATGTTAAAACGCACTGGGAGAATTTGGAATTTATTGTGCCTCCTGAATCTGAGGACTCACATCTTTTACCTACTCTGGAAAATTTTCACCTATTATTTTTTCAAACGTTTCCTATTTCCCCCCATTCTCTTCTCCATCTATTGTAGAATACCAATGCAATGTTTGTCCTTTTCAAGCTCACAGGTGCAGTGTCTTTCAGAAATATTTTCATTCTTGCAACTTTTTTCTGCACTTTGGTACTTCCTTCAAGATCTTCCCAGTTTACTAACTCTTTTCACAACTGAGCCTAATCTTATTTAGTCCTTCTACTGCATCTAAAATTCAATTATCATATATTTTATTTTTAGAATTTCTACGTTGTTTTTTAAAAATCTGTCAGGTCTTGTTTATGTGTATGTTCTTAGTAACATTTTACTTCTAATATTATTTCCTTAAACCTCTTAAAAATATAAAACTCTACATATAGTCATGGGATATGGAGTAGAGTGTGGGGATGGAGTCAATGGAATTGTAATAGATAAGCATGCTATCGGGTGTGGGAGGGCAGTGGATGGGGGGAGGGGGGTTGTTACTTTGTGAGGGGTGTAAAGGATAACTAGTGCATTGTTCTGTACACCTGAAACTAATAATAAAAGAAAAGCTTTATAGTTTGAAACATATATATATATATATATCAATCATTTTATATCCACCATCTGATTGCTCAATTATCCAAAGATCCTAGAGATCTAATACTACCGTTTTCATGTATTACGTTCATGCGCGGGAATGTTTCGTCCTGTAGGATGCTATTTTAGGTTGTGAGTTTATGTTCAATTGAGCCTTATGTCCATGAGAATCTTATGCAGCCTGGGTTGAAGGCCCCCGCCTTCAGAGAGGATTTGCATTTGCCTCTGTAGGCATTCGAGGTGCCTGAGGTGGTTATATTAGAACCCCTCATCCACTTGAGCGGAGGCCTAGGATTATAAATTATCAGGAGACAAACACTGTCTTCCCACTGTATTATCAGGCCACGCCACAGAATTGGCCTTATTATCTCCTTTTACTGGCTATTTTTTTTCTAGTCCATCTTTTCATGGCAGATGTAGTGCTTGAGGATTCCAGTTTCATGGGAGAGTCTTGGTTCTCCACTTTGTTGGGCCCAAGGGCTTGTCTTCAGGTGGCTGTTGAACACTGAGCATCGTGCTGACCTGGACCAGGAAAGGCTCCTCGACATCTGTGGCTTCAATGCCTGCTTCCTTCCTTGGTTTTCAGCTTCTTTGTCAGTTTCTGTCCCTATGGAATTGCCTTACATTTTGCAAGCTTAACTCTACAGGTGAGAAGTTGTTATATATTATTTAATATTCCAGGTGTTTTTTAGAAGGTTTTCAGATTATCTAGTTTGCCATATTGCCCAGGAATATAAATTGGTACATTTCTGAAAGGTGAAAGGTACAAACCACTTGACCCAGCAATTCTTCATCAAGGAATTTATTCTTTGGATGGAAATTTGCAATACCTACCAAAGCTTAAAAGATACATAACTTTTAATCCAGCAATTCTGCTTTCTAGAAACTTATCCTATACATACACTTGTATCAAATGCAATATGAATATTATCTGTAGTAGCAGGCGTAGTGAGAAAATGAAGATTGTAAACAACATAAACGTCCATCATTAGAATAGCTGAATAGAGTACTTCCCACAACATTCTGAAATAGTTAAAAAGAACTGAAAAGATCCGCATGAGCTGATATGGAAAGATGTTTATGATGCACGTTGCATGACCTCTTTATGTAAAAGATACAAGATGCGCTTATATGTGCTTATACGTTCACTAAAAAAGCTCCTGAAAAGATACACAATTGACTGCTAACCCGTCTTTAGAGAGGCATTGGGGGTTGGAATTGAACCATTGTTATACAAACATTGTTTATTAAAGATAAATGTGCTAATATGAAATTATTTTTTACCCATTTTTAAACATCAGCTTCTTACTGCTTCGTTATCTTTGGCAATATTATTGGAGGCATTTGAAAATAGTCTTTTTCTCAAGAAACTGTCCTACAACTCTTATGCACTACCTGTCTGTCATTCCTTACCTGTCCCTTACCTGTCAATTATTATTTCAAGTAATCTGATTGTCCCTTGCTGATTTTACTAGGACACTTATTACCTAAGGCTCTAAATATAATGGTAGAGACTGAAATAGTTAGATTTCTTACCTTCATCTGCCCTGAGAAGGAAAGATTTACAGGGTATGTGAAGGGCTTGAATATTAAAATGCCATACAATATTAAAATGGCTGCTGAGGGAAAGGAAGGGCTTGCTGAGAACTAAGTGAGAAGCCAGGCCTATTATGTTAGCTGTGTCACAGCTTGATCAGCAGGAGATACTGATTTCAACATCTGAGCCCGGATGTAGCTTCTGGCTGAAGCTTGAATCTTCAGAGAGCCGCTTAATTTGTAAGGACTAGTAGCTGAGTTAGGCGTTTGTGCAGCTGGGAGCATCTTCTGCCATGAGCCTGATGGTTTTGTTTCGAACATCTTCATTCTTTCACATGATGAACTCCTGGTGATGACAGCGCACAGTTTCAGTTACTTAATTCCCCAGTAGATTTAGATACATAAATAGAGCTCGTGTCATTTTACCTAGCCTTTCAAGTACTAAAATGCGATTTCCTTTTTCATTCTCCTTGAAATAGGCTTCACATTAGCGCCATGATGAAAGCTGGCCCAGATATTACTCTACATCTAGGCTACGATTTTCACCATTTTGTGATGCTATGTCATGAGTTGTATGTTTAAGTTGTTTTTGTAAAACTAGGTTGTTTTGATTATGGAGGTGCAGTTATTTGTTTTAATGTTTGGGTTTTTAGGTTCAATTTGGGTTGTTAAAATTTTTTTCTGAGAAAATTATCAGAAGAGAATTTTCCTTTTAGGAAGACGATTATTTCCCTTTTGAGTTTTTTAAATAATATGATCCCATTTATATAGTTTAAAAACATGCAAAAGAATACTATACATTGTCTCCGGATGCATGCATGCACTTTAGTAATAAAACCACGCCTGCCAAAAGCTGGTATGCTTCAGGCTGGGTTCCCCCCAGCAAAGCCTTAGACCAAGGCTTGGGTGCAGGGCATTTATTGACAGGTGATCCCAGGGAGTTAGGAGTGAAGGAGCAGGGAGAGTGAGATAAGAAAAGAAGCAAAAAAGGGCCAGCCAAGTGGCTCAGTTGGTTAAGAGCTCGCTCAAGAGTTTGAGCTCTGAGCAACAGGGTCGCCAGTTCGATTCCCGGCCAGAGCTGAGCAGCCGCTGAGCAGCCGCTGAGCTGCCAACCGGTGGCAGGATGGCTCAGCTTAAAAAGAAAAAAGAAAAAGAAAAGAAGCAAAGCCAGGACAGGGTGTGTTATGGAAGTCGCTGCTTTAGGCAAAAGGACTCAACTCCCTAGGACTGGACCTCTGAGAATTGTCTCTCCTAATGGCATTTATGCAAGGCTCTGACCTTCTGGTTCACATTTTTCCTGACGGTGTTAATTCTCCTATATCTTTCTTTCCCCCTCCAGATAACAGTTCCTTACATGACTTTTTTTTTTTAGCTTTATTGAGGTATATTTGAGGAATACAATTGTAATATATCTAAAATGTATAACAAGATGATTTGATAGACACACACTTTGTGAAAAGATTCCCACCATCGAGTTAATTAACATCCACCACCTCACATATTTACCTTTTTTTTTTTATTCTCTTTTGGTGAGAACACTTAAGTTCTCCTCTCTTAGAAATTGTAGTTATACACTGCAGTGTTATCAGCTGTACTCACCATGTTCTATATTGGATCCTAAGGCCTTATTCATCTTATACCTGGAAGTTTGTACCTTTTTACCAGCCCCACCCCCATGTGGCCCTCTCCTCAGCCCCTGACAACCACCGTTTTACTCTCTGTTTCTATGAGTTTGACTTTATTTTTTAATTCCACAAATAAGTGATACCATGCAGTATGTGTATATTTCTGTAGCTTATTTCTCCTTCCAAAAGCTTGTTGTTGTTAGTGTATAATAATGCAACCGATCCTAGTACTATATTAATTTTTGTCCTACAACTTTACTGAATCCATTTGTTAGTTCTAGAAGTTTATTAGTGGAATCTTTAGAGTTTTCTATATGTAATGTCATGGCATCTGCGAATAGAGACAATTTTATTTCTTCCTTTCCAACTTGGGTACCTTTAATTTCTTTTATTTGCCTAATTGGCCTGGCTAGTACTTCCAGCACTATATTGAATAAAAGTGGCAAGAGTGTGCACCTTGTCTTGTTCCTGATCTTAGAGAAAAGGCTTCAGTTTCTCACCATTGAATATGATGTTAGCTGAGGGCTTTTCATACATGGCCTTCATTATGTTGAGGTATGTTCCGTCTATACCCAGTGTTTGTTGAGAGTTTTTATCAGGAAAGGATGGTGAATTTTGTCAAATGCTTATTCTGCATCTATTGAGATGATCGGATGAGTCTTAGCCCTCATTTTGTTAATGTTATATCACATTGACTGATTTACATATGTTGAATTATCCTTGCATCCCTGGGACAAATCCCATTTCATCTTGGTGTATGATCGTTTTAATGCATGGCCGAATTCAGTTTGCTCATATTTTGTTGAGGATTCTTGCATCTACGTGCACTAGGGATATTGGCCTGTAGTTTGCTGTGGCTTTTCTTGTCCGAGTTTGGTGTAAGGGTAATACTGGCATCATAAAATGAGTTTGGAAGTGTTCTCTTCTATTTTTTGGAAGAGTTTGAGAAAGATTAACACAGAAAACAGGAAAGGTGGAGTTGGGCTACAAGCAGGAGAAAGCTGGCAATAATGCTTTCACATAATGCCAAGACTCCTGAAGGGCCTCTCAGACTGTGGCAACCAAACTTAGAAAATGCCACCCACCAGCTCAGCAAAGCATTAAGGTACTTGTTATCTGCCCAGAACACTGAGTTGAGAGAATTCTTGTCTCTAACAAGCCATTCGGATACCCTTGCTGAAAAAACAACCTAAGGGTGTACTTCAGGAAAAAAGAAAATGAACCCAGAAGAAAAGAATGGAGTACGAGAAGCAATGAAGAGGTGAGAAACTGGTAAAACAACACCACCCACAATAATAACAATAATGTCACATTTCATGGCTATCTAAACTTCAATACTGGACATGTGAGACTCGGATTGGATTTAAAATTGAAGGCCAGCTATATGTTGATCCTGAGAGCCATAACTAACCCATAAGGACGCAGAAAAGTTAAAAATAAATGATGGGAAACCACATATCAGATAAATGTTAATAAAAGGAAATTTATATTAATATCAAGCAAAAAAAATAACTTATGGGGAAAACAGTATCACTAGACATATATAATGATAAAAGATTAATTCACCAAAAGACAAAATAATTCTAAACTTATATAAACCTAGCAACATAGCCTCAAAATATATGTGGGGAAAACTGAATGATAATGATAAAGGGAAAGATAATGACAGATTTTTCAACATACCTCTGTAATCAAAAGAAAAAAAATAAGTGGGGCTATAAATAATTTCTTAACACAATTAACAGACTTGATGCAATGACAGCAAAACTGAAAGTATTAGAAATGAAATTTGTAACTCAGCTCATCTATAAACATATTTGCAAAAAATCCTAAATAAGATATTACCACACCAAAGCCAACCATATATTTATAATTTATCCTGAGAATTCAAGACTGGTTTCATACTGGAAAATCTTTTAATGTAATTTACATGTATAGCCTAAATGAGAAAAAGCATTACATACCTTACTACATGTAGAAAAACCATGATTAAATTTAACACATCATAATAAAAAAGAAAAAATCCTCAGAAAATCAGGAATAAAAGGAAATTTTCTAAATCTGACAAAAGCATATTTTAAAGCCCTAAAGAACACATTATAATTAGTAATGAAACTACTAAAAGCCTTAAGACAAGAAAGAAGAGAAAAATAATTGTTATCACCACAACTATTCAACATTCTTCTGGTGATTCTAGCCAGTGAAATAAGGCCGATAAAGAAAGGAAAAACCTTAAAGTAATTACCAAGTAATCATTGTTATGTAAGCCTGTCTAAAACTTTTTTAAGGCCTTTGGCTGATTTTGATATTTCTGCAACAAATTTGTCCACCTTCCTAAACTAAAGCCCCCAAACTACATTTTTTGGCTGTTAGGTGTAGATTTGTAATTTGGACTTTTCCAATTAGAGGCACTCACTAGAGGCTTTCATTCACAACTCGGTGATGAGTAAGATGTCACGTTATAATTATTAATAATGCTCCCTTTCAGACTCAAAAGAGTCCTGATTTGGATGATAAATTATACATTTATCTCAATTACCTGGGTAGAAAGCAACATGTAGAGATATGTTTGGCTCATACAAATCTCGGCAGAAGAGGCATGGAGCCCTTCGCTATGAAAGACTGGATTTAGCAGCTTCTGTAGTATCATGTAGGGTATGCAGTTGCACAGCCAGCAATCTGTGTTTTAATTAGCATTCAAGGTGATTCTGATACATGCCAATGTTTGAGAGCCACTGCTCTCAAGAAATTCTCGCCCATGTGCACAAGAGAAATACACAAGGATGTTTACTATGGCACTATTTGTAATATCAAAGCCAGCAGAAACAACCTTAGCATCTTCAATAAAAGAATGGATAAACAACTGGCTTAGTTGTACAATAGGTTCTAAACGTCAGTTCAAATGAATGAACTATATCTCCACAGATAAATCTCTACAATCTAATGCTGAATGGGAAAAGCAACTTGCAAAGGATTTATATGGCACAATACCATTTACTTAAATTTTGAAACACACAAAACCATGGAATACATTAGTTATGATATTTACAAAAGTTTTTAAAAACACAAAAACATTTAGTGAATACCACATACCAATTTCAGGACAGTGATTACTTCTAAGGAGGAAGGGAAGAAAATGGCTTCGGCGCATTCTTTAATATCTTATAGGAAAACATGACAGCATTTTAATATTAATTAAATCTGGGTGATGCGTTCATTAGTTTTTGTTATATTCTCTATATTTTTATTCATATTTTAAAAAATCATATTGAAAATACATGTTTATTTGTTTTTAAGTTAACTTAAACAAGTTAACTTAAAACAAATGGTTTTATAAAACATTCAGTAATGTTGCTATGCTTCATTTCCAGGGACCTATTGTCAGATAGACGCTCAGTCCAAAATCAAAGATAAAATGCTATGTCAAGCACCACAGTAAATATGTATTTTTAACTTCAGTTTTTATTCAACTTGGTCCCTGGGATGGCTGGCACTCAACAATTTAGGCAGGACAAAAAATATCAATCCCAGATGAAAACTACAAGAGTAACACATATATGGGACTAGCTTGCTTTGCATATTACAAGAGATACAACATTCCTTAAATAATAAGTCTGGGTTAATCTTTTTGTAAAATAAAGAATTATTCTTTCATCTATTTGTAAGTTCCCATTTTCAAGTGTTTTATTTTCCTGAAATATTACACACCTATAAAAATTTATAAATTAGAGAACTACGTTTTCTAGCATTGTTAACCTTCCATGTCCCTTAAAGGGATAACTCAAGAACAATTTGGAGGACGAAAGTGAAAACGTGAGACTAATCTATTTATCCATCTATTTACTTATCTATTCACAATTTTCATCCTTCCTAACTTTCCTTTCCTTCCTTCCTTCCTTCCACCCATCCATCAGATGCTCAGGTAGTCATCTGAGATGGCTTTCACATGCTCATTCCAGACTGTGCCAGCATTTAGTATTCAAGTAAAAATCCACGACTGTTAACTTATACGTACTACATTGACAGGTTATAAATAACTGTAAGAATTGTATGCATTTCTAAGATTTTATTTACTTACTCTTACAAAATCAGCTAAAATTTTTACTAGGTAACATTAAAATGTATCACCTATGTGAACTTAATAGAATGTGCAAAATCATTTTTACTAATCTAATGTGTATCAAAAATATATGCATTAATAGTTACCTAATCAAATATTAAAAATTTTGGGGGCTGGCCGAGTGGCGCATTGGTTGAGAGCTGGCTTGGGACACCAGAGGGCCCCGGTTTGGATCCCACATATGAAGGCCAGTGACACTGCCCTCTACAGTTAAGATGCTGAACAACAGTTCAACCTGGAGCTAGGCTGCTGAGTCGCCGGCGACAGCATAGGCTGCAGCCCCTGCTGCAGTGGGTTGCCATGGGCTACTGTGTGTAGCCAGCAGCCAGCGTGAGCGGCCAGCAGCCACTGTGAGCAACTGTCCAGAAGCCGACGACTGATCTGCCTCGCCCAGGAAGAGCGCAATGATGTGTCAACTTGGGCCAGTGAAGCAACGTCCTCCACAACTAGACTGAAGAACAAAATGACAGCAACTTGTCTGTTCCCCTTCCCCCAATTCCCCAATACAAACCTTTAAAAAAAAATTTTTTTTGAGAAATGCAAAAAAATGCTAAAGTGTGAAAAATTCTGAGAAATTGTCAGAAAAATAGTAATGAAACATCAGAGAAGAGCTCACAAAGACTAGGAGATTGAAATGAAGCTTTAGGGGGGAAAATTAAGGCAGAGGAAATTAAAAAAAGGAAATCTCTGAAAATGACAAGAGTGAAGCGATGTAGTAGAGACCTTCAAAAGAGAAGTACCAGACACAAGCCCTTAACTAGCTGTAAAGAATAGGACAGGCGTAACATAAAAGATGAGAGTACTACTCCGCAAATGTTACAGGGACAAAAGTTAAGTGTACCAAATAAATATATTAAATGTGGTTATTGTGGGATATTTCACTGAAGCATCTACTTATTTGTAAGAGCTGTTTCATTGCATATATGAGAAGCAAAAATATCTAGACAACATATATACAAGAGGACATTGAGATGGTATCACTGTATTTAGTCACAAACACCATGACTTTCTCAAGTTTAACAATTATACCAATTAAGTATTGTATCTAAGATAGTTAATTATGTTTATCATGCAATATAAGTAGATACGAATAAATAAAATTAGTTGCAATTTTTATCAATTACATTTAAGAACTAAATATGTTCAGTAGTTTATGTCACGAATCTTTTGAAATAGCAAGAATCATAATGCAAACTTCCACAAAGTATCACAGGTTTGAGGTAGAAATGGGAGAACTTCCCAGAACTTTAAAGTAGAAAAAAGATGGTATCATCACAAGTGTACAATCCATGTCTATCAGTAGTTGCTTTTCAGCCCTAAAAAGACTGATATGTCAGCTTAACTGAAGGTGCTGACTATGGCACATAGAAAAACCCAGTCTCCCTGAGGTTCTTCCAAGATTAGATGGGAAGCAAATGTGAGAAGCCTTGAACCAAGTGAAAGATCAGGGTTGGTTCAGGTGAAGTTTGAAGTGTCTCTGTTTTTGTTTTTCCTAGTTTAAGCTTTTAAATACACACTACATTTGTTTCTAAACAAACTGATTTGTTAGGTGGATTTATTTTTGCTTTTGTTTAAGAGAGATTGTTATTCAAAAGAACCACCAAAAGAAATGGGGTAATATTCCACTCCCCAAAGGCGAACATTTTCAAATATTTTAGCTTCTCTTTGTGGTTATCTTCCTATTTCTATATAATGCGCTTAAACAGCTATGTCTTGATTCATCAGTTTTGGGCACTAACTATTATTGACTTGCCACATTATTTTGGTGAGAATGTAGCTCATTTATATCCACCTTCCTCTCCCCATTTTTCTATCATAAATATATCCCATTTCCTAATCAAAGTAATAGTTGGAGCTTACATTAGTTGGACATTTAAATATTATTCGCTATTGAGTTAAGAAGTTGACTATGATTACCTCTCCTTTTCTATGCAACTTGTTTTTTGAAGTCAATAATTCCTCCTTAGAATTTGCTGAGGGTTTTTGCTGTTGTTGTTGCATGTTCTAGTGGCTAGATCTTCCCATGTCTCTAACAGCAATTCAATTCACCTTTCCATGTGGTAAAAGCAAGCAGATGATCCTCTTTTTCCTGAGCCTCCAAACTCCCTTCCAGTCTGCACTGGTTGCTCTCTGGGCCCAACACTCAGCTGTCAACCTGGGATTTTCCTTCAGCATCATCCTGAAAACTCCCTACACATTTCTTCTGCTTCCGGAATCCCACACCTCCTCTTTGTTGGTTTAGTCCCTCATTATAATTAAGCATATCCCCCTATTTATCTTTTCCTGAGAAAAGATAAATGGCTAAGCTGAGGGGTCTCACCATTCAAAATGCACATTTTAACTTAATCACCCTGTTTTTAGTCCAGCACCTCACTCCCTGCCCCTCTTCCTCAGTTTTTAATTTCTGGCTCTCATAATAGGTTCCTAAATAAAAATGATTTCAGAAAAAGTAACTCTTAAAGTTGAAGCTTTATTTCATTTGCAACAGCCAGGATTTTTTGTATGGAAAAAGAAAAAATTAGGTCCAAAACTGAAAGTATTTAGAGAAAAGTTTCTGTACCATACGTCACAGCGTAGGATGGATATAACTTATGATATTAAGGCATTTCCCAGTACACGAGGTAAAAGGAAAAGCCCTACATGGGCTGGGGGAGGGCACGGGGGGGGGGGGTAGCAAGACAGTGGAGACTCGGTGAAAGCCTAGTTCCCGCCTCGCCATCACGGAGCTGAAACCCTGAGAGATAATGGAGACTCACAGACACACCTCAGGAAACATGGGTGGGCGTGTTTGTGCTTCGCTTCTCAGAGTGCAGTCCAGGCAGCTGCCCTGTGAGCAGAGGGCCAAAGCAAAACGTGCTGAGAGGACGGCCTTAATTCAAATCCGATTTCATCCATATCAAGTGAAAACGGTGGGGGAAACACACAGTGATACGCCTTGGTTTCTGTTCCTCCTAGAAGCAGCCTTAGGTTACACACCACAATTATACAGTTATAAGCATATTAGGTATTTTGTGGTAGTGTGGTGAGGGTGGGCCCAGGCGGGGAGGTGTACTGACTTGTCCGTCAGCATTCTGAAGGCCTGGTGAGCTTTCTTCAGGCTGGTGACACACTGCTGACATGGCTGAGGAAGCAGAAGCAGGGCATGATTGCAGATTGTCCACAGAGGACCCTTTTCCTATTCAGACACTAACACCTTTTAACTCTACCTAGCTGAAGTGAAAACGGAGTTATTCTAGAACACAGCGGGCCAAGAGCAAACCTGTCCGCAGAACTTAGATAACAAACTCCTGGCATCCTCCTCAGTGAGTCAGACATCTTTTCCCTTTTCCCAGAGCCCACATGGGAGGTCTGGGACTCTGAGTGCAGCACCACTGATGGCTTGGCGGTAGGAAGAACACCTGGACTGGAGCTTGCGAGAGTGGCTTCTACCCTTGTGCACCGTTGGGGGGAATGTAAACTGATACAGTCATTATGGAAAACAGTATAGAAGTTCCTCAAACACTAAAAAAACAGAACCACCACCAGATCCAACAATCCCACTTCTGGATCTATATCCAAAGGAAATGAAACCAGTACCTCAAAGAGATAGCTGCACTGCCACGTTCATTGCAACATTATTCACAATAGCCAAGGTATGGAAACAGCCTAAGTATCCATCCACAGAGGAACGGAAAAAGAAAATTATAACACACACACACACACACACACACACACACAGTGTGAGGTGATAGATATGTTAACTAGCCTGATTGTGGTGTCATTTCACAATGCATATGTATATCAAAACATATTTAAGGTTGTCTGCCTTAAATATACAGTATATAATTTTTGCTTGTCAACTATAGCTCAATAAAGCTGAAAAAAAGTGGATCCTAATCCATTCTCAGTAACTATCTCTGTGACCTTGAACCAGTCCCATCTCTTCTCTCAGCTTCAGTTAGCTCATCTGTGATGGAAGAGGCTGCATTGTGCCTTTGTCCTATGGGTCATCTGAGTGCTTCGGCAGGAAAAGCAGCTGAACATCTTTAGGTGGCTGAAATGAATAAAAATTAGACTCCAACCACACTGCTGTGGTGATTGAATGGCCACCTAATCAGAACTCTCTTACATCCTAAATTAATCTGTAATGATTTAAATTGTAACTTATAGTTTCCAAGTGCTTGCTTCTATCGTTTCCCCATTTGCTCCCTCCAGCCCATCTGAGGTAAGTAGGGCGGGCGTTCCATCTCCATCAGTTTCCTCCTTGGGGGAACTCTCCGTAGGATCCCCGTAGTCCACAGCAGCAATTCCCAAAGATGGCATGGGCCGCCTGCATCAAGATGTCCAGAGAGCACTGATCACAAATTCTTATTCCTGAAGCCTTTGCTAAACCTGCTAAATCGGGATCCCTGAGATTGAGGCCCTGTGCTTTGTCTGCATTGATAACAAACCACCTCTCAGATTTCTGTATACCCTAAATCTGAGAATCACTAGCTTACAGAGAAACACTGGGGGCCCTATTAGATGTCAGGCACTACATTAGCTGCTTTACATATATTCTTTCATTCAACCCTCATAACAACTCAGTGAATTATATGCTGTTTTTCAACAAGCTTTTTATATTGGAATAATTTCAGATTTATGGAAAAGTTGCAAAGATTGCAATGATAGTATATCCCTCACCCAGTTTCAGTTGCCCCATTGTTATTATTTACATTACTGTGGTTAGTTTGTCAAAATTAAGAAACCAACATTGGTAAATCAGTGTTAACCAAGCTTAAAATTTGATTCAGATTTCACTGGTTTCTTTCATTAATGTCTTTTTTCTGTTCTAAAATCTAGTCCAGGATACTAAATACATTGCATTCACTTGTCATGTCTTCTCAGTCTCCTCTGGTCTGTGACAGTATCTTAGTCCTTCCCTGTTTTTCATGACCTTGACAGTTTTGAGAAGTATTGGTCAGGTATTTTATAGAAAGCTCTTCAAATTGGGTTTGTCTGATGTGTTTCTCATGATTAGACTGGAGTTATGGGTTTTTAGAAAGAGCACCACAAAGGGGAAGTGTCTTTCTCATCACATGATATCAGGGGATAAATGACATCCATATTACATCATTGGTGATGTTAATGTGTTTATAATCCCAATTCAACCTCTTAGGAAACGGAAGTTTATTAAGTCTAATGTTCCACAACTGCTAAGTGATGGAATTAGGGTAAAGTTTAATTTCTTTTCTCTGCCTTTTTGGTTGCAAGTAACCATTCAAGCTTAATCCTTGCCGCACCCCCAAACTCTCCACTCCAGCTTGACTTGCCATCCCTCTGTGCTGTTTTATACTCTTCTCAACCCCAAGCTGACAAGTTTTCTAGGTCCTTCAGTGTTCAGCTCAAATCCAATCTGCTCTTTAAAACTCTCCCTAACCCCCTCCCCCCCAACACATTCTTCTTTGATGAAATCCTGAAGCACTTATTGTCTATGCCTCAAATTCTTCACTTTGCATGTGTTTCTTTTACCTCGGTCTATCCAAGCTTAAAGTGGAACAACAGAGGAGAAACCAACCTGCATGTAACCCATTGGCTCCTGAAATGAATGAGCTTGGTATCTTACCGACTGGTATCTTATCCTCCTCAATCCTCCACATGGGAGTCAGAGGAATGCTTCTAAACTGCAAGTGTAATTATACTACTAACTTGCTTAAAACTTTTCAGTGACTCCCCATTATTTACAAAATAAGGTCCAAGTGTCTGGTGTTAACATACTAGGTCCTTCATGATGTGACCCTCATCCACAATTTCACTTTATCTCTAGCCTTCACCTCACACTCTACTCCATAGTATCCTGCATTTCAGTCGTGATGAACCATTGGCAATTTCTCAGTGCCCTGTGCCCTCTCTGAGCTTGTGCCTTTGCATCTGCACTGTTAGCAGTGAGGATATTATTGCAGAAGATTTCAATTCCAACTAGCTGATAGAACAGCGACAATTACAACATCACGTAACAGGAAGTCAGAAAGTGGGGAGAGTTGTCCAGCAACTCAACAATGTCATCAACGACCCGCTCCTTTTTTTCTCTTTTTGTATCTCTTTGGTTTGCCATCCTCAGAAAATTTGATTTGCCCTCAGGTTGGCTCCCTTTATAATCAAAAGATAACTGTAGCAGCTCTAAGCATTCCTTCCAAGCATAGCAATACGGACTTAATTTCTCTGAGTCTCAGGTTGTTCATCTGTAAAATAGGGATAATTTTAATTCCTAGTAGTTGTTTTAAAGATTAAATGGGATAATATATAGAAAACACCCAACACAGTACCTAACACATAGCTTCCTGTATATTTTGTGGAGGACATGTACTCATCTTGTATTTTTTAAATACCATCCTCCTACCCTTCACACATATTTCCTAGCATGGTGTTTTGTGCAAGTATCATTGCTCAAAAAGTGTGTTGATAGTAACTCAATCTAAAAAATTAAATACAGATTATTAAACAAATTAAACAACCAGCTCAGTTTGCCATGTCCTAATTACCTTATTAGATTAGCTAAGAGAACTGTTTGATAACATCTCCTAAATTCTCTATTAACAAAGCTCTTTTCTGAGCCTTTCCTACGACCGTCCAGAACATTAGATCTGCACTCTCGCTTCAGTGACCTTTCACCAGGCACTCCTCTGCGTTCCCACTCCATTCTCTTCAGTGCTCTGGGCTTCATTTCAGATCTGTCCTTCTGAGGTATGCCTTCCTCCCCTTCCTAACACTTCTTTGTTGCTAAAAATAGGTGATGTCCCTTCGGAGCAAAAACACTTGGCAAATCAGTTAGCTTTTATAGGGACAGCTTCATACTGGTCTCTGGATGGATTAAATAAAGGAAGAAGCTCACAGCCATTTCCTCGCCATGTATCCCTGCATTCCTCAAAGGAGTTTACAAAACTTGTGTAAAAATAGCAATCTCATGCTCATCAAATATTCACAAGCTAAAGGATACTAAGTGAGACTTTGCAGAATGCTAAAGAGTAAATAAAACAGCCAGCTCAGAAGATCAGCAGAAAGCATTTTGAGGAAGCATTTAATTAAAGGACCCTATGACCAACCCAACAAACCAAGACTGAAGCTGTTAGTGATCATGATTTAATAAACACACCTCTCCAAGGAAAACAAGAGCATGTAATATGGGCCAACTTCCTTTAGATTATAATGGTATCTTTAGGACTTCTCTCCTCTAGCCAACCTCTTGGTATGATACTGTCAGCTTGGGTTTTGTTTATATTCAGTTCCTTATGCATCCTGTAAAGTTTTGTGACATTAACCCTGAAAGAGGCATCAGTATATTACCTAAAGTATTCTTCTCATCCACTGGGTATTCAACTGCTTTGAAATAGTCTATTTCCTTGCAAGAGAAAAATTTCCACTTGGTACAATATTTAATCCTCTTTATATTAGTATATATGTGAATGAACGCATTCGGGTGGCTGGATCCACATCCCCATGGGTATCAAGGCAGAAACATGTTGTTGCATATATCTGCATATTCATGTACAAATTTGTATATGTATATACTTGAAAATGAGTGTGTTTTTACCACTTTGAACTTCTAAAACTCATCTCTGGAGTTGGCTTGTCCTAATTTCTTTGAATGAAAGTAGGAAAATTGCAGCACAAACTAAAATTACTCAGAGGCCTAAATTTAAAGGTAACAAGCCCAATTTAGTATTCAATTAAATCCTATTCTGTTTAATGTATTAGCAACTGTGTCAACCCACTTGTCAACTAGTATCTCTGATTCTTCTATCCTCAGCTCAAAAATCATTCTACCTTCTCTTTTTTTTCTAGAATTCATGCCAAGTTCCCTGCCTGCTGTTCTGTATTTCACACATATCCTTAGGGCTATGGTTCTCCTAGTTTGATTTATAGGCCTCTGGTTATTTATCTGTCAAAAGATTATTTTGGTGTATAAATAGTCCAAAGAGTGAGTCATACAAAAATGGATATGAGGGAGAAGCATTCATGAAGAATTAGAAGTATTCTCCAGTGAAAACTGATATTGTCATAGAACCACAGAACAAAAAGAATAGATCAACATCCCAACAATATTATCACTGATGGGTGGCTATCCAGCTACTAATTTAATATCTCCAGTGTTGGGGAACTGAAAGCCATCCCAAGCATGCTTCCCATTATGACAACTCACTTTCATACATAGAGGTCATATCTGTTTTCCTATGGTTTCTACCATTCAAGTATTCATCAAAAGCCCATTAGAATGGTTAACCTATAGAGGCTAACCATTGAGCCACTGAGCCCTTTGAGAATCTAATGAAAATAACAGACCTTCTTCACAGAAAACTGCTTGTGAAAAAAGGGTTTTTCTTAGAATTTCAAAGAGTGCACAGTACTGTAAAACCCATTCATCCATGGACATCCTGGTAAAGAATTCTTCACTAGTGTTTTGTCTAAGTAGGAAAATGGAGGAAAAATAAGCTATGGTCCTCTTTCAAGGAGCTTACTATCCAATTTCAAATGCTTATAACACATTTCATTGTAATAAGGCAGTATATGGTAGAGTACTGATTATATACAGCGGACAGAACATTCCACTCTTGCCTGTATAGCTAGATGGAAGTCCTTGCAAACTCCACCGTGCACTCACATTCCATAAGGAAAAGAAAGGGTTCTTTGCAGGGTTCTCAAGATGTATCACATGATGGCACAGCCCCAAAAAAGCACAGAAGGGTGCTGGTCATGGTCTGCTACATAGTACTCAATAAATGTTAGCTGAATGATCTAAGAATAAAAGTAAATGATCTAAGAATAAAATGCTCCTTGACCTTCCAAAGATGAAAGTTAAAAAGAACAATAAAAATATTTCATTAGCCTTCAAGATTCCTTAGAAATAGCATTTCTGTACACTTCAATACTAAATCCAAAAATGTCAAAGCATTTCTAAACCCAAAACAAACCTCTATGAGACATGTTTTAGATGAGCTAAGAAAGGTTAAAAAGATGCATCCAAGGTCACAAAAGCCGAACTACAGAATAGGACACAGGAGGGTCTCCATGCAAGTCTTAGGAAGGGGAACACTGGTACTTCCATTTCAATTTCTTAAGAATGACAGAAATTATTCTTTTAACAGAATAATTGAACAGCTTTAAGAAGAGGTGATTAATTTTCTTTGGAATTCAGATGTTACTCTTCTTTCTTTATATGACAGTGACCTTGCAAGTTCAGTAAAGAAACTTCATCACATAAGGTAACAGGAAAAACCTCTTACCTGGTTCACATCACTTCTATGTGTGCTGTAAAACTGCTCTGTAATGAAACACAAAATGTTTCCTTTCAGCTGGGATTGTTGCTCTTTCGTACTTGATACGTATATTGTATATGGTAAGGATGGTTTTGCTTAGTGTCATTTTAAATAAAACAACAAAAGAACAAGAAAAACAAATGAAGAAACAAAACTCATAGACACAGACAACAGTCTAGTGGTTACCAGAGGGTAAGAGGGGAGGAGGGTGGTAGAAGAGGGTAAAAGGGATCAAATAAATGGTGATGGAAGGAGAACTGATTCTGGGTGGTGAACACACAACGTGATATATAGATGATGGATTACAGAACTGTACGCCTTAAATCTATGTAACTTTGCTAACAATTGACACCCCAATAAATTTAAATTTTAAAAAAAACAAGGATCTTACTTCAGGACAAGTAACATTTTGCAAAGGGAGGCAAAGAAGTTAACACTCCACCACCACCAATAAGTGAAATACTCCTTTAACCCCTTGTAATGAATGTCCTTTCCCAGATAAATCAAAGAATTAGTGTAAAACAACAGGGTCTCAGAAAATATGAGTTCCGGTCCTAACTCAATGACCCAATAATTGTGTGAGTTTGATCAAATCGCCTAGCCGATCTGAGCCTCCATTTTATCACCAGTAAAACTGAGGGTAATAAAACCTGCCCAATTGCTCTCTGTGGTCAAAATGAGGTTTATGTGAGATTAGATTTTTCTCCTCTTATGTAAGTATCAGAGTCAAATTGGAGTAGTGAGTATAAGAATCAAGGTTACTCCCAGACATACTTCTCTTTTACCTTCTACTATACCTCAGCCCAGCACCGCTCGAGTCCTAACCAGCTAAACAGCATCTGGGTTGCCCCTAATTTCACGAACATTCAAAGCTATTTATTTTTGGGAAAGGCAAGACATATACAATGACTTGTTCTAAAGTCTGATATCAGAGTAAAAACAGGCAGCAACTGAGTTCAGAGACCCCAGGGTTCCCAGTTATTCCACAGTCAATTAGCCA
Organism: Hipposideros armiger; assembly: GCF_001890085.2. Lineage (NCBI taxonomy): Eukaryota > Metazoa > Chordata > Mammalia > Chiroptera > Hipposideridae > Hipposideros > Hipposideros armiger. The sequence continues at coordinate 444,468 of NW_017731829.1, forward strand.
TCACTAATGCATATTAGAATATAAGCACATCTTTCCGATAGTGCTCATAAAAGAACTCGATAAAAGGGGAAAACAGTCCTTACTTTTTAAATTAACATATACAGAATCAGGCGAGTTCGGAGAAATGGCATTTCAGAGGTATAATCCTGACCAGATGGCTGCTCTCCACATGCTGTCTCTGAAGGGGATATTTTCAAGGTAAATAGAAACAAATGTTTTGGTGTGTTGTATACCAAAATAATAGGTCTCACAAGAAGCATTTTCCAGCATGAAACAAGTTTCTTATTAATCACATTTTTATGACAAAGACAAAAACTGGTTTATGAGCTACTTTAAGGCATTCCCTCTCGTTTCATTATTAAATTACGCTTATGAATAGACAATATGTTCAGTTACTTCTAAGACATTTAAGTCATGTTAAATCTGCCAATGCCATTCTAACACCTCATTTCCACCCCAACTTAGCTTCTAACAACAAGAAGCCACAAAAGCAGTGTGTCTCCCTTTAACATGTTCCTTTTATATCCAATAAAGCCTGAGTGTGTTTAAGAGAACAATACAAATTGTTCTTTCATTAACTCATTTATTCAACTTATGTATTTCAGGAACTTCTACTCTGAAAGGGTAAAAGACACAAGTCCTAATTCTGCCATTGATTATATGACATTAAAGACACCTTATAACTTCTCCTTGCCTCGGTTATGCATGCCATCAATGATATTTGACCTGCTCACCCGTATGAAAGCCCTTGTATGAATATGCTCATCCATTCATTCATTCATTCATTCATTCATCAAATACTCATGGAGCCCCTACTCTGAGCTGAGTAATGGCATGGTGCTACAGAGATGACAGTAAATCCAAAAGACATGGGCCCAACCTCATGAGCTTACTCTACAATATAAAAATTAACAGAAGGAAACTACAGTGAAAGGTCTTATCTGAACAGGAAAGTAAGAAAAAGATACCCCAATGTGGGAGCCTTTACCTGCAGCCTCCTTTTGCCCAGAGCTTCAGGTGAGGTTCCAGAGGGATGGCATGGATTATAAGAGAAAAACTTTATCAACCACACAAAAAGGGGCCGCCTCATAACTGCTTTACATCCATACCCGCTTAAAATACAAGTTAAAATACAATCCAAAATGTTCCTTCCTCCAGCTGTGATTCCCCCCCCCCCTCCATAATTGTTCACAGTGGCTTTTTTCTTTTTGGGAAGGCAGGTGTTATAACTTGAAACACAAATGCACAAACAAAAGCAGCACTCTAAAGAACACAGGACAATGTTACATCTTCTCCAGTCCAGTATTTCCCAAAATGTGGTAATGCAGACCACTGCAAGACATGAAATTATTTTAGGTGGTACATAGGTAAAATTTTCTTTATGGTTACGTGTTGACTTTAATGTGTAGCAAAAAAATATACAGAGCACATCCAAGCCATGATTGCACTGACGCGTGAGCTTTGTGTGAGGCTACAGTAGGTAGCACTGTTAACAGCCCACTTTACACGGCCCATGTGGATCACAGGAGCAGGGCTCAGGTGTGCCCAGGAATGCTCCCAACCCGCCATCATAACTTTAGAGGCACAGGAAGTATAGTGCTACCACTAGCAATGGAATCTCTCATCCTGAGTGTCCACCTGTATCGCAGCAATCTTGTCTGAGATAGGCCATGCTGTAACCGAAAATAACAACAGCTCCAGAAATAGTCTTGGGGAAGTGTCTCAGCTTGGTCACTTCCCCTCCTTAAAGCAAACACTATGGTCAGTGGGGTGAGGGTCTCAAATTGGGCAGGCATAAAGCTTTGCTGTCCCCTCTGGACCCTGGGTCTGGAGCAACCCTACCTAAACTGTATGGATTAGCACTGGGGGAGATGGGTTCCACAAAAGAAAACTGAGAAACTGCTTCTTATATGTATAATAAGGATAGTGATTCCTACATTATAGTATTGTGGTGAGGAGTCAGTGAAACAAAAAATGTATGGTGCCTGACCAACCCAGTGAATGGCTCAAAGCAAGTGCTCAACAAATGGTGGTACTAGTATAGTAGTAGTAATAATCGTTGTTGTTTGTTAACATGATGATCATTTGTTGTTCTTGTTATAGTAGTGGTTTGGCAAAACAATTTTAAGGTCACACTTGTTAACTTAATTATTTTATCAACCTACAAATAAAAGATAACTATTTGAATATAACCTTTGGAGATCCATTAAGTCAAGGTAGCACTTTCTTCAACTCGTATCCTTAATTCGTTTATCATTTCCATGCACAATCAAGGTATTCTGAATTACCACAATAAATTTTTCATTGTCTCACCAAATAGCTTTTTGCTTCATTCTTAAGTGACACATAGTTTTGTCATGACATAATTTTACCTAAGTGATTATGCACCAATAGTGTTAGTATTTATAGTAATGTTGTATTTACAATAAATTTCAATGTATTTTCATACAGTCAGTACAATATTGAGTTAATTTAGTGTAAAATTTATGAATTTCAAAATTAAAAGTAGTGATAATAATAAAACAATAGCATCAGCAAGAACCTATTAATGTTGCTAGAATCTTAACTTTTTAAAAAGCACATTATGTGGTCAAGGAGAAGAGATACAACAAAAATGAAAATTGAAAATTACAAAATAAAACTGGTTGTCCTTCTGTGGACCAAGGATAATACTGTATGCACCCTTTAATTAACCCAATTAATTGAAGATTTATGATTGACATAAAATCAAAAGTTAACCAAAATATTTCTGGTAAAACAATATATAAATAAAACATATTTGGCTCATAATTTTATGAGGAAAAGTTATCATCTATTAAGATTGCCATGAAAAATACATTTAACAAACATAAAGCATTGATAAAGTTTCCTCAATATATTAGGCCCTCGACAAAATATAAAAATATGTCAACTTTTAAAATATAGATACAGTTTATTTTACCTTCATTACTACTCACCTTGACAAAGTTAAGGAGAAATGAGACAAAGGTGGGTGAAATATTCTCTAAATATCATAAATTTAAAATATTCTAGAATAAGTCATAGAAGGAATTTAAAAATCCTAGAACTACATGTGGAAATTACTGATGCTTTTAAATGTAAAAGTGATCGCCAAAGAAAACAAAGAATGAGCTCACCTTAAAGTTAAATCCTGTCAAATAAATGCTATATAAGCAGAGGTGGCCAGTCATTGGTATTTTGATAGGTATTACATTGAATCTATAGATTGCTTTGGATAGGATGGACATTTTAACAATGTTAATTCTTCCTATCCATGAGCATGGTATATGCGTCCATTTATTTGCATCTTCAATTTCTTTCTTCATTGTTTTACAATTTCCCCAAAACAGGCCTTTTACTTCCTTGGTGAAATTTACTCTTAGGTATTTTTTTAAGCATTGTAAATGGGATTGTTTTTAATTTCTTTCTGATAATTCATTATTGGTGTGTAAAAATGCAACCAATTTCTGGACACTAATTTTGTAGCTTGCTACTTTACTGAATTCATTTATCAGTTCTAATAGTTTTTTGGCGGAATCTTTAGGATTCCCTACACATAGTATTGTGTCATCTGCAAATAATGACAGTTTTATTTCTTCCTTTACAATTTGGACACCTTTTATTTCTTTTACTTGTCTGATTGCTATGACTAGGACTTCCTCTTTTACTTCTTCTTGAGTCAGTTATAGTAGTTTGTACATTTCATCTAAGTTATCTAATTTGTTGGCACACAACTATGCATAATATTCCTTTTGAATCTTTTTTATCTCTCTAAGGTCAGTAGTAATATTCCCTCTTTTATTTCTGATTTTAGTAATTTAAGTCTTCTCTCTTTTATGATTGGTCAGCCTGGCTAAGGTTTGTATTTCACTGATATTTTCAAAGAACCGACTTTCTGTTTCATTGATTTTCTCTATTGTTTTTCTATTCTCTATTTCATTTATATCCACTCTAATATTAATATTTCCTCTGTTTTCTTTGGATTTAGTTTGCTCTTCTCTTTTAGTATCTTATGGTGAAAGATCAGGACATTAATTTTAGATATTCTACTTTTTAATATTAGCATTTCTAGCAATAAATTTTCCTGTAAGCACTGCTTTAGCTGTGTTTTGGCATGTTGTGTTTTCAGTTTGATTTATTTCAAAGTATTTTCTAATTTCCCTTGTCATTTCTTCTTTGGCCCATTGATTATTTAGAAATGTGTTATTTAGTTTTCACATATTTGTGAATTTCCCAAATGTCCTCTTGTTATTGATTTCTAATTTAATTCCATTATGGTTGGAGATACACTTTGTTGATTTCAATCCTTTTAAGTTTATTAAGGCTTGTTTTGTGTTCTATCATTGGCTTAGCCTGGAGAACATTCTATGTGGTTTTAAGAAGAATGTGTATTCTGCTGTTTTGGGGTTCAGTGTCTGTTAGGCATGGTTGATTTATACGTTGTTCAAGTCTTCTATTTCCTTGTTGATCTTCTGCCTAGTAATTACACCCGTTATTGAGAAGAGGATGTTAAGTCTCCAACTATTATTGTTGAATAGTCTATTTCTTCCTTCAATTCTGTCAGTTTTGCTTCATGTACTTTGAGGCTCTGTTGTTATGTATGCATGTGTTTATAATTGTTAATGCCCAAATGTTATAATTTTTTACCTTCCTTTTATCTTTATGTTGTCATTATAAAATATCCCTCTCCATCCCTAGTAACAATTTTTGTCTTGTCTATGTTGTCTGATATTAGTAGGGCCACTTCAGCTCTTTTTCGGTTACTATTTCAATAGTATGTCTTCTTGTCCATCCCTCAGTTTCAATGTATTTGTGTCTTTGAATCTAAAGTGTACCTTTTGTAGACAGTATATAGTTGGATCATATATTTTTATAATCCATTCTGCAAATCTCTGCCTTTTACTTGGAGTATTTAATCTATTTAAATTGAATGTAACTATTGATAAGGCAAGATTTATGTCTGCCCTATTCTTAAAAATTATTTTTCTCTGTTTCATTTTAGATAGTTTATAACTTATGCATCTAGCTCATTAATCTCTTCTCCTTTAATATCTAAATTGCTGTAGATCCCATACAGAATTTTTTCATCTCAGAAACTGTAATTTTCATTTCTAGAAGTTTAAATTGGGCCTTTTAAAAAAACACATTCTAAGTCCATACTTACAGATAGGATGCAGTTATAATTTTCTAAATGTTCTTGTCTGCTAATTCTAACATCTGTGTCAGTTCTGATTTGGTTTTGATTGATATTGTTCTCCACATTATAGGTCAGATTTTCTTGCTTTTTTGCATGTCTGATAATATTTGTTTGGATGTCAGACATTGTGAATGATTACCTTGTTGGGGGCTGAATAGTTTTGTATTTCTTTAAATATTCTTAAGTTTTGTTCCGGGACACAGTTAAGTTCTTTGGAAACAGTTTAATCATTTTGGACCTTGCTTATTAGATGGGATCAATATAACATTTAGTCTGGAACTGATTATTCCCCACTACTGAGGGAAGACCTTTCTGAGTACTCTCCCTAACACTCCATGAATTATGAGATGTGCTGGTCCAGCTAATAAGAAAGGGCACTATTATTAGGCCTGTGTGAGTTTTGCCACTGTTCCCTCTAACCCTCTCTAAGGTTACTTGCCCAGTCTTGGGTGGTTTCCTCATATGCATGTGTCAGCTAGTACTCTGAATACTCAAGATGGACTCTGTAGATATTGACTTCTTTCACTGTCCACATCTCTTCTTCAATACTGTCCTGAGAACTCGAGCTTCCTTAGTCTTCCTGGATTCTCAGCTCCATCTCCTCAACCCAGAGAGTCTGTTGAGCTCCACCTGGGTTCCCCTTCCCTATGGCACAACAACCTGGAAATTCCCTCAAAGCAGTAAGCTGTTTCCTGTCTTTACCTCACTTGTTTCCTGTCTTTCAGGAATCACCGTCCTTCAATGTCTGATGTCCAGGATCTTGGAAAACATTATTTTGTATTTTGTCTGTTTGTTTTTTTTTCCATGTTGTTTCAGGTGATAGGATAAATAGGCAGACTTGTTATTCCATCTTGACCAGAAACAGAAGTCTTTCCCCAGATTTCTTGATGGCCCCCAGGTTCCAAATGGCTCAGAATTTTTCTATGCCACTGGAAGCACCTTATGACACACTTGATATAATGGAATAGAAGGTCCACAACATGCCCTCTGAAGTATTCTTTCCAAAATGTTTGACCTGAATCTGAGGAATAGTGCCTCTGGGCCAGAGTGGGCCTCATATAAGTCACCACCGAACAAGACAGAGCAGTTCTCCTGTACTGTATTCCTCCTATGTCCAGAGCTCCTGTGTCCAGCTCCTTTCTCTTCATGCCGATCTATACATGAACTTGTTACTCATATAATGGCATACATAGACACATTGACGATGGCAATATTTAAGCATGAATTCAAACCCAAGAGGAGGAAAACACTTTCTTCCATTGCCCTAAAATGCAGGCTGCTGATGGAGACATTGATTCATGAATTTCTAAGACACCCTATCACCTTTACCACAGAGAAGTCCAAGCCCAAAGCATGAGGCAAAACCTGGACTCTTAAAATTGTGGCATGCTTGAATGATTTACTAGCCTGAGTTCAGCAATCTGGGTATTAGAGCCTGTGTGAAGTTTCCAACAAGCAGAAAAAATAAACAAAACATTCTAAAATATAACAATGATTATGATATTCAGAAATTCCTCATAGAAAAGTAAGTTCCTCATGACCTGTCAAAATCAGGTTTAGTTAGTGATAGGACAAGACTGAAAAGGAAAGATCAAATCCCACAGGCTAGATCAGGCTTCTTAGAGTGTGGTTTTATACTACCTATCTCACAATTACTTAGGGGTATATGTTTAAATGCAGACTTCTAAGCCCTGTTTCAGAGTTACTAAGTCACGATCTCTAGGGGTGGAGCCCCAGAACCTTCACTTTTAGTAAGCACTCTTGGTAATGTTTATGCACACTGAAGTCCGAGAATGGCTATAGGCAATCCCACTGGAACCATACAGGACATCAGGTCCACCCAATAGGTACCAGAAGGAAAAAATCCAAATATGTGGGCCAGGCATGATGTCAAGGGAATCCGACATTACGCAGCTGGTTCATATAGACCATTATGGGGGTGAGAGGAAGGTCCTTCAGTGTCAACAGGTGAAAGTCCAAAAGTGAAAAGATGTGTTAGGAGTCAGGTATCGGCAATAGGTAGAGTTCCAAAAAAACAGATGATGGGCATGAGAGATGTAGCAGTTTGTAGTAAGGATCTAGTCACACAGACTTAGGTTTAGGGATTGAGTTCTAACTTCCATGAGTTTGAGGGGATCAATGTAGAATACAATCCCAAAGCAGGGTCAGAGTCAGATACAAGAGAACCTAAAAGAGGGCTATTCCTGGAACCAGCCACAAGGACCAAGGTAAGAGCCTACTCCCTAGGGCCAAAGTTAGCTCAGACAAGAACACGCGCAGAAACTGATTTGATGCTTAGCCACCAAGTAGCACATCTAGAGGCTCTGACAGTTTTTTTGCTCATGACCTGGGTCAGTCCAGGACCTCTCACAATGGTTAGTCTTCCCCAGAGAGCTAAGTGCTCCTGTCTGACCCAACTTCCCATCTCTTACCTGAATTCCGCTTCAAATATAACCCCAGAAAGTTGTCGCGGGGTTGATAGTGTTTTCTCTCAGTAGTTATAGCGATGGAAGCTAGCTGTAAAAGAAGCTGGTTCCTAAACAGAATAGATCCCTAAGGAGAGCAGGAGGCAACTGGGTTCTGGAGCCAACAGCGTGTTGTCTTCATCCCCAAGAAATTCTGAATGTCACAGCCTAGTCACTCTATGGTAGAGAACCCGGGTATTCTCTATTCAATTCTACTTTTCTTTATAATAGATTACTCTTGTACTGAAAGAAAAACTTTAATTTTTATCTGTTGGATAAACCTGCAAATCCTTGGCTCTTTCTTGCTTAGAGACTGATATCTCTAAGGTTGCAGAAGCATTTACTGAATCCCTCCCTTAACTCGATGAAACCCGTTCAGCAAGTAGGCAGGGAGCAACTAGTAATCACTAACTGAGATACACGTTAGGGGGATGGGAAGAAAGTGAAGAACCGGGAGAACTGTTCGAGCCAATGTCAGAAGAGCAGGACTAAAGAAATCTAGTGGAAGCTGTTGGGAGAAGACAGGCTCCTTGTCAAGCTCATGTATCCCTTTGGTCACCTACACTGGCTCTCTCACTCCTGGATCTATGCAACTCCCTTGGCTATCCTTCCCCGGCACCATGGGATGTTCCTCACTCATCCTATTCACCCGCGAAGAAATACTGTACTCTCAAAATCAATTGGGTGGTGATTATGAGCCATTATCTGCCTGCTGTGCTGAAAGGGATACAAGGCAATCTGGAGAAAACCTTTCACAATGAGCTTTAAAAAAAAAAATCCCAGTATATCTAGAAGTGGTGTCGCTTCTTTTTTTTTTTTTGTCTTGAATCTTAATCTATTTTGCTTTCTTTTTTTTTTAAATTAAAGTTTATTGGGGTGACATTTGTTAGTAATGTTACATAAGTTTCAGGTATACAATCCTGTAATATATCATCTATACATCACACTGTGTGTTCAGAAGTGCTGTCACTTCTAAGTTGAAAAATCAAAGTCAAGCTACAGTCCTTTCATAATATTGGACTGTTTTGTTTACAAAGGTGTTATGTTTCTAAAGCAAACGCTATAAGAAGTATGAAAGATTCATTCTTGATTTGACGGGAGGAAAAAAGAAAAGAGAACACATTGTGGCATATAGATGATGTATTATAGAGTTGTACACTTGAAACCTATGTAACTTTACTAACCATTGTCACCCCAATAAATTTAATTAAAAAAAGAAAAGGGAACCATTTCAACAGTGGAAGAGATGGACACAGATTCCAAGACTGAATGGATTTGTAATATTTTCTTGTTTTGCCCTGCAGAGGGGCCTATAGCTCTGCCTTCTATAGTTTCCCCAATGTCACTCTCTAGGTTCTCTGTCCACTCAACTTAGATTTAGAATAATCGGTGCAGAATATAAAAGATACCTAAAATTCAATACCATGATTGAGGAAATTGAGGCCTAGGAAGAGAATTGAATTTCCCAAAGTTGGCTAAACCTAGACTAATAATCCTGTCTCTTGATTCCCAGGACAATGTTCTTTTCACTCTGGTGCCTTTCTTGGTGTTGCTCCCCTTTCATTTCAAAAATTACTTTCATTTATTATTTGTCCAAATCTATTGGGACTGAAGCTTTCTGCTATCTTCCTTTAATAGTTGCATATCATCTACTCCCAATTTCTGGTTATCTTTATGAGGGAGGGGGATGTTGCAAAACATGGAGAATATTCTGATAATTATGCACTACAAAGATATCTATCTATTCTATATTAACAGCTAGAAATAATTTATTGGAATGAATATCATAGGATCACAAATTGCTTGGATAAATTTCATTTACAATGATCAATGATATCTGACAAAGGGGGGAAGGATTATTGAGCAAAGTAAACACTAACTAAAAGATGAATACTATAAATATTTCAAAGAGCAACTGAGATATATGCTCTTTGAACCTTGGATCTTAGGGAAGTAGCATGAAGTGGCATAGAGACCACTGTCTTGGAATTCAGAAAATTAAGATGACTATCCTGATTATACAATATATTGACTATGTGACCTTGGGTAAATCACTTGAACTTCTCTAAGCTTAATTTCATTATGCATGAAATAGAAATAGAAATCTTGGTTATTTCAAGGGGCTATTAAAAGAATCAAATCAAACAATGTATTAAACATTGCTATAATTCAAAGATCAGAGACTATATGCACCATGTTGGCAGAGGACTGTGTGTGTCATATTCAACAGTGTATTCCCAGCACACAGTAAACACACAATAAATATGTATTAAATAAATGAAGGCAATCATAGGGGAAATATCATTCTTATTACTGTGGGGGTTTTTGCTGACAAATGTTTATTGGGGGATAAAGCTTAATATAAAAGTGGAGCAGAGGTGGAGGAGGCAAAAGAGAAGGAAAGAATGATAGCTGTCACTCCTCTCCTAAAACAGAAACAGAGGTTGTGGGATCAAAAAAAAGATGATCAAGTTGACAAACCCCAAAATCTATCCTTTTTCTTTCCCAGCCCCATTCATTCACCTCACAATCCAGGGTCCCACCACTGACTTTTTTTAAGATTGCCCTTTGGGCTTCCACCTCATTAATTTCAGTCTTTATTCAGCATTACATTCAGTGTTTTTACTGATATCTGTACATGCCCTCTCTTTGGTCATTAGGAACAGTGCTGTTTTTTATTTATACTGGATGTAACTATATAGTTCAAATCCCTCCCTCCTCCAGTTGTTTTTTCTCTTCTCTTTGCCCCCTCCAAAGGCCCAGCTGACTGCCGGGACAGACCGCTCAAGAGTAAAATCAGTTCAGTTCTTTTTCTACTTCAAACTCTGAATTGATTCTAGCTAAAAGTCCTTTGGGATAGGTGTCTGGTTGAAAATGCATCTCTTTCTGAATTGCCCTTCTCCAATTTTATAGATGTGCTCTATCACACACATAGGAATTTCATAAAAATGCTTTTCTCTGCCACGGAGGTCAGGGTTTTGCAGTTCTTTGGGGAACAGATAACACGCTGAAATATCAGCTCAACTGAAGAACCACGTTACCTCAATGGAACACCACGTTCTTGGTACTTGGCAAACTTTGGGAACAGCCCGAACCACGTGTATTTTAGAGGATGCAAACAAGTCACAAAATTAAATCTAGTCGAACCATATACCTCCAACCTTCTTCTAATAAGTTTGAATTAATTGATAGCCTTACCCTCCCACCAGTCACATGTGTGTTATTGCCAATTCAAACTGGTTTTAACTGGGTTCAGACAAAATTCACCTACTTTTTGCTTTCCCAAATACAACTGACAGGAACAAACAAAAACAATTTCTATCTTTAAAGAGCAATGCAATAATAAAACGTTGGACCGTGAAGCTGTCAGAAGACTAATGAGATAATATCTGAAACCTGTTTGAGCTACATGTGTGAAAGTTTCTACGGAGATTTTAAAAAATACAATAAATAATGCAAGAAACCTTTGTGTCAGGAAACCTCCTGTCTTCTGGAGGACTTAATAAGTATTAAATAAATACTTTACAAACATATACCTGCTAATCTTACCTGTCAACTCCAGTACAGGTAGGTTGAAAAGTACTATTATTCCCATCATAACAAATAAGAATCTTGGTTTGTAATGAAAAATTACATGAGGGACGGCCTCTGTTAGGTAATGCCTTCTTATTAAGCCAAGCTTTCGACTTCAATTTCAGCTCTTTGTCAATCTTATCAATGTGAAAGCACTAGTCCTAGCCCCCTCCAACTTTCCACACAATTCAAGCCAAATGCATCCTTGTGGAATTCTCTTGCTATCCTAAATTGAGAAAAATCACAAAGCATACCCTCTTTGGGGTTCTTGAACCTTCCAAGTACAACAAATAATGTTCTTAAGAGTAACCACATAATGGACTTTTCAATAACTTAAGAGCTCAATTCAATTACCTACAAGCCTTAGTCTGCTCCTTCATTCAAGCTCCTTCATTTAAAAGTACACAAAACATTTATTTCTTCCCGTAGCATCTTTTATTCCTAACAATTATAAATAAAGAAACTAATTCTTTTCATGAACTCTACAAAATAACAAATGAGATGCAAAATTTAGCAAAGAATTGTCTGATGGGAAATTCAAAAACACTTGGCATACCCTTTCCTCACACACTGCTAAATGCCAATAAATCTCCCATTTGTTTGTTCAAAATCAGTACTGTTTCATGTTTCAGAACCTTCCTTGAAAACAAGCCATTACCTTTTTGAACTTACCCAATCTTAAACATTTTCTGGAATCATCAAGTCACAAAATTTCTATTAGAAAAATCAAAAAGCCTCAGATCTGGGAAGAACTTTGATATGTGATCTGGTTTAGCCTTTGCCTATAAAGAAGTGAAGTTAATTAACAAGTATTAAAACTGATGACCTGAGGACAGGGGTCCATGCTTGACCTTTTGGGATATAAAGTGATAAGACAACGCCTTCGCCCCAAAGGAGTTTACAGTCCAGTGATGTGTTTCTCAGAGGGCATCGGTATCACAGGAGGGAGGAGATCTGATTTTGGTAATGGACACTTCCAGGCCCCACCTCAGACTTTCTGATCCAGAAATTCCAGGCATGGGACCCAGGAACCTGCATTTTTAAAAGCATCCCAGGTAATTCTTACGCACAATAACATTTGAGAACCACTGCTTCAGTTGGTCTGAGAGATGTACACAAAACAATATCAGTAAGAGAAGTGCTGAATATTTGCTAAATAGGGGGCCTGTCTTCTAGGGACATAAAAATATTTGATCAGCATCTTCTCTCATTAATGCCAGATAATTATCAGAAAACACTAAGTCATCTCTTAGTCTTACCCAGACAGTTTTCTAAATTATATTGACCACTAAGTTAGATTGTGAGCTATTAATTGTATAATTAGAAACCTTTAGTGCAGAAAACCTAAAACCTCTAGTGATATACCATTCTCCCTAAAACGCCTAATTCACTTGACATTTAGTTTGCTTTCATTTGGCTCATGAACCACACATTGTAGCCTATTTTCTTCCCAGGACAGTAGTGTTCATAAAGAATAGTCATTTTCATAATTTCTTTCCTTTGACAGAAATACAAAAAAAACTAGTAAACATAAATAAAAGTTGAATTCAGAAACATGAGGGCTATTTGGACTTTAAGAAAGTAAGCTCCTAGCAGAATTAATTGGTACATACAGACTCCGTATAAGCCCTAACACTTTGTGTACTGAAAAATCACCTGGGGAGTGGCTACCAATGCAGACTGCAGAAGAGCCTGACTTGGGAGGAAAAGGGTAACTGAATTTTTAACAAGCACCCAGCTGATTCTGATGTGAATGGGAAAACATTCCAGGGATTTCAAGAATCTAAGCTCATATCTAAACCTCCCTTTAGTCTAAATCAATATATTAAACACAGAAGGTTGTCAGTACATGCATATTTAATTAAAGTAATAACAAAAGGCAACAAATAGAGAAATTCAGTTCATCTAATCACAGCCCACATTCTGTAAGTCAGAGCTGGGGGATCTTGCTTTTATTACTGTCTCCTGAATTAGAAGCCACGTGTAGTAAAAAAAGCAACTTAATGAAGGTTGCTTTTGTTCCTTTTAGAGAGCATATAAAGCATTCTAATTACCTATTTTTTAATTAAAAATATTTTGAACCGTGTTTGTGTGTGGCAAGGGGGACAGTTTATTGAGGGTGGGGTAAATGACCATTATTCTCTGGCCAACAGCAATAATCAGAGAAATACAATTCTGAAGATCATATAAAATAAAACCAAAATGGATTTGATCATTCATGATGTTAGGACTGTAATTTCCCCATTCCCACAGGAATTAATTGTGGACAAATATCACGGTGTTATCTAATTACTAATAACTCACAGAGTACTTGGATGTTCTCATCCCCACTTACTTTGGGGAGGACAACATACAATAGGGTTCTACAGTCGTGAGCTTTCTGTGAGTCTAGGAAGCCTGCTTTACATATTTATATAACATGTTATTTCTCAAATAGTCCAGAAACCTGTCAAAAGAGCCCTGGATTATTACTTAATGACCGCGTGACCTTGAATAAGTTATTCAGTCCCTCAGATGTTCAGTTTTTTTCAGCTGTAAAATGGGTACACAGGTTGATCTGGATTCATGGTCTAGGCTCTTTCCACTCAGTTATGATGTTCCCCACATCACAGTGCATAACTGAGGTTTATCTGAGAGGATTACATGAGATCCTTTTTATAAAAGTGCTCTATAAGCTGTAAACCACTATACAGACGAAGCGGATTATTATTAGTCTTTTATGAAGCCCAGCTATAAAGATGCAAAGTGACCCAGAAAAAGAAAGCAGGGTAGACCAACCTGAAAAACAACATCCATGTTGCCTAGAACATTACCTCGTACATGGTAGGTAGGTGCTTAATAAGTAGTGAGTGAATAAAGAAAAACGCAAAACACAGGTTTTTGCCTCCACCATACTAAGTATGATACCAAGAAGGAAAAAATATACCTAAAATCAAGGATAGTTTGATTCAACCATATAAGCCACAATCCCCCAAGAGCCTAAGATCTTAAATTAAAAATTACTTGATATGAAAGCATTAAAATGTAAAATATAACCCACCACCTGCAAAGGAATCATTGTATTCTTACCTCTTCAGTCTTTCAGATGCAGTCTGGCAGGGATTGCAGAATCTTGGTGAGGTTGCCAAATTTTTTCCCTATATCTGATAGATCTGCATAATCATCCAAGCAAACCTACAAGAAAATAACCAATTCTATAGAATGTTGGGTACCTCGGCTCTGTTTTGTATCTGCAAGGCTGGTTTTTAGTGGCACCCTGATTTTAAGCAAACCAGGTTTATCCCCTAAGCGCCCCTCCTCAACACACACACACACAAGGTGACTGGAGTGCAGGAAGGGGGGGAAGGGGGGGTAGGGAAGAAGTTATTTACTTTATAAAGCAATTCTTTATAAGAGTCCTTTGTCAATGTCCTAGCATATGTAGAATGTGGTTCAAATTTAAATATTCAAATTACATTACATACCACTTTTGACATAGCTATTTGTAGAATGAGGTAAACCCATACTGGGAAATGACAAATTAAAAAATTCAGGGGAAAAAATGTTTTCTTCTGGGTGGGCCCGAACTGCCCTTTTTTTCCCCATTGCAAATGTATTTTTATGCTGGGTAACATTTCCAAAACAGGGGTGTTTTTTTCTAATGTTGAAATGAAACAAACAAGTTTCCTTTCAGAGTCACAGAAATGCCCAACTGTTAGAAGAAAAAAAACAACAACGTTTTGCACTGGCCGCCTGCCTCTCCTGTCCCCAAGCAACCTTTCCTATTGGCTCTTTTCTCTGGGAGAGCCTTTGGGGCTGTCTGGTGGAACTGATTGTAAAACCTTTTTGTGCAGTAAGAACTAGTTTCTTCAAAATCTCAGAGACCACCCAGAGCATGCCCGATGTTTGGCAAATGTGTACGTGTTTCCTCAGTAAGCTGAGTAGCTGACTCGCGGTCTTTACTTGAAAAAACAGACGGGGGGGGGGAATGTTTTACAAGATGAGGAAAGGAAGAAAATCTACTCAAAATCCATTTTATGAATTTGTGTTTGGGAAATGGGCAGGACAAGAGAATTCAGGGCAAAGACCACAACCAAGCTCAAGCATCCACAATGAGCAAAAGCGCTTCAATTCTGTGTTGAAGGAATAAGCATTTGCTTGAAGCTCACTCGCAAGAAAACCTGGCCCTCCCCTCAAAAGCTTCCCAGGGTGGGAACTGTCTGCTGCGCTGACACCTACGGCCGGGAATCTTGGAGTGGGGACCGCGGTGGCAAAGGGATGCAGAGGCGCCTAGAGAACAGACCCACGCTTTGTCTTATCCTGTTGTGTTCCCCTCTCCTCACAGCCATACTAGGTGCTCAATAAATGTTTGTGGGACGCAGGAAGCAACAAAAAATCCGAAATCTGCCCCCACGCCTCAGAGGCGAATTATCGGGACTGCAGCTTTCCTCAGACCCACTGTCTCCTCGCGTTGGCTGAGGTCACTCGGCCTCAGCTGCTACGGCCCCAGCAGCAGGAAAGCAACCAAGAATGCGAACCGCTGGAGCCAAGATGGAGAAGAAGCCGGAGAGAGAGGCAGCACGGGACACGAGCCGGGGAGCCCACCTGACGCCCGCGCAGGCGACCGGGCCCTGCACTCCCATTGACAAGGAGGCCCGCGCAGCGGGCGCGCCGGGATGGGACTGGGAGGGGAGGGGCGGGGCCCCGGCGCGCGC